>NW_006159928.1:6349379-6376026 GCF_000334495.1 Tupaia belangeri chinensis
TTTGACTTAAAATTTTTCGACTTTATGACAATGGGAAAGTGATAACACAGTTAGTAGGATCCATATTTTAAATACCCATATGACTGATCTGGTTTTGTCTTTTAGTACAGTATCCAATAAATTACATGAGATACTCAATACTTCATTATAAAAGAGTCTTTAAGTTAGATCATTTTGCCCAACTGTAGACTAATAAGTGTTCTGATTATATTTAATATAGGCTAAGGTAAGCTATGATGTTCTTAAGGTTGAGTGCATTTCCATCTAGGATATTTTCAACTTACCATGAGGCTATAACCCTCTGTAAGTTGAGGAGTATTTGCATTAGGAACTAAAAAATGCAAACCCAGGTTTGTTTATTGTTTGTTTGGTTTGGTTTTTTGTTTGTTTGTTTGTTTCTTTTGCCATAGAGTGTTTGCATTCACCAGAGAGACAGAGAGACAGTGAGAGGGAACATGAGAAATCACCCCTAGGGGGATAGCCATGCCACAGTCCCTTTTTCTCTATTCTCCTCCTGGAATTTTGGGCATATTCATACACGTGCCCAGTGTGATTTTTTAGGCCTCCTGGTCTGAGGCTTGAACCATGATTAGCCATGTAGAAGTCCACCACCTTAACCATGACACCACTTGCTGGCATGACTTTTCTTCTTTTTACTGGGGGAGAGTATGACCCAAATAGTTTGAGGTCTTCTGCTTGGGCTAACAAATTTGAAACTATAAAGCAAAATTCTTGCAGAAGAAATTTACTTTTATAAGATCTGAAATCAGCCCAAAGTTTCAAGTATTACTGAACAAAGAGGAAAATCTGGATGTTTGAGTTTATATTTTCACTCTGTTGACTCATTTATAGCATTACTAAGCGTGCGTTTTAAAATTAACAATTAATTCCGGTAAGGTTTATGATACATTAAAAACCCCTCAAATAAAAAGCTTATTTTCAGTAACTGCATGGCATAGTACATAAAACTATTTTTAGAAATCAGTAGGGCAATAGCATTGTGGTCTAGCTTGTCATGAATGAGGGATAAAAACAGCAGTAATAGTTCTCACAGAGCACTTACTCATTTATTCACTTTGTTTTCACGCTAAACCTCTGAGGTAGGAACCATGGTTGTCCCCATTTTACAGATGAGGAAAGTCAAGCACAGAAAGGCGAAATGATTTGCTCAAAGTCATGTGATTGGTCCATGATGAAATCTAGCCTGGAACCTAAGTAGTCTGGCTCCAGACACCACGCTTGTAGCCACGCAGCTCTACCCCTTTGTGAATAACAGTGAATACTGGCACGGTAGATGCTACTTGGCAAAGACTTGAGAAAGCTTATGAACATAACTCAGTATTATCCATACAAGAGAAATTACTTGAGCAGTGACCTGACATTTGCACAATCGTCTTCAATGACCACTTGTTTAACTTTTTTAACTGCAAAAGGGTCCATGTAGGGGCCAGCTGATGGCATAGTGGTTAAGGCACTGGACTCCCACCTGGTCAACCATGGTTCTAGGCTCCGATCTGGTGGCTAGAAACTCATGCCGGGTATGTGTGTGTGTGTACCCAAAATCCTGAGAGGAGAATGGAGGAGAAGGAATTTGGGTGTGCCCCCCCCACCCCTTGGTGGAAGATAAAAGCAGAAAAACTTCTTTCCTTCTCTCTCTGTGTCTC
Source organism: Tupaia belangeri chinensis (assembly GCF_000334495.1). NCBI lineage: Eukaryota > Metazoa > Chordata > Mammalia > Scandentia > Tupaiidae > Tupaia > Tupaia belangeri. The sequence goes on from NW_006159928.1 coordinate 6,351,044, forward strand.
TGGCAAGCACACACACACACTGTAACAAAAATCCCTCTCTCTCAAGAAAAGGGCACATACATTTATCAGAGAGAGCTAGAGAACAGAGATAGAGAGCTGACGAGAACACCCCCTAATGGGGCAAGTCACACCACCCTTCTTCATTTCTCCAACCTGTCAGGATTTTAGACACACATGCTCAGAGCATTTTGCAAGCCTCCAGGTCCGGAATTCATACCACCTACCTACTGAGTGCCTTACGGGATTCTGCTCTCTTCACCACCAGGCTATGGGGCCTGTCCAAAGTTTTTAACAAGACTTTATTTATTTATCTATTTTATTCATGATAGCACATATGTGTGCACAAGAAAGAGAGAAGCATCTCTGACAGGGTCCTATCACGCCATAACCCCTCCCCCCGGCCCTCCAGTTCATCAGGATTCTGGGGACACGCACACGCTCTGGTGTGTTTTCAGGCCAGCCCAAGGATGCAGACCTGCAGATGGCCATGTGGCTTCCATGGCCATCTGCAGTGCAGTGTGCTACCTTCTGACTGTGCCACCAGGCTGAGCCCACTTCTTGAACTTTGGCATCAATTCTTTTAAAGTATGAGATGATACCTTCATCTACCAACGATGAGACTAATGCACAATGATAATTATTCTTCTTAGAGGCTTTCAGAATTCACTGGTGTTTCTTGAGAGCTGAATAATTATTTATTATGTATTAGAGACTATGCAGCAAGCATAAGCCCAGGGGCTCTTCAGATTAGCAAATAGTGTCTGTACTTTATTAAAACAGACTTGGGTATTATAACAAAAATACACTATTCATTTCCTTTGGATGTTATGAATAATAAAAGTGTCTCCTTCCTCTCAGTCAGGTGGCTTCACACACATCTTCACTGAAGATATGCATGTAAGTCTCTAAGTTTTCATTTTTAGCCCAGTGACTGCCTGACTTTCATAGTGTTATCATCATCATTATCATCTCCATTATTATTACTTTGAATTTTTAGTGTGGGTTTTTTGGGATCATGAATTCAATATTAAATAATTCATTGTCTTGGAAAACCCATTGTGGATCTACTTTCTAACTTTTAAACTTATATATACTATATTATGTTATATTAGATGATATTCATTCTTTTTACAGAACAGAGACGCCAATGACAAGAATGAAAGTCTCACAGCTTTAGATGCCCTCATCTGTAATAAAAGTTTCCTTGTTACTGTCATCCACACCCTGGAAAAGCAGAAGAACTTTTCAGTGAAAGACAGGTATTGGTCCATTCTTGTATATTTTGAAAGCCTTTAAGCAGAGAAAATAAAATCGAGGCCCCTTATTTTACATCCGACCACTGCCTGAATTCGAACACGTGTTTTTTGGGACACACACATGTATGCACACAACATCTCCCCCGAAACCCTGTAAAACCCCAACACCAGGAAAAAACAAATTCTTAATTGAAAAAAGCAGAAGTGTTCTTTTTAATTTTAAAAATACTCTGAAAATTCAGGAGACTCACTTCCTTTTACCGCTGTAGTTTAAGTGTTGAACATATAAGAAACGTCCTACAGTTAACTTGGTTGTGTGGTCTTTATGATTTGAAGGCAAAAGTGGTTAGAATCTAAACATTGAAAAGGTAAAGTGCCCATGGGCCAGCCAGGTGGCTTGGTGGTTAAGGCAGCTGGATCCCACATGGCCAAGTGCATGGTTTTAAGTCCTGGACCTGGCAGCTTAGAAAACACTCCAGGCGCATACATGTTCATGCCCAAAATCCCAAAAGGAGAATGGAGAAGGGACTGCAATGTGACCATCCTCCCTAAGAGGTGATTTCTCACTTTCCCTCTCTCCCTCCTTCTCTCTCTCTCTCTCTCTCTCTCTCCCCGGACTTGTATCTCTCTGGTGAGTATATGCCCCTTATAGCAAAAAATAAATATAAAATAAAATACAACAAAAAATAAAATAAAGTGCCTAAAAGGTCAGCACAGCCCTCACCTTGCCTGCAGACTTCGATGGAAACTACCAGCAGCACGCAGCCAGGCTCACAGCTGATGGTTAACCCCGGCTCTGTTTTTAAACAGGTGTCTGTTTGCCTCCTTCTTAACCATTGCGCTGCAAACCAAGCTGGTCTACCTGACCAGCATCCTGGAGGTGCTGACCAGGGACCTGATGGAACAGTCCAGCAACATGCAGCCTAAACTCATGCTCAGGCGCACAGAGTCCGTGGTCGAGAAACTCCTCACAAATTGGATGTCCGTCTGCCTCTCTGGTTTCCTCCGGGTAAGTGTCACGTCCCTTGCAGTGTCAGAGGTAAGACAATAAGCTATTATTTTTAGCAGCTACCGATGTCTTTGCCAGGAGTAGTCCCTCTTGCCCCATGGTGTCAGCATTTGACTCTGTTCAGTCTCCTCTCCAGGAGAGGACAGAGAGAAAGATAAACACTGTTTCTGCTGTAACTTGCCTATGCAGATGTAATTCACTTAGAACTTCCTCAGGTCAGACTTTTCAAGCAAGCCCACCTTCTCATCTTTAATATCAATTAACACCCCAGACCAGTCGGCCTATTTCAGAAAGCATAATGGGTAAAGGGAGTATTTCAAATACTGAAGAGAACAGTCTCAGATCCTCTGAAGCACATCAGAAATACCTATTACTGGGACCAGATCAACAGTTGGCATAATGGCTATGTTGCTGGACTTCCACATAGTTGACCACGGATTGAGTCCCAGACCTGGTGGCTTCAACTCACGCCAGGTGCATGTGTGTGTGCCCAAGATCTGGAGAGGAAAATGGAGGAGAAGGGATTGTGGTGTGGCTATCCCCCCTGGGGGGGGGGTGCAGGGCGGGGTGATTTCTTGCTTTCTGTCTCTTTCTCTTTCTGGCGAGCACACGCACCCTATAGCAAAAACCTCTCCAGGAAAAAAAAAAAAAAGAAGAAGAAGAAGAAGAAAGAAAGAAATACCTACTACTGGGGCCAAACAGTGGCACAGAGATAAAATGTGACACTTTGCAAGACAATCCCACTTAAGAGGGTTCCCACTTCAAGTCCAGAGACCTCTCTGAGTACACCAAGCATGCGCATGCCAATGATCTGGGGCTGACTGGGACTGGGGGTGAATTGTCAAGACTCTGATGGGGATTCTTTCTCCCTCTCTCTCTCTCTCTCTTTCTCTCTCAGGAATAAATAAATAAATGCACTTTAAAAAAATAGGAAAAAAGGAGAAAAAAAACATTAGCAACCAGTACTCTGTACATGAATTATAATGGGTTCTTACCAGTCATTCCACATTAAAGTGAATCCCCAAAGAGCCTCTTGCTCCAGCAGTTCACTTTGTTTGGGTTACTGTATGAATACAATTGTAATCTAATAGAATACTAAAATCTTTTTAATTGTGAGGCCAGCAGGTGGCGTGGTAGTTAAAGTGCTGGACATTCCCACATGGCCAACCATGGTTTGAGTCCCAAACCTGGTGGTTTGCTTTCTCACTTTCCCTCTTTCTCTCTCTGTACCTCTGTCTGGTCAAATTAAAAATGAATGAATGGGGACCAGCAGTTAGCATAATGGCTATGTCGCTGGACTCCCACGTAGAAGACTGTGGTTCACGTCCTGGACCAGGTGGCTTAAAACTCATGCCAGGTGCGTGTGCGTGCGTGCCCAAGATCCCGAGAGGAGAATGGAGGAGAAGGGATTGCGGTGTGGCCATCCCCCCTGGGGGGTGATTTCTCGCTTTCTGTCTCTCTGTCTCTCTCTCTGTCTGTCTGGTGGCCCTACAGCAAAAACCTCTTAAAAAAAAAAAAAAGAATGAATGAATAAATAAATAAAATAAAATAATTATTAAAAAAAATCTTTTTAATTGCAAACTTCACAGATTCCAGTGGTTAAGACAGTGGACTCTGGAGTCCACTGGTTGGTCTGAGTCTACACTTAACCACTTACTTGATTCTATAATCTGTAGAATTGGAAGAAGAAAGATGTTTTAGGACTGTTTTGAAGCACAGATGGGAAAATGTATTCGATTGCTTAGCACTGAGTTAGTGAGCATTCCATCAATGTTGGGCTTTATTATTATAAAATATTAATATGAAAGTAAGGGTGTTGGGTGGAACCCAACGTCACTCAGCCCTCTGAGGCTCCTGGTACAGAAGGTTCTTATCCTTCTTTAATTTCACCAGCCATCCAGATTCCAGCAAAACTGCATAATTGTGTATTTGTAGCTAGTTCCAAAATCTAATTAAACTTTGAATAAGATACACTACTATGCCACAGGTTTTAACAGCGCTACTTAAGTCTAGATGGAAAAGCAGCACTTTAAATAGACTGTGCTTAGTTTAATGTTTAATGCAATCTTAAAGTAGATGCACAATTTTTTTCTTTCTTTCTTTTTTTTTTTATTAACCAACCCCTTCCTCTCCTAAGGCAGTATCCATTTATTAAGATTAATGAAATCTGCCTTCTTCTCTGTTTACTTGGTATAAATCATCATATGCTTTGGGGAGGTGTTGAGCACTTATTTCTGGAGCGAGTAAGTTCTGCTTCCCAGCATCAGTGCTTCAGCTACAAAAGCTGCCAGCCAGAAGAAGCAGAACTCTCACTCAGTTCCTCGGCCTTGGTGTTTAGCCAACACCCACCCCGCCACAGGCACACTGCATCAGGTGCTCTGGAGGTGGGGCCCAGTCAGCCATCTTTTCCACAAGCTCTTCCAAGTAATCGTACCCTGTACTTGAGAAGCTCTGGAGTAGTAGAAAGAACACAAGGGCTGGCTCGTTGGTGCAACAGAAACATGTTACTCAAATGATGGTGGACCCATGTGGAACACTGCAGGTTCAGTTCCGCAGTCGGCCTGTAAATGACTGATGCATGACTGGCTGGGAAGGCTGGGAGGATTGTGGTGTGAGGCCGTTGAGTGTGCTCATCTTTCTCTCTCTCTCCTCTTCCTTTCACTCACTCTCCCTCTTCCTTTCTCTCAATGTTATGAAAGAAGGTAAGAAACAAACAACAACAACAAAAAAAAACAATAGGGCGGGACAGTGATGCAGAGGTAAAAACACAACACTGAGAAACCAACCTACGTGGCAAGGTTTGAGTTCCCTTCCAGAGTCCTCCCTGCCAGGCGTGTGTCCACTCATGATCTGGGGTCAATCTCGGTATCAAGACTCTCTCTTGAATGTGCCAATTGAAGAAATAAATAAATAAATAAATAAATCTCTCCTTTTTTTAAATTTTTTTATTTTTTTGAAAGCTCTGAACTAGGAGTCTTGGTTTGAAGCAGCAGGTTTGGGCTTTAAAATTGGCTCAATGCCAAGTGGCCTTGTGTCTCTGGTCGTGGCTCTTTCCATCTGGGTATCTGTTTTCTACTGACCAAGTAGGGGCATGGTCACTGGTTTTAAATTCCTTCCCAGCTCTTTCTACTGGGACCTTGTGATTCTGACTCTGAGCACTCAAGGACAGTTCTTGGGCATTAAAGGAGTGAGGTGTTCAGAAATCTGGGCTCCAAGCCCAAACAGCCCTCTTGAGCAAAAGATTCTGGGTCAAGATTTTTTCCAGCGCTGATTCAAGAGCGTCTGAGCACTCAGGGTGGCGAGGGGCGGCACAGCCACCAGGAAGAAGTGGCAGCATGCCAGCGATGCTTTGACTTTTAGTGGATGATTCTCTCTGGGCCAGAGGGCCCGATGTCCCTCAACCAGTTTCTCCAGGGGTATGGGACAACACAGCCCACGCTCTCAGACCTTACACCACAGATGGTGGTGGGTGGCACTAGCTCTGTGACCTCCAAGTAACTTCCTGGGCCTCCCAAGTCGTTAGGGGTAAAATAATAATAATAGTAACTGCTACCTATCCAACTGCCAGACATCATGCCAACAACTTGACTTGCTGTTCCTCATTGAGCCCCGTAATGATCCTGAGGGAAGTATGTTTATGACCATTTTGTATTGTGGGGAACTGAGGCCCACAGAGCGGTGTCACTCTCCCCAGGACCCTCAGCTGACATGGGACAGTGCCAGGCCCTGAGAGCACTCAGCCCTTCCCCTGTGTGCTGAGAAGATGGAGTCTGTCCTAATCTATTTTTTTTAATTATTTTTTATTTTTTTTAATTATTTACTTATATTTTTTCTTTAGAGGTTTTTGCTATAGAGCATGTGCACTTGCCAGAGAGACAGAAAGTGAGAAATCACCCCCCAGGGGGGATGGCCACACTGCAATCCCTTCTCCTCCATTCTCCTCTCAGGATCTTGGGCACGCACTCACACACGCCCAGCGTGAGTTTAAGACATTGGGTCTGGGACTCGAACCACGGTCAACTACATGGAAGTCCAGTGACATAGCCATTATGCTAACTGCTGGTCCTTGTACTGATCTATTAGTGTGCCTATGCCTAGTCCCTAGGCAAGGGAAGTCATGTCCCCAACAGACATGACTCACCTAGAAACTGTGTTCAGTGGTGACAAAGAAACCTCACGGCTCTGTGGTTCCCTAAGCTGGCCACACAACAGAATCCCCCTGGGAAGGTTTTTAAATGACAGATTCCCAGGCTTCCAGAGTTTCGAGTTTGCTCGGTCTAATGTGGGACCCAGGCATCTGGATTTTTGTAAGTGCCCCAAGGGATTCTGGTGATGATTAGCCAGGATTGGAACCATGGGTATGAACAGCAGTGTAATATGAGATATTACTTTTCTCAGTCTACATGGAGAATTCTAGAAGGTTCTGGAGAATTCTAGACAATTTCTGATTCCAGGAACTTTGAGTCAGTAGCTGCCCCTCCACACAGCCAGGAGAACCCAGCTGGTCCCCAGACTCCAAGCTTTTGCAGGCACACACAGCCCCTACAGGGCTATCAGCCCCATCTCTGGTCTGTGCAGGAGGAAAAGTAGGCTTCTAGCTTTGTGGTCAGGACATTACCCGAGGGGGTGGAGGGGAAAAGAAGAGAGTTGTGAAGTTGTGAACCACAAAATAGAGGAAGTTTCTCCTGAGCATTGACTGTCACGAACTAGTTCCACGGTTCTCCCCACCTTGGAAATTTTTCAACATTCCACTCCTGTCCTGCATTGAAGAGACTCCACGATGTCTCAGCACGGGCGCAAGAACCGACAAAGGGAGTCCAGTGGGTGGGGGGTTGAGAATGACAAGAGGGAGCAAGAAGTGGCCCCAGGATTGCAAAAGGCAAATGTTCTTGCACTTAAGTTAGGGATCTTGGGATCTCCAGAGGCTTAAAAGAGATCTTAGGAAATTCACCTGCTGAAGGGAAACAGGTGAGAAGTGCAGCAGAGTCCTCCTTTCCAGCCGTTGCCTGGAATGCTCGACGTTGGAACATGGTGTATTTGTAAGCCCTAGCATGTGGCTGGCTGTTCATCATCACCAAGGTACTCTGACTTCCTGGCTCTGGCCGGTTCTCCTCCTCGTGTATCGGCCTGTTGATCACAGAAGGTTTATTTAGCAAACACTGCAGCCGACTCAGGACTACAAACCTTGGAAGGATGCGGGCGAAGCCAAGAACATAGCCTTATCCTCAAGCTGCTCAGAGTCCTCAGAACACATAGTGGCTGCATACACGAGGCATTTCAATACCAGTAAAGGAGGCTGCCCCATCTAGGAAGAAAGTGCCCACGGCAGAAGTTTAGAGAAAGAAGCCATTGGGATGGGCCTGAGTGTTTGAAAAAACCATTAGAAGACATGGATTTGGCTCTGGTCCCAGGAAAGGAGATGGAGCAGCCCGTGGCCTTGTACCAGCACAGGTGCTGGGGTGGAATGGTGCAGGGTGTGTATGGAATAGCACAGGACAGGCCTGGCTCATGGGAGGGACGAGGCTTCAAATGGTCTAACTGAAGGCCACCTTCCACATGAAGAGGTGCTAACACCAAAAATCACTTGCTTTGGTGAACATTTGAGATGTTCCTTAAATCTATGTTCCTTAAATCTACCAAGTCTAATAATTGTGCATTTTTCAAGAATTATTTTATTTTTTATTGTTATTATTTTTTAATTTGATCAGAGATAGAAAGAAGGAAAGTGAGAAAGCAAACCACCAGGTCTAGGAATTGAACCACAGTCAGCCATGTGGGAGTCCAGTGCCTTAACCACCATGCCACCTGCCAGTCCCAATTGTGCATTTTTTTTTAACATGCCATTTATTTTCCGTTTGCTACAAAAGGCTTTAGTAGGAATGTAAATAAAGGTTGGGTATCCACATCTACTATCTGCTCCTAGGCATCAGCCCATGGACCGGCAACAGTCTACCATAGATAAGCCCAAACACAAAAGAACGATGAACTTTTCTGTGTTCTTCCTCTTCCTATTAACTAGAAATGTGTGAACGAGCACAGTTGAGGAGCAGAGGGGAGGAGAGGCAGTTTCCTGAGTTGTGCTCCTAACCCCAAGTGGAGCACTGTGTGTTTGCTTGGGTGTTTCGTGTTGATTGTTAGAAAACACTGCCTCCTGTCTCATGGAAGAGACACTGCCATAAGCCGACACTTTAATTCTTCGCAAAGTACAGTGGAACCCACAGAGAGCTAATTGTTGCTTTTGCATCTTTTCCAAGGAGACTGTCGGAGAGCCGTTCTATCTGCTGGTGACGACTCTGAATCAGAAAATAAACAAGGGTCCTGTAGACGTCATCTCTTGCAAAGCCCTGTACACTCTTAATGAAGACTGGCTCTTGTGGCAGGTTCCGGAATTCAGTACTGTGGTAGGTTTGTGATCAAACTCCCCATCCAGACTCAGAAATAAGTCTGGCTGGGAATGGGGGAGGGGGGGTCACTTCAAATGAAACACTACCATTTCCTACTGCAGGAGGCCTCATACATTGCGTTAATTAAAAACAGTAGTTGATAAAATAGTAACACGTGTTCACATAATAGATTTTAATTACTTGGATTGGAGGAGAAAGTATTGTAATGATGCCTGGGGTACTCATCAATTTCCAAAGATTTTAATATCAGGATTGCTTATAGCTTTCAGCGTCGTCAAAGGAAATGCAAAGTACTCCCTATTCAGCACTTATAATTGCAATCAGAATTTCTCAAATGGCTCTGCTCTGGGAAGACAATGTGTGAAGATATATTTCAACAAAATTGAGGCCGTCTTATTTTAGAACGATAACACAAGACAAATTCCACTGCGTTCCCCATGCAACACGACGCCCTTACTTTATTTTCATGGATTAGTTACAAATGTTTGGTGTCGTGCACTTAATGTACTGTGATCTCATAGATATTTTTAGAGGAAGGCTGTAAATCACTCCAGGAAGGTGATTGCCTTGCTGCTGGAGAGTGTCACTCATTTGAGAACTTCCTTTTAACCCACCCCCACCCCACCCACACACCCACTACCCTTTCTAAAGAGAGAGAAACCAATTTAGGGCACATTCAGAAATTATAGAGAGGGAGCCACACATGGAAAGAGTCTCTAGAACTGCTTAGAAAATATCCTATGCTTTTCTGTTCGTATAAACTTGGAGAAGAGATTGCTGTGTTTGGGTTTGATCTTTAGCTTTATGGAGACACTGGGCGTCTTCCCGATCTCATTAGTGGAGATGGAACGAAAGATTACAGTGGGGTTTGGGTATTGTTCCTTAAGAGAGCAGTCTCCTGTGGTTTTGCTCTGGACGGTGCGTATGGCCTGTCATCCTGGAAGAATTCACTCTCTAATTGGAGAAGGCACCACATTTCCGTGGACCCTGTGACAAGTATGTCCTCTGTGGGCGAATAAGCCACAGATCAGCTGTTTTGAGTTCTCCATCACTGCTAGACGGGGCTCAGCCATCCATCTAAGATGGCACCGTGCGCAGCTGCCATCTGGGAGTGGGGAGCTGAGCTCCTAATTGATGTTTCTCAACATCTGACTTGTGTTGGTGCACCCACCAGCGTCTGAGAGGCGTGGCATGGGGGCGCAGTGCTCCCCAAACTCCAGTGTGTCTCCCAGGTCCCCCCAGAGCATGTTTTACTCCAGTTCTAGGTGGCTCCCAGAGTTTCTGATTCAGTAGGCTTGGGGTGTGACCTAAGAAGCGGCTCATCAAGCCCTCTGACGTCGCCTGTACCCTCTGAGATCTAGTCAACAGTGGTTGATGCTCCTTACATCTATTCATACAGTGGTTAAGAGCATGGAGGCTGAAGGCACGCGGTTGGAATCCTGCCTTTGCTGCTGGCTAGCTGTGTGACATTGGGTAGACGTCTGAAGCTCTCTGTGCCTTAGTCATCTCACGTGCTCAGTGCAGGGCATGATCACAGTGCCTGCCCATCTCAGGCGGTGGTAGGAAGATTGAAAGAGTTGGTACCGGGACCAGCAGTTAGCATAATGACTATATCGCTGGCCTCCCATGTAGTCGACTGTGGTTCGCGTCCTGGACCCGGTGGCTTAAAACTCACACCAGATGCGTGTGCGTACGTGCCCAAGATCCCAAGAGGAGAATGGAGGAGAAGGGATTGTGGCGTGACCATTCCCCCTGAGGGGTGATTTCTCACTTTCTGTCTTTCTATCTCTGTCTGGCGAGCGCACGTGCCCTATGCGCAGGTGCCCTAAAGAAAAACCCCCACAAAAAAAAAAAAAAAAAGAGTTGGTCCTGGGCCAGCTGGTTACAAGGTTGCTGAGATGGCTGGATCCATTTAAATACTGGACCTGGCAGCTTGAGAAGCATGCCAAGCACATGTGTATGTGTGCTCAAAATCCCAAAAGAAGAAATGGAGGAGAAGGAATTGGGGCGTGGCCACTCCCCATTGGGAAATTTTCCCTCGCTTTCCTTTTCTCTCTCATTTTCTCTCCATGGAGTGCACACGCTCTGATCAAAAGAAAAAAACAAAGATATTACATAAAGTACACAGAACATTGCCAGACATGGGTATAACATAAAACTTTCATCGCTTTAATTCAGAATCATTGAACACTTGTTAGAAATGCACATCCAGATAGACCAGCACCTGGCCACTTCCTTCAGGGTCAGGGTCAGTTAAATCAGAATCTCTGGGGATGAAGCCCAAGCATGGATACAGTTTTTAAACTGCCAGGTTGTTCTAATGTGTGCCCATGAAGAGAACACTGCCAGGTGTCTTGGAGAGGAACAGTGGAACTTACCCAGAAGCGCCCATGGACTCTCTTTTCACTGATTCTGGGTTTGCTGGAAACCCAGGGGCTTGGTCTTAACCTAGAACATATTCCTGCTTTTATTTTGAAATATTTTAGACACTCCCATGGGGACCAACAGATGGTGTAATGGTTATGTCGTTGGACTCCAATGTATTTGACCACAGTTGGAGTCCTGGACTCAGCAACGCCAGGTGCATGTGCGTGCATGCCCAAAATCCCAAGAGGAGAATGGAGGAGAAGGGGTTGCAGTGTGGACATTCCCCCTGGGGGGCGATTTCTTGCTTTCTGTCTCTCTGTCTCTGTCTCTCTGGTGAGTACACACACCCTATAGCAAAAATCTCTCTCTCAAAAAAAAAAAAAAAAAAAAAAGAAAGAGAAAGAGAGAAAATAAATATTTTAGACACTCCAAAGGTCCCCAAAGGAAAATATTTGAAAGATAATACAGGTCTGGAGAAATCTCGCAATATTTCAGTTTGTGAGAACATCAAACCCAGACAGAAAGGAGAGGAAAGAAGAAGAAAAGATTGGGATTGGGGAAGAAGGCAGATGCCTGAAGCAACTTCTGCGATCTGAGTCTTTTTTAATGTTTTACATATGAGAACTTTCTCTCCCTTTCATTTGGAAACATTATTTATTTCACAGTCAATTAAGACCATGTGTTTCTGATTTGTTAACACTCAACTCATCATCAAAATGTTACTTGATGTTGAAGAAATTCACGTTGATTATTGAAAATTTTTTTTCTTTCTAGCCCCTGGGGAAAAGGCTAATGGAAAATTATGATTTCAGAAATCCACATAAATCTTCCTTTTCAAATTGGGATTGGCTGATAGATGGAGGCCAGACTGCAACAGGGGTGGGCCACTTGTTTCTAAGAGCCTTGTCCTTAACAATGATCTTTAATGCCTTTTACTGGACCTGTCCCAACCTCCCATTCATGGTAGATGATTATAGAAGCTCTAGAGAAGGCACATAATCCAGTCTGTGCTGTGTGACAAAATGTTAGCAGAAGGTCAATATAAAAAATTTAAGGGTTTTCATTTCCTTTCAGGCAAGTTCTACCAGCCTGAATCATTTCTTTTCTTTTTTTTTTTTTCTTCTTTCTAATTTTCTTCCTTCCTCCTTCCCTGTCTCACTTCACTTCCCCCTCCCAGGCATATACACCCAGTGGTTTAAATCTTGATTTTCTAAATTTGCCCGAGGTGGTTTATGTAATTGGAAACCAAGGTGTGGGGAGCAAAGCCAACTCTGTGTGTGTGTATGTGAATTCTTTCAAAGAAATAAGCCAGAAAAATCGAGAGAAGCCACATAAACAAGTTGCAAAGACAGAGTCTGGTGCCATGGCAGGAACGTGTTTGAAAGGAAGGCCTCCAAACCCCTGTTCAGTTCCATGCTCAGAAACACAACTCACAAAACAACCTGAAACGTAGGTTTCACACCGCTAAGTTTAGGATGTGTTCTCCTGACGTGTGGGGTATCCTGTAGAACACATCTGGCCAGTTTTTTTGTTTGTTTGTTGTTTGTTTTTAAGGTTTTAGCTATAGGGCACCTGTGCTCACTGGAGAGCTAGGGAGTGATGAGGGCAAGTGGGAAATCACCGCCCCACCAGGGAGGATGGCCACACCGCAATCCCTTCTCCTCCATTCTCTTGGGATTTTGAGCATGCCCGCACCTGGACCTGGCATGATTTTCAAACTGCAGGGTCCAGGACTCGAACTATCGTGTCAGCCATGTGGGATCCAGCAACTTAACTTTCATACCGCCTGTTGGCCCCCATCCTGCCAGTGTTTTATATATAAGATCATCATGCTAATAAATGAGCTTTGGGAAATAATGCTTTGTGTTTTGCGTCTTGGGAGGAAGTTTCCTCTCTTCCCTCAAATCTAAGCAAAGCCCATAGAGCCACACTTCCTTCATACCACAAGCAACCATCCATCAAGGCATTCCAGGCCGCAGTTCAATGAGGTGACAGCGAGGCCACATTAGCATCCTCCCTCACTTGAGAGGAGGGTTTGTCAACACGCAGGACTCTAATCTTCCTTTAATATCCAGGAATTCAGATTTAACTGCAGAAGGAAGAGTGAGACCAATTGCTCTGCTGTTTTTTCCCATTTGCAGAATTTTAGGCACGTTGGATTTTGTTGATTACAAATCTCAGGCCCTCACTCACTTAACGTTGCGTCAAGAGGATGATTTCGGAGGCCACTGTCTGCAACTTTGGAGGATTTCAGTTCAGGAGAGTGTCCCACATGGGAGAAGGGACAGTCGCTTCACTTCCAGGAGGAGATGAGAAAAGCCAATAACTCGTAGCAAGCATTCTGAATTAGCAAGAGAAGGTTGACTTGTAATCAAAGTTAAGCGAGAAATGGCTTTTTGAACTCTTAAACTCAGGAAATGAGCTTGCCAATCTGCTGTATCTGAGAGATAATATCTTGGCACCCTGGGAAACCGTGTTCCGACAAACATATTATTGCCCTCATTCTCGGCTCATCTGTAAGCAAGTCTTTAAGATTATTAGAAATTCTTGAGCAAGCATGGGTACATGTGTGCAGACATAGTAGTATCTCCATTATAATTGACTGAAGGGTTATGTGAGCCCGTACCAGTCTTTGTCCCCAGCGGTTGCCAGTTTGGGACGAGCACATGTAAGAAAATCTTTCCTGTGGAAGAGAGCCTAGGCGTCTCCAGCAGTTTCTCATCTAACTGCTGCCTTGACGGGTGCTCTTTCTACTACCGCCTAGCTCCTTCTGTTCCATTTAGTTTGTCCTTGCAGAAGATCCATTCTCCCCACAATTAAACAACCCACTGTCCCGATTAAGTCATTCTCTGTTACTTCAATTACATCCCATTGTTCATTAAATCCTGATGTTTGCACTTCGGCAATCTTGTTTTTAATACTCCTAGCATTTGTGGAGAAACAGTGAAGTTAATTAACAATTCTTGAGCTTTTTTCTTTTTCTCTCTACCATAGTGCAAATCATTTCCATTATGACTTGCAATAATACCGAAACCATTACTAACTTCATAGTTACTGTTCTGAGCTTCCTGATCAAAGAGTGAGACCATTTTTTTATAATCACTTTAGGTAAGTCGTTCCCTGGTTGATGGCAAGCCATAGAAAGTGAAAAATTAACATTAAATGGGTCTTTTAAATGACTTTCTTCTTCATACCCTTTCTTCTCATGCCTAGAATCTTGGAATTAGAAAATAATTTAGTTAGCTAAGTGCGAAAGTACTTCATTTTCTTCTTTAGGGCGCAAATGTGACTCTATTATTTCATTATTAGGGTTCTTATTTATATTTGCGCCCCTCAGAGAGTGGTAGCTTTTACCACAATCATGGTGAAGTTAAAAAGCATTTTCTAAAGTTGGGCATAGTGGTGCATACCTATAGTCTCATATACAGGGAGGCTAAGGCAGGACATTCGTGACACAGTGAGACACTGTCTTAAAAAAATGGCATTTCGGGAACCAGCAGTTAGCGTAATGGCTATGTCGCTGGACTCCCACGTAGTCGACCGCGGTTCGTGTCCTGGACCCGGTGGCTTAAAACTCACGCCGGGCGCGTGTGCGTGCGTGCCCAAGATCCCGAGAGGAGAATGGAGGAGAAGGGATTGCGGCGTGACCACCCACCCTGGGGGGTGATTTCTCGCTTTCTGTCTCTATGTCTCTCTCTGTCTGTCTGGCGAGCGCACGCGCCCTACAGTGAAAATCTCTCCAAAAAAAAAAAAATGGCATTTCTAGATTTGTCTTTTTGGCATTGTCACAGTCAGCATTCCATTTGAAGGTACTGTTATCTAGAGCAGAGATCAACACACAATAATGTGAGGGACAAATGTGGGTCCCCTGGCTATTTTATAAAAGTTTTACTGGAACACCATGCTGTGGTTTGACCACGGCCGCCCAAAGTTCATTGGTTGGAACTTGGTTATATAGCGAAGGTATTTAGAGGGGACTTAGTCCAGTTATGGTGTTCTTCGGGAAGTGATGAGGCATGAATCCTGGTGGATTTGTAAGGAGAGGGAGCAAGACACAGACATACTCGCTTTTGTCCTCTGTCATGTGACCCACCTGCAAGAAGACCTTCTCCAGGTGTGCCCCTGTACCTTGGACCTCCAAATCATGAGCTGAGTAAACCTCTCTTCTTTGTAAATGACCCAAAGTCAGGCAATTCTGTTATTAGCAAGAGAATGGACTAGAACACATGGCCATGCCCGTTTACTCCCTCATGGTGTATGGCTGCTTCCTTGCTCTAATGCCAGAGGCGAGTGGTTGCAACAAACACCAGACAGGTCTCAAAGCCTTCGACATGCATTCTCTGGCCCTTTCCAGAACGATAAGTGACCTTCAATCCAGAGCTTGATGTAACAGAGGAGAAGAACCAGAGCTGTCCCTCCCACCAGCCCAGAAAGGCTTGCGTCCTTCATCTCCGTTGGTGTAACTGTCTTACCACTACACACATCTGAAATTCCTGGGGTGTCTTGTCCCAAACCAGCAAACCTGGGGCCAACAGGCAGCATGGTGGTTAAGGCAACTGGATTCCCACATGGCCGACTACGGCTTGAGTCCCAGACCTGGTGGCTTGAAAATCACACAAGGTTCGTGTTCAAGTGTGCCCAAGATCTCTGAAGGATAGTGGAGGAAAAGGGACTGTGGTGTGGTCATCCCCTCTGAGGGGTGATTTCTTACTTTCCCTCTCTCTGTATGTCTCTGTTTTTCTCCTCCTTGGCGAGGGCACATGCCCTATGGCAAAAACCTAAAAAAAAAAAAGAAAAAAGAAAAAAAAATGTCAGCAAACCAGTGAAATGCTAAAATCAATTATTTTCGATTAAACCAGACGGTTCTTCTCACTTGATGCAAGTGTGTCCATATTAGCAAATGCTAGGAAGTAAAGAAAAGGTAATGAAAGAAACATTTGGAGAAATTCTCTCCATTAACTTTTATTCTTCAAATGGAAGAGGTTCCCCTTAACTCTCTCTCCTGTCCCTCTCTCCATTTCTCTGTTAAGAAAGCAAAATACTTTTATCCAGGAAGCCATGGGCTAGCTATCTTTTTGGGAAAGGGGGGACGGAATGAAGGCCAGCACAGCAGTAGAATGGATGTCTGGTAGGATATCCTGCGTCGCTGACTACAGCTTGAAAGAACCTTAGATCCCTGAGGGAACAGCAGATGGCATAATGGTTATATCACTGGACTCCCATGTAGTTGACAGTTTGAGTCCCAGACCTGGCAGCTTGAGACTCACGCCAGACACATGTCCGTGCGTGCCCAAGATCCCGAGAGGAGACTGAAGGAGAAGGAACTGTGGCGTGGCCATCCCCCCAGGGGATTGTTTCTTGCTTTCTATCTCTCTCTGTCTCTCTCCAGTGAGCACATGCACTCTATAGAAAAACCTCTGTAAAACAAACAAAATAGTAGCTTCCTTGAGATTTGCCTTCTAACTCTGGGCTTATGCTGCTTCTACTGACCTTCTGGAACTGGTTTCCCTTTCTTTATTCTCCCTTCCCCTCTTTTTAATTCCGTTTCGTATACGAACCAGACGTTTCTCTTGACTTTCATTCAGCTCCAAAATGAAATTAGAAGTTTATTTTATAGGTCTTACTTAATGAAAGCAATTATTGCTCTAAGTCCTTTTATGATCAAGGCACTGGTTTGTAATAAATTCTTTTACAATTACTTTCTAGGTATCCTAGAAAGGAGGCAGCAGCATCTTGGCTCTTATTAGCCAAGAATATGGTTGAGGAGCTAATGAGGTAGCCAGATCATGCACCCACACAGGAAAATGCCTCTTCCTGGCCTTTGATGCATCCTCCCAGCCCCCCTGCAGCCTTATTTCTCTGCCCCCGCGAGATCTGAAACTGCCAGACTGTGCGAGGGATGATGAGTAAAACCACTAGTGAAATAGGAGTGCAGTGTATGTCCAAGGGCTGTGTCGCAGTGTGGAAGAGGTGGGGTTTGGAGTCTGACAATCTTCACTTTGAATCTGGGCTTAGTCCCTTCTCTAACTGCCTTTGTGATCTTGAGTAAGTCACTCACTTCTCTAAACCTGTTTCCTCATCTGTAAACAGGCAGTGATAAAAATCTTGCACATTTATTATAAGGTCAGAAAATAATACACAATCCAGCCATGTTACCTGGCAAAGAGTAAGTGCTTGTTCTTTCTTCTTCTTCTTCTTCTTTTTCTTTCTTTTTGCAAATTGCCAGAGGGTGCAGGTGCTCGCCAGAGAGGGAGGGAAGGAGAGAGGGAGAGAGAAGACAACCCCAGTGAGGTGTGGCCATACCACAATCCCTTTGTTTCTCCACTCTCAGGAGAAATGAACATTCTGTCAGGATTGGGGGTATGCATGCACATGCACCCAGTGTTTTACAAGCTGCTGGGGCCAGGATTCAAACTATGATCAGCCATATGAGTTCTTGCTCCCTTAACCACTAGGCTATGGGCCAGCCCATTGCTCATTCTTCATATAGTTTTTTCATTGTCTGAGCTATTTTTATTGTCACCTATAAGGCCCACTAAGCAGAAAGTGTCTCCTCATCATTCTTTTTGTTTGACTATTAATTAATTTATTATTCAGGGTAGTTCATTAGCTAGATCCAACTTTATGAAAAGCATTCTTTAAATACCTATGTGTAAATGTTATTTAAAATGTTAAGCTCTGTGGTGCAGAGGTAATGTGCTATTCAAGGGGAGCTGGGTCCCACATAGTGACTGGTTCAGATCTCTGACCTGGTTAACCTGAAACACACCAAGTGCATATGTGAGTGCCCAGGATTCTATGGGCTGGAGGACTGGAGAACAGGTATTGTGGTATGACCAGACCATGTGGATGGTGCTCCAATCTCTCTCTCTCTCTCTCTCTGTCATGCAAACACATACCCTGTATGAGGAGTAAGGAAAGATTTTTAATTAAAAATAAATTACACATTGGGGCTGGCAGGTGGTGTGGTGGTTAAGGTGCTGGACTCCCACATGATCGACCATGTTTTTTTGTTTTTTTGTTTTTTGGGTTTTTTTTTTAATTATTTATTTTATTTTATTTATCCATTCATTTATTTTTTTTAATTTGACCAGAGAGAGACAGAGGTTGAGAGTGAGAGAGAGAGGAAGTGAGAATGCAAGTCACCAGATTCAGGACTTGAACCCTGGTTGGCCATGCGGGAGTGTCCAGTGCCTTAACCACCACACCACCTGCTGGTCCCATGATTGACCATGGTTTAAGTTCTGGATCTGGCGGCTTGCTTTCTCACTTTCCCTTTATCTCTCCTGTCTCTATGTCAGATTAAAAATGATAATAATAATAACAATAACAAATTAAATTAAATAATTCTTCAACAAATATATTACACATAACTGCTGTGCTTGCGTTTTATAATCAATGGCAGATAACATCCTACTGGACAGATGTGAACAGGAGATGACATGATAAACCAGAACGACTGCCCCAAGAGGCTGGTTTGCAACATGTAACACAAGGACCAGGCTTTTCCCGTCTGGTCCTTTCCTTGTGCATTCTGGGCCATGCATTTTCCAAACTGACTTGCCCTTCTAACAGCCCTCTTTAGCAATAGATATAGTTTCCAGACCCATTAGGATGCAGTTCAGCTGCACAGAACAGTCCCAAGATGCCTGTGGCCTGAGCAGCAAGAAGCTATTTATCCCCCATGTAATGTTCTGGGTTGGGACGGCCAGGGCTGAAAAGATGCCTCTGCTCTGGGCAACTTTCCTCTTGTGGTACTTGAGTCACCTCTCAGTCAAAGGGTCATGCACACCCCAGCCTCCTTCCACAGCAAGATATAAGTAGGGCTGGAGAAAAGACACCTGCTGTCTTTTTTTCTTCTTTTTTTCAGAGAGTTTTTTGCTATAGGGTGTGTGTGCTAGCTGGAGAGATGGAGAGACAGAAAGCAAGAAATGATCCCCTGGAGGGGATGGCCATACCACAATCCCTTCTCCTCTATTCTCCTCTCAGGATTTTGGGCACACACACACATGTGCCCGGCATGAGTTTTAAGCTGCCAGATCCAGGACTTGAACCGTGCTTGACCACATGAGAGTCCAACATTACACCACCTGCTGGTCCCTATACCTGCTGTCTTTTAAGGAAGTTTCCCAGATGCTATCCTGTAATACATCTATACATCTGCTTAATGTCATTAGCCAGGCCTTAGTCACGTGGTTGCACCCAGCAGCAATGGAGGCTGGGAGATGTCATCTTTATTCTGGGTGAACATGAGCTCTGTAAAAAATGTCCTTGAGTGTCCCTGAGTCACAGGGTACAGCAGGTTCAGTGGGTTCTGTGAAGTTCAGTGCCAAGCCAGTGTAAGGAGATTGAGCCTCCTCTACCAGGTGGCCTGTGTCTAACCTGTCTTCTCTGATTGACAGAACGGCAGGCAGGTTGGGACTTTCCTGGGAAAATTTGTCACCTTCATAGGCCTTTTGACTCCACAGCAATGAGTCTGGACATTGCCCCTTCCACCTCTGTGATCTGTGTGTCAGTTTCTTCATCTGTGATAGAAGGCTCATAGTAACCACTTCATAGAGCAGATTCAGTCTATGGTGAGTGTTCAGTAAGTGCAGAATTAGAAACCCACAACAGCATTTTCTTCTTCACCATCTCTTTCTGTGAAATGTACAGGGCTTCTCTCTCCAGTGGCAGGTGATGCTTTTGGAAAGGTGAGCATGGCCTACAGGCCTACACACTGCACAAAGGAAGTGGGATTCTTTCTCTAGACTTCCTTCTCTAGGCCTGGTAGACAGGATAAAAGATTGATGCTTACTGCTCACTAGTCTAGGGTGAGCCAGCAAGTGTCTTCATGGTCCAGAGGCCTGCCCAGTATACCACAGCTCCTTTCCAGACTAATGCCCCTTCGAATGCCCCCTTACCTTCTCCATGCACCCTTCCCTAATTTCTCTCCTTTTGAAGACCTCCCTGGGCTTACCCCCATAGGCTAGTTGTTAAGGGAGCTGGATCCTACATGGCCAAGTACAGTATGAATCCTAGCCCTGGTGGTTTCAAAAACATGCCAAGTATATGTGTATACATGCTCCAAATCCTAACAGGATGGATAAATAGAGGAGAAGAGATTGTGGTGTGACCATGCCCCATTGGGGAGTGCTTTCTCTCTGTTTCCTTCTCCCTGTCTTTCTCGTGAGCACATATGCCCTATGGCAATTTAAAAAAAGAAAGAAACAAAGAAAGAAACAAAGAAGAAAGCGAGAAAGTGAGAGAGAGAGAGAGAGAAAGAAAGAAAGAAAGAAAGAAAGAACCCCCTCCAAGCTAGAGCTGATAGCTCCCTGAACCCCTAAAATCTTCCATTTATACCTACCGTATTCTACCTGTGTTGGAATGCATTGTGTTATGTCCTGCAGTTCTGCTAATCTATCTACTAGCACTTCCCAGGCAGGATCAGAGCCAGGTTCTACTTTGCAGCAGCTATAATACAATGCCCCACGCACAATGGTTCCAAGTACATGGGTGATGATGGATGAATTTATTTACTTCAACATCTACAAAGTGGGCTTTGTCAGTTTGGATATTGTTTTAGTCCACTTTCTGTGGCTAACAACTGTTGCTAATGACCACACTGGGTAGTTTATAGAAAATAGAGGTTTGAGGCCAGCCCTATAGCCTATTGGTGGGGACCAAATCGCACATGGCCAATCATAGTTCAAATTCCAGCCCTGGCAGCTTGAAAAATATGCTAAGTGCATGTGTCTGCATGCCCCAAATCCTGACAGAATGGAGAAATGAGGAAAAGGGACAGCATGTGACCACATCCCTTTGAGGAATGCTCTCTCTCTCTCTCTCTCTCTCTCCCTCGTGCACACACCCTCTAGCAATTAAAAATAAAAAAAGTACAGGCTTATTTAGCTCATGGTGTCCAGGAGGGCACATCTGATGAGGACCTTCTTGTTGGTGGGAACTCTGCAGAGTCCCAAGGAGATGCAGGGCTTTTCATGGCATGAGAGCAAGAACAAGTGTCTCTCTGCTCTGTCTCACTCCCTCTCCTTATAAAGTCACCAGTGTTCAGTCATGGGGTTCCCACCCTGATGACCTTATCTAATCCTTATTACTTCCCAAGGGCTTTACCTCTTTATCCCATAGTGGGATTATGTTTTCAGCCTCTTAATACCATCACAACCAAATTTCAACTTACGAATTTGAGGGGGCACATTCAAATCATGGCAGGTAAATTCAGCTGTAAGAGAAAATTAGACTAATGGTTCTTGGCATAGAAAAAGCATGGAATCATACCTTAGAGCAGAAAGTCTGGAGGAAAGCAGCTCCAAGCAGCTCTGTATGCCCAGTGGAGTCAGGGCTTTGGATCACTCTCTCCATGCTTCTTGTGGTCTGCCCACCTAATCACAAGATGACTGTCATAGCTCCAAGCACTACTGTCCCATTTTGTTAGGGTAGAAAGCCTTTCTGTTTATGTGTCCATAGCCAGGGCTAGGTTACATGTCCATAGCCAGGGCTAGGTTACATGACAAGTCCCCAGGGAAGGAGAAGATTGCCAGCAGTCTTGCTTCCTAATCAAATCCTGACCTCTGTTGTCAGTATCTGGTGTTTGTTAGCTAATGAGGAGGGGCTGTTGGTTGGTGTCTTATAAAAATAGAGAATTTTGAACTCACAGTTTGGAGAGTGAAGGTTCAGGGGCAGCACCTGGTGAGAGTTCTCTTGAAGTGGATTGGTGGAAAGCAGAAGCTTGAGCAGTGCAGGGCATATCTCTGTGTCTCATTCCCTCTTCATATAAACCATTTCCCTATCCCTCAGGATTCAGTCATGGAGGACCCAACCTGGTGCCTAATCACTTCCCAAAGATCCCACCTTTCAGCACCAAAATCAGATGAAGTCCTTTCTTAATACCTTCACAATACAACCAAATTTTAACACATGAATTTTGAGGGAACACATTCAAACCGTAGTGGCTGGACAACCAACCATATCTCACCTCTGAGCTAAAACAGTTTGCTCCTAACAGAGAGGCAGATTTCTAGGGAAGAAACCCATGTAAGTATTAGGGCACTTCTGCCTTTTGTGGGTATTGGAAAATCAATCACCATCCCACAGATTGGGACCAGACTCAGTTTTCGAAACATTCTCATCCTTTGGAAAACAGGATCCCCAGGTATTTAAGAACATGGAGTGCCAGTACCTGGCTCTGTCATTTTCTTGTTGGGTGATCTTGTACCATTTATTTAACCTGTCTGTGCCTCCAAGTCTACTTAGCCAACAGAAGACATGTTAGTTAAGGCACTGGATCTCACATGACCAATTGAATGGTTGGAGTCCCAGCCCCCAATGCTAGAGAAGACACACTGGACACATGTGCATGCATGCCCAAAATCCCAAGAGGAGAATAGGGAAGGGATTGAAGCATGGCCATACCCCTGGGTGGTGATTTCTCACTTTACTTCTCTCTGTCATCCTGGAGAGCACATATTCCCTACAACAAACACACACACAAAAGAATCTACTTCATAGGGTTGTTTCTAGATTCATATATATATTCTAATACGCACATTATTTAGAACGGTGTTCGGCACATACAAAGCACTCCTCGACTTGCTATTACTACCTGTCATTATATAATGATCCAGTTGCTCCTTCAAGGTAGGAACTATGGGGATATTAAGGCTCGGAGAAGTGAGATGACTTGTTCATTCTCCTTCGGCTGAAAAGTAGCAGAGAAGAGTAGTCCAGGCAGACTGATGCTGCACCCAGTGCTCAGGCCCTCAGCCCTCCTGTCTGCCCTACTTAGAATTCTCCACATCCCAAGAGGAGAATAGGGAAGGGATTGAAGCATGGCCATACCCCTGGGTGGTGATTTCTCACTTTACTTCTCTCTGTCATCCTGGAGAGCACATATTCCCTACAACAAACACACACACAAAAGAATCTACTTCATAGGGTTGTTTCTAGATTCATATATATATTCTAATACGCACATTATTTAGAACGGTGTTCGGCACATACAAAGCACTCCTCGACTTGCTATTACTACCTGTCATTATATAATGATCCAGTTGCTCCTTCAAGGTAGGAACTATGGGGATATTAAGGCTCGGAGAAGTGAGATGACTTGTTCATTCTCCTTCGGCTGAAAAGTAGCAGAGAAGAGTAGTCCAGGCAGACTGATGCTGCACCCAGTGCTCAGGCCCTCAGCCCTCCTGTCTGCCCTACTTAGAATTCTCCACGAACCTGTACTGAGGGTGACAAGGTCACCCCTGATGGCTGGATATTGTTGTATAGGTAATGCTGTGTCCCCCAAATGTATGTGAATTCTCTGAGAACAAGGACTATGCCTCAAGGCTCCTACACCCTAGTCCCTAACACTAAGTAGGGCTTGAAGAAGACTCTAGAGAAATGGATAGAGAGATGGCACTTTTTGGCCAGCTCTGTGGCCTAGTGGTTAAGGCAACTGTATCCCACATGGCTGACCCTGTGGTTCAAGTCTTAGACATGGAGGATTGAGAAACACACCAGGCATGTGAGTGCCCAAAATCCTGAAAGGAGGCAGAGATGGAGGAGGAGGGATTGCGGCATAAACTGTGCTTTGGTGGGGATGTGCTCTCTCCTTTTCCCTATCCCTCTGTCTCTCTGTCTCTCCCTGATAAGTGCACATGTCCTCTGGAAAAAATTTAAGAATTATAAAAAATAGAGATGGGGTTGGGAGGTGGCATGATGGTTATGACTGCTAGACTCCCATGTGGCTGACCATGGTTTAAATCCCAGACCTGGCGGCTTACTTTCTCACTTTCCCTCTCCATTTCTTTCTCATTCTGTCTCTCTCTGGTCAAATTAAAATACGTAAATAAATAAAGTTAAATAATTCTTAAAAAATACACACACACATATATACATATGTATATATATATATATATATAGATAGATAGAGAGAGAGAGAGAGAGAGAGAGAGAGGGAGGAGAGATGGTGCTTCTACTGGGGGAATCTTCCTCTAGTCTTTCTCTAGTAGGAGACAGCTCTAAGGACAGATGCTAGGATGTCACAGAATAGAGGCTCAGTGTGTACCGTCCCAGGCCTGGGGGTGTGGAGTGGGGCTAGACTCTTGAGAACCTCGACACTCTCTTAAGCTTTAGGAAAAGGCTGTTTGAGCACTAAGTGTTAGCAGCATAAAAAATGAACACAAATCAATTTGTGTCTGAATTTACTCTCAGAATTCCCCACGGACTCTGTAAAATGCCATTGTACCTCTTTCCACCCATCTAGCTGTGAAGGCATGGCAGATTTACATTATTTTACATCCAGTTAAGATTTTTTTTCTTTGGGTTATGTTTTTAAGACGAACATTTATTGCCTATAAAGAGGTGTTTTTGTTAAAGACAATAGTGCCCTTTAGGTAGTAACAGAACGTTATTTCACAAATACCTATAAACCTATTAAGCAAGCTGGGATTGCTGGAGCTCTGATTAAAAGGTGCTTTCCATTCATCTTTATCTTTGGAAACCCCTGTGAAATGGCTTACCTCCAATTACTCCCCACCATGCGGAGACTGCCTGTAGGAAAACACAGAGAGACCCAGGTAAGACTACCAGACAGAAGTGGCAGGACTACTGTCTCTCCCTTCACCCCATCCCCCCAGAAACCAGTCTAGGATTTTCCTTGCAGCCTGAGACAGAATTCCAGTATCAAGAAGGTTCCTGGGGGGACCAGCAGTTGGCATAATGGCTATGTCACTGGACTCCCATGTAGTCAACTGCGGTTCAAGTCCCGAACCCAGTGGCTTAAACTCACGCCGGGCACATGTCCGTGCGCAACCAAGATCTTAAGAGGAGAATGGAGGATAAGGGATTGTGGCATGGCCATTCCCCCGGGGGTTGATTTTTCACTTTCTATCTCTCTCTGTCTTTCCAGCAAACACACTTGCCCCATAGCAAAAAAAAAAAAAAAAAAAAAAAACCCAT
>NW_006159928.1:6376039-6398620 GCF_000334495.1 Tupaia belangeri chinensis
AAAAAAACCCCTAAAAAAAAAAAAAAAATGGTTCCTGGGCTGTCAGTGGGACCAGTGGGGGAATGCCATGGTGGTAGGAAGGGTGACTCATATCTGATGGTTTCAGGGCACCAACTTGCAGCGAGGGAAATTTGGTGTCAACTGCTGGTTATGACCCTGGAGCAAGTTACAGTTGTCCATGGATATTCACAGGGACTGTTCCAGTACCACAGCTCCCTCATCCCCTACCCTGTAGATACCAAAATCCAAGGATTTTGTCCCCTATATCAAATAGCACAGAGACCAGCCATGTAGTATAGTGGTTAATCCCTATGCACAGGGAACCGGATCCCACATGACCAACCGCAGTTTGAATCCTGGCTTTGATGGCATGAAAAACACGAGATGGTAGTAAAGACACTGGACTCCCACTCTGGCCAGTGCATGCGCCCTATAGAAAAAGCCTTTAAAAAGGAAAAACATTCAGGACAAGTGTCTGTGTGCCCCAAATCCTGAGTGGGTGCAGAAATGGAGGAAATGGGATTGCAACGTGACTACACCCAGTTAGGAATTTCTCTCCTTCTCCCCCCTCCTCTCTCTCTCTCTCTCTCGCAAGTGCACCCTCTGGCAATGAAAAAAAGCACAGTGTTTGCATATCACCCATGCACACCCCCCCATATACTATAAATGATCTCTAGATCACTTATTATACCTAATACAGTGTGAATGCTATGTAAGTAGTTGTTATACTTGATTGTTTTTTATTTGTATTATTTGTATTATTGGCATGATGGTTACAGGCGCTGAATTCCTCTCTTTCTCTCTGTCTCTCTCTGGTCAAATTAAAAAAATAATAATAATAACAAGTGGAATGAAATAAATAACTTTAAAGAAAGAAAAAAAAGGGGAACCAGCAGTTAGCGTAATGGCTATGTCGTTGGACTCCCACGTAGTTGCCGCGGTTCGTGTCCCGGACCCAGTGGCTTAAAACCCACCCCAGGCGCCTGTGCATGTGTGCCCAAGATCACGAGAGGAGAATGAAGGAGAAGGGATTGCGGCGTGGCCATTCCCCCCTCGGGGGTGATTTCTCACTTTCTGTCTCTCTGTCTCTCTCTGTCTGTCTGGCGAGCGCACGTGCCCTGTAGTGAAAAACCTCTCAAAAAAAAAAAAAGAAGAAGAAAAGAAAAATACTCATGCCGGGCGTGTGTGTGTGCGTGCCCAAGATCCCGAGAGGAGAATGGAGGAGAAGGGACTGTGGCGTGACCATCCCCCCTGGGGGGTGATTTCTCACTTTCTGTCTCTATGTCTCTCTCTGTCTGTCTGGCAAGTGCACACGCCCTATAGCAAAAACCTCTCCAAAAAGAATTTTTTATTTGATTTATTATTATTTTCGATTTTCTATAGGGCACATGCCCTCACCAGAGAGACACACAGAGAGGGAGAGTAAGAAAGCAAGCCACCATGTCTGGGACTCGAAACATGGTCCATATTGTGGGAGTCAAGCGCCTTAATCTTCACACCACCTGCTGTCCCCTATCTGCATTATTTTTACTGTTGTCATTTGTCTTTGTGTTTTTCTGTGTGTGAATATTTTTCACCTGGAATTGGTTGCATCCGTGCACGTAGAACCCATGGGTATCTCACCCACTATATGTAGCTCCTGCGTGCCTCAGTTTCCCCACCCTGAAGTGGATAATAATACACCTCCTTTGCCAGACATTGAAATATAAAAAAATATGTCTTAAAATGTGTTTGGTAGTCATGGCTGGCCCCAGAAGTTCTCATAAATGTCACGGAAAACTGGCGGTGGGAGAGAGGACTCTGGTGCTAGATCTTTCTGGACAGCCTACCCGGTGGTCAGCCTCCCACCCAGTACTCCCTGCCTTCCCTCACGTCTGGTAGTTTTTTATTTTTCGCCTGTGAGAAGAAAGGTTTTCGAACCCTTTCAGGTGACTTGCCCAGGACACAAATGTCCTCTGAGAACAGGCATGGAGTGGTTCTGTTCCAGGAGACTCGCACAGGCCGGATGGAGGGCCTCTGAGCTACCCTCTGAATTCAGGTTCTACTGATTGGGAACTTCAATCAGTGGCTCAGGACCAGACCAATGTTTAATCTTGCGTTATTATAAACAGGGTTGTAGGGGTGAGAGTTAAGGGCATTTGTTTTAGTCCTCTCTGGCTGGTAACATCAAATACCATGAACTGGGCACCTTATAAACAACAGAAATTTCTCACACTTCTGGAGGCTGGGAACTCCAAGACCAAGGTGCTGGCAGATCCGGTGTGTGGTGAGAACCTGCTTTCTCACAGATGTTGCTTTCTTACCGTGCCCTCACTTGATAGAACAGCAAGGAAGCTTAAAAGCTTAAGGACACCAAATCCATTTATGAGGGCTCCACCCTCGTGAGCTAATCACCTCCCAAAGGCCCCAGCTCCTAATACCATCACCTGGGGGTGAGGATTTCCACATGTGGATTTTGGGAACACAGACATTCAGGCCGTAGCAGCACCGGGAGAAGACATCTCCTGAGGCCTATCCAGAGTCTCAGTAGCCCCGGGTCCGTGTCTGAAAGTCAAGCTCCCAAGCAGGCATGAGCCAGACGCTGTTCTGAGTGCTACATGGTTAATTCGGGTCATCACAGGAACCCCGAGAGGTGGTCACTGTCATTATCCCCACATTGCAGGTGAGAAACCCAGGTTCCAAGAGGCCACCATGCTGGGTAGTGAGGGACCCACAGACCGCCTTGCTGGTTAGGATGCTGGGATTAAAGCCCAAGCCCATGCCTTGCCGCTTGCTGCCTGCTTCCTCCTCACTGTGCAGAGACACCGACACGGAGTCTAGCTGCTCAGTGTGGGCCCAGTCTCTGTTTCCAAAGGAACATTTGGCATACTCATACTACTACTACTAATTATCATAACAAGTTAATAAATTATTATTAAATTATGTCAGCACCATCGTCATTGAGCCTTTCCCAGCAGCCAGTCTGGTGCTAATCCCTTGAGCACATTATCCCATTTCACCTCCATAACAAAGCAGTTGGGTTGCTGGGGAAGTCATGATGCATTTTTTGCATAGGAAAATACATCGAGACTTTCCCAACGACCTAATAGAAGGCGGGTACTGTCATTAACCCTCCCCCTCCCTTTTTTTGAGAGATTCTTGCTATAGGGCGTGTGCACTCGCTAGAGAGACAGAGACAGATGGGAAGTCAGAAATCATCCCCTAGGGGGATGGCCACTCCACAATCCCTTATCCTCCATTCTCCTCCCGGGATCTTGGGCACACACGCACACACGCATGCACACAAACAAGCATGCGTGCGTGCCTGGAGTGAGTTTTAAGCTGCTGGGTCCGGGACTTGAACCACAGTCGACTATGTGGGAGTCCGGCGATATAACCATTATGCCATCTGCTAGTCCCCATTACACCCATTTTAAAGTCAAAGTAATTCTAAGGATCCCCATTTTCCAGATTATTTCTATTTTCACGTCCTTTTTTTTAGGGGGGAGGTGGTTTGCCATAGGGCATGTGCACTAGCCAGAGAGAGAGAGAGAGAGAGGGAAAGTGATAAATCATCCTCCAGGGGGAATGGCCATGCCATAATCCCTTCTCCTCCGTTCTTCTCCTGGGATTTTGGGCATGCATGTCCACATGTCTGGTGTGATTCTCAAGCCACCAGATCCAGAACACTCAACCCGCAACCACTTTGCCATCTACTGGTCCCACTTTTTTTTTCTTAAGAGATATTTTTGCCATAGGGCACATGCGCTCACTCGAGGGAGAGACAGAGAGACAGAAAGTGTGTAATCACCTCCCAGAGGGGATGGTCATGCCACAATCCCTTTTCATTCATTCTCCTCTCAGGATTTTGGGCATACAACACACACACATCTGGTGTGAGTTTCAAGCCACCAGCTCTGGGACTACTTTTGCCTTTGTTTTCTTTTTTTTTTTTGGAG
The DNA here is from genome assembly GCF_000334495.1 of Tupaia belangeri chinensis. Lineage (NCBI taxonomy): Eukaryota > Metazoa > Chordata > Mammalia > Scandentia > Tupaiidae > Tupaia > Tupaia belangeri. The sequence goes on from NW_006159928.1 coordinate 6,379,978, forward strand.
AGGTTTTTGCTTTAGGGCGCATGCGCTCGCCAGACAGACAGAGCGAGACATAGAGACAGAAAGCGAGAAATCATCCCAGAGGAGATGGTCATGTCGCAGTCCCTTCTCCTCCATTTTCCTCTCGGGGTCTTGGGCATGCACGCACATGCGCCCAGCATGAGTTTTAAGCCACCAGGTCCGGGACAAGAACCGTGGTCGACTACCTGGGAGTCCAGCGACATAGACACTACGCTAACTGCTGGTTCCCTCCTTTGTTTTCTTTTTAAAGCTTATTCATTTATTATTTACATGAGTGACAGGACAGAGAGAGCACCCCAATAGGGTCTTGACACAAAAATCAGCTCCCAGCCCCAACCTGCCCCAGATCATGGGCGTACTGATGCCCGACATACTCAGGGATGTCTCTGGATGTAAAGGCAGAACCTTCCTGAGTCGGTCATACTCACACAACATCAGGTGTTACTTTTTCACCACCTTCAGACCCCTGTGCTTTCACTTTTTTTTTTTTTTTTGAGACTTTTTGCTATACGGTGTATTCACTCACTGGAGAGACAGAGAGACAGAAAGTGAGAAATCACCCACCAGGGGTAGGGGGATAGCCACACCACAAGGTCTTCTCCTCCATTCTCCTCTCAGGATTTTAGACATGCACACATGTGCCCAGCGTGAGTTTCAAGTTGCTAGGTCCAGGACTCAGACCTGTGGGAATCCAGCATCTCAACCACTCCACCACCTACTGGTCCCATGTTTTCACTTCTTAACATTCTCATTCTTGGGACCAGCAGTTAGCATAATGGCTATGTCGCTGGACTCTCATGTAGTCGACCGCGGTTCACGTCCTGGACCTGGTGGCTTAAAACTCACGCCGGGCGTGTGTGCATGTGTGCCCAAGATCCCGAGAGGAGAACGGAGGAGAAGGGACTGAGGCGTGGCCATCCCCTCTGAGGGGTGATTTCTCGCTTTCTGTCTCTCTGTCTCTCTCTGTCTGGCAAGCACACGCGCCCCATAGCAAAAACCTCTCCAAAAAAAAAAAAATTCTCATTCTTAATCATTTTACATTTCCTCATTAAGCCGGGCTCAAAAACATGAAATAATTGTCTTCAATACCATACCCAAGTCCTTCTGATTCAGTGATTACTAAGCTGCCTAAAAATCTAAACCATTTGTTCACACTACTTACAGTAAATACTCTTTGCTCTTCCTTACATCAGTTTCCCTAAGGATCTGTAGCAGGTACAACTTGGTTGTTGTAGATCTATTTGTTCTTAGGCAAAGTGAACCTGAAATTCCTTTTAAAATCATTTTGAAATATTCTCTGGTTCTGTGTTTTCACACATGTACGAAATCCTCATCCCCCTCTAGTAGTCTAGATTCTGAGGTTTTGCTGCACTGGGAGAATGTTAACTGACAAAACGTTAAGTAATGGCACTGAAATGTAAAGTAATTAATGCAAGAATAATAGTGCAGGGTAGGGATCTCAGTGTTTTAATGAGGGCTCAGGAAAGCATCTAACTGAAGATGTTGGAAGTGGAGGGGGGGAGATAAATGTTACTGTAATTAATGCTGGATATTAACAAGTGACCTCTTTGGCATGATCAATACAGGGACCTTGTAACCTTTCCTGTCACCTGGAACTTCACTTCTGGGATTCTGTGGTCCTGTTAATGAAAAAGATAATCACTAGTCTGCCCTTCTCTACTGTGGAACCTTTCCAATAGTTTGGTTTTTTTTGGAGGATGAAATTAGAAATCACCATTTTTAGAATATTTGTGTATATAAATTTTACTCTCAGATAGATTTATTCAATGCTTGCTCTGTAATGAGAGTTTTAACTTTCTGTTTTCCTTTCCATTATCCCTGAAAAGAATGGATTATGGAGAAAAGATTAAAGTAGTATAATGTGATATAGTGTTTGCTAATGTGCTATCGGAGGTATTAGGAGGACTCGCCAAGGTTCGTGTCTTTTATGAATGCCTTTCAGATCGCAATTATCTAATAGACTCGAAACCCTGTTTGTATTCTTGCAGGCATTAAACATCGTCTTTGAAAAAATTCCAGAAAACGAGAGTGCAGATGTCTGTCGGAACATTTCAGTCAATGTTCTTGATTGTGATACCATAGGCCAAGCCAAAGAAAAGATTTTCCAAGCATTCTTAAGCAAAAATGGCTCCCCTTACGGACTTCAGCTCAATGAGATTGGTCTTGGTAAGACAACGCAGGACTGACTTCGTCCGATCTCCTCATGAACTGTCCTCCCTCTTTCCTTCCCTGCCCTCAGCAGCTTCCGTTGGGTGATGCTTTTGTGGCCCAGGTTGCTCCTGGAGGGCATGTCTAAGGGTCCAGAGGCAGCATGGCTCTCTCATGATTCTTCTCAGGAAGCATAATCCTGCCAAGATGCCATCTTTAAAATATTATGTTTGTAAATCAGATTCATGAGACTGCTGACCCTGAGACCAAATGGAATCACCACGCATCTAGAAGTACAAAAAGGTGTAAACCCTGTGCCCTCCAGACGTGTTGCATTTCACATTGGCATTTGATTTGTTTGTTGTGATACCGAGCGTGTCATTAGTGGGTGGCTGAGACTCTGGGTGGTAACTGCAGTGTGCTGGAAAGGTCATCTTCCTCTCTGCTAATCGCAGCCTGCATTAAGTGCGTCCTCCATCCTCCCCAATGTGAGGCAGCATCTGCTATGAATTCATTTTCGGGCCGTATTGGTAGACTGCAGAAGAGACCATATGCGTGAGCAAGCTAACAGGGCTCCGCTTCACTCAAATGTTCATCAACACTTTAAAGTTGAGCTCCGTGCAGCCCTCCCAGGAGACTGCGGTGGGATTTTATAGCAGATAATGGGACAGGAAATAAGAGTAAAATCGCAGCAGTGACAGACAGCGTCACAAGGTTCATCTCCCCTCGGTGTGCAGTTGTAGGCCCCAACGAAGCAGGCAATTAAATCCTCCCACTCGGCCTTCCAAGTCAAACCTCCTGCTAAAAGGCCATTGAGAAAAGCCTGCAGGCAGGGTCTGGGAAATTGGAGTGAGACCGTGCAAATATGTAGTTGTGACAAGACCCAGCTTCAAAGACAGTGGGGCCCAGAGGTGCCTGGTCTCCACCTCGCTTCTGTTTCCTTTCATTGGCTGGGCTGCTGGGCAGCTTGAAGACCATTTTAGCTTAGTTCTCTAGACACAGAATCAAAGGGAAGCCCCAGCCAGGAAGCCATGCCTGACCCAGACCATCAGCTTCCTGACCCCAAGCGTACAGCCATGTACTTTGGGCATACTCATGTGGCTCTGCCTACAAAGAACATGGACAGACCCACCTGGCATCCACTGGGGAAATAGCCCAACAGCCTCAGTCCTGCCTCTGTAGGGTCTGTAGTAGCATCTTCCCCTTTACTGGGTTTGTGTCAATCCGGTATCCCTGGCCTCCAGAAGTAGGAAAGGTGGGAGCAGAATAAGCAGGGGGTGCCCACTGTGGTCTGAGGGCAGATGGCAACACACTGCCTATCAGAACCCTGGGTGGCATCTGCATGCCTCCTGATCTTCCAAAGTGCCTCCAAGGCTGGTCTCGGGAAAGTAAGGCAGAGCTCGAAGCCAGTCTTAAATTGTACTGGAATTAAGAAGCACTATACTCAGACCTCGTACAGCAGAGGCTCACAAACTCAGATGCCCAAAGTACATGAGTAAGGGGTGTCAGCTGCCTGGGACAATAGAAATGGTGGGGCCTGACCTAAATGGGGGAAAGACCCCTATCTTAGGGGGCAACACCACTTAGTTTCAGCTCATGGTTTTTATGGGAGCCGGCAGGGTCAGTGTTACCGAATCATCTACCTTTTTAAAAAGAAAGAAGACCGAATTTTTATGTGCAGTCTCCAGATCGGTAAATAGTGGTGCTGAGTTGACTATTAAATAATGTTAAAATAATAATTCATAAAATACATGTGTATGTTCAAAAGAAGAGGAGCACACATTATGGACCATCTTCTGACACAGGTTGGCAGTCTTCACCAGAGGCTTTGTGCCCTGAGGTACTGGCATGTCAGTGCACCTTGCGGTACTGACTAGAGATGGTTTGAATGGCACCTATTTGTGGATACGTCCACACACAGGTGTGAGTATACACACTTGCTTTGGGAATCTTTTCAAGAGCCTGGTCCCTCCGAGGATGCCTTATTTTGCCTTCAGTGGCTCAGCCTCAGTGTAAGATCTTCAGGGAGGACTGGCCTTAAACGTCTGAGCTCTCAGCGGAAAACCAAAACCAAAACCAAACAAAACTCAGCCTGGCTGTTATAGCTCCACACTGTCAAACAAAGATTTGCCACTTCATTCAAGATTCAAGTTTCAGGGGCCAGCAGGTGGCGTGGTGGTTAAGACACTGGATTCCATTATGGTCAACCTCGGTTCGAGTCCTAGATCTGGCAGCTTGAAACCCACACTGGGTATGTGTGTTTGTGTGCCCAGAATCCCAGGAGGAGAATGGAGGAGAAGGGATTGTGGCATGGCATCCTCCCCGGGAAGTGATTTGTCACTTTGTTTCTCACTGTCTTCCTTTGCCTGTCTGGCGAGCACACATATCCTATGACAAAAACAAACAAACAAACAAAAAAAACCAGAAGAACAAAACAAACAAACAAAACAAACAAACCAAGTTTTAGTTATTTATAAATATTTGTGCTGGCTGGCTCTGTAGCCTAGTGCCAGGCACATGCGTGTGTGTGCCCCAAAGCCAACAGCATGGAAAAACAGAGGGGAAGGGATTATGGCATGACCATGCCCCACAGGGAGCTGCCTCCCCCTCTCTCTCCTCTCTCACTCCATCTCTCTCTCTCCAGTGAGCACACACACCCTCTGGCTATATATATATATTTTTTTTAATTTGCTACAGGACACATGTACTTGCTGGAGAAAGACACAAAGACAGACAGAGAAAGTGACAAATCACCCCTCAGGGGAGATGACCACCCCATAGTTCTTTCTCCTCTATTCTCCCTCGGGATCTTGGGCATGCACACACCTGTGCCTGGCATGATTTTCAGGCTGCTGGGTCCTGGAGTTGAATAGTATAGTGGCCACGTGGAATTCAGCTACCGTAACCACTGTACTGACTGGTTGGCCCCTAGCAATTTAATGACAGTAATGATAATATCCATAAAGTAACAAGGTGGGAATTATCTCATTGTAATTTAAAACAAGAACAATATGTCCCATCCCATTTTTTCCAGAGCTTCAAGTGGGCACACGACAGAAAGAACTACTGGATATCGACAGCTCCTCTGTGATTCTTGAAGATGGAATAACCAAACTAAATACCATTGGCCACTATGAGGTAAGACCCAGATTTGGCCCTCCACCTCCTTCCTCATCCTAATCCTTATTGATGAGATCACCCCTGTGCCGTGTAAGTTCTTGTTTAAAAATCGCGGACTCCCACCAGTGCCTGGAATGCTTTGCAGATGGCTTGTTTCTGGGGCAGAAGTTCTCTGTGGCTGCTTGTTCAGAAGAACCCATGCATCGCTCTCTCATACCACCATCTTGCATCCCCTCTCAGAAGGCCTCAGTTTTTGAATTTCGTATTGCCTGAACACTCTCCATCCTGCAGTGTAGGTCAGAAGCTTGGCCTTCATGAAATTCTCCGGCCTTTCGGATTATGCTTCTCAGCAAAGCCATAGCAGCATTGCCTTGTGCCTTCTGCTGGGTGCCGAGCAGAGCCCTCCCCGGCCCAGCCTCACCTGCTCCACTGTGTTCACCATAGGCCTGTGACCTTTCGTATGAGTCCTTGTTCCTGAAGAAGTTCTAACTTCCCCATTTGCTCGTAATATTCAGCATTACCTCCTTTAACCCCCAGATCCACTTGCAGGGTGGATGCTGAGGTCAGTGAGGGGCACATGTGACTTCTCAGAAACTTGAGAGCCAGAGAACCCTGCACATCACGAGACAGAGGAGGTAGGGAGGGTTTCTGAACACACTGGGACATGGAGATCACTCAGTGGCGTTCTCTGAATTTCTGTGACAATCTCAGGATGCCTGGGAGAGGAACAAAGCCTGAGTCCCCGATTCCGAGAGCCTACAGCTCTAGCGAGGAAGAAACAAGTCAGGAAGCAGCACCTTTTGGTCTAATAGTACTGTAGGTTGGAGCAATCGAGAAGGCTTTCTGGAGGAAGCTATAACTATGCTAAGACAAAAGAATGAGGAGAACTAGCCAAGCTGGGACTGGCTGTCAGTGCACCCATCCAGCAGTGAATGGAGAGCTCGTGTGTTCTTCAGTAGAACGACTTTCAGATGGAATGGACTTGGGTGCAGCACGTGGCAGGAAGAGCCGGCCACAGCCAGCACTTCCGGAGCACCTGCTCCACGCCAGGGGCCGTCTTCAGCATTGCCCTTCTTCAGCTCATTCTATCCTGTAGCAGTCCTATGAGTCAGGGTTCATGAGCGCCCCTTTCATAGATGGGTACACTGAGGCTCAGGACGGCTTGGTGTCAGCTAGGCGGTGGGGGAGCCAGATAGTGGCTGTAGGGTCCGTGGCATGACCAGTAGGTGTGGCGGCCTTGCACCGAAGGTGGAGGGACTGAGGGGAGGGGAGGATACAGACCACACAGGGTTCGGTGAGCTTCTTCAGGAATTCGAATTGTACACAGAAGCACTGGGAAGTTGCTGCGTTTCAGAAATGGCTGTGACCGAGCATGAAGTGTGGGTATAAGGGACTGCAAACCTGCAGGTAGGGAGACGCATTAGGAGCTGCTGGAGAGTTTCAGGTGAGGAATGATGCTGTCTCGAAATAACACAGTGGTTCTGGGGTTGGGTTCAGAGGTGCTCAGGAGGTGGGCACTACAAACCCTGCGAAGGGGAAGACCCTGGGGTGAGGGATGGTGGGAGGATGCAGAGATGCAGGTGCCTTTTCAGAGGTGAGCGCTGACTTCCAGCACACTGGGAGAGGAGGCATCGCCCATCTCGGGGCTGTACAGTCTAGGTCTGCACCAGGAAGGGCTCTGGACTCTGCCAGGCTCTCCTCTTTCCCAGGAGGAAGCTGAGACCGTTTCTAGAGCAGAGCTGTCTGGACAACAGTCAGAAACAGAGAATACCCTGTCCTTGGACTCCGGGGTTGAGTGGGTCTCAGACTCAGTGGGGAGATAGTTGCTTTGGGTGACACCCACTTCACTGGAGGGGACCCCTACAGAAGAACCACTTACTCCTGTGCTCACTCTCCAACAGCTCTGACTTCCCAACCTGGGACTCATCTTCCCAAGAGAAGTCTCTCTTAGCTTTTAGAGTTGGTGGAAACCCCCCAGGGAGCTCCCTAGAAGTGTGCATTCCTGGGGGGCAGGCAGCACTTGGCGACCCCTGCTTTCCAGGAAATGCAATGGCAAGCCCAGATGGAGTTGGAGGTGCCGCCCTGCTGGGTGGAAATACCCCAAGAAAGGCCTCTCCTGGCATTGTGTTGAAGCCTGGAGTCACAGACCCGTGGGCCGTCTCCCCTCCACCTTGTGTCTGGGTGGCAAGCTTGTCTGGGCAAGCTCCAGCTCAGCCTATAGAAGGCCTGCCTTCTGGTGCTCCTGCTTAGGTGCTGGCCAAGCCCAGCTGTGACTCTGTCTTGCCCCAGCCTGGCTTCTGCACTAGGTAGGCCCCCTGGGGAGGAGGCGTGGCCACCCACCGCCATTTCTAGGGAAAGGCAGGACAGCAGGGAAAAGGAAGCACCACCGCAGCTGTCTGCAGGCTAAGGAGGAAGGCCTGTCAGGAGAGAGAGAGCATCACTCTTCACTGGAGACATCGTCCGTGCTAGACACCTATCTGCTTAAGGATGATAATGAAATTAATCCGGCCTGTAGTCACTTCCCGTCCGAATGATTTATTGGCCTCATAGCCTGGCGTTGCTGCGTAGTGGTAATAAATGACAAGACTAGGACACGAGGGCTTAAAGGATTCTCCTTATGTTTAAAAAGCTAAGCCGTAAGGCAAATAAATGCACAGAGCTTGAAGGGAACCAGGGAGGTCACCGGCCTGGTGCCTGGACTATCTCGAAAACCCTGTTTTTTTAAAGACTGCTGGGAAAACAGCACCCTCCAGCACCCTCGGCCACCTGAGTCTGGGCTTGATTTAGTCACGCCTCCACAGAAGGCGCAGATTTGGAATTCGGGGCCATGTGACGGGGCTGGGCTGAGGTTTGCTTTTGCCCTTTCGGTGAAGAAAAATGTTCTCCAGTACTTGCCTTTCCCCCCAAAGAGACAAGAGGCTAATTACCACTCTTATTCATTCACTGAAGCACCCTAGTTTGAGTCACTGGATGAGCCTGAAAGCCAAAAACTATATTTCATTTAAAAATAGGGTCTAATTCGAAGTTCTAAATGTTAAGACTCACCTCCCTCCAATTAGTCCAAATTAGTTGGGTTTCAAAGTTAATCCTTAGTGACGGCCAGTTCCTCCTACTATCTAAACAAAGTCCCTGCTGCTGGAGCGGGAGCCCGCTTCGTCTCGCCTTGTCTATCCTGAGGGCAGAGAGAGGATGGCTGGTTTCCTCTGAATGACTGACTGTCTAGCATTTGAAGAACTGGTTTCTCGAGGGGATCTGAGGGTACAGCAAAAATGGAGCGTGTCATGGACTACATACGATCCCCTAGAGCCCCAAATGATGAGCAGTACCCTGTCGGCTACTGGACGGCATGCTTACCAGTCCAAGCATCCGTGGTGATGACCACAGCCAGCACCTGGCAGCCTTCACGTGCATCCGCTCAGCTCACGTTCACAGCAGCCCACAGCCAGGTGCTCAGATGGGCGCCCATGCCCGTACAGCGGACGCAGAGGAGGGCGGATCTCTGTTCCACTCTCATTCTGTCTTTGCAGACAAGGGGTTAAGTGAGCCGATGTCTTTACAAACACATGAAGCCAGAGGCGTCTTTCTACCCTATAATTAAACCCTCCCCTAGCGCATGTCCCTCGCTGGCAGTCACTCCGGAGCAGACTGGAGGGGACTGCACTTGTGTTCTGGAGCCCACGAGATCAGCTCAGTAGCATGTATCTGTGCTGGAGGGAGGGGCACGCTGGCCCCCTGTGACTGGCGGGTTCTCACCTGTGTCCCAGGCTCCTTCCTTTCCATGGGCCCCTTCGTGGCCCTGCTGGGCGGCCTTAAGACAGCACCACATGTGGCATAGAGTGGCATCAGGTGTATAGGACAGGCCTGGGGGTGGGGAGCGTTCTCCTCAGAGAGCACCTCTCATTCTGCGCTGTGAGTTCAGAGAGGCCAACCAGATGCCGAACTAGAGTGTCGCTCAGAGATGTTGCCTGTGACAGACGTGCGCTAACGCAGAGGTGGCCACTGTTCACATCAAATCTGTCATCCAGAAACATCGGAGGCTCATAGGATTGTCCCAAAGGGTGTGCTGGGTACAGTTAGAAGTCCTCTGGTCAAGTGCGTCACCTGGACACTCAAAGAAAGGGATCAGACTGTCCCTAGAGGTCTCTTGCAGTGTGACTGTCTTTACTGTATAACGGGTGTAGTGCTTCTTGGGTACACACACGGTCCCGGGGCTTCCACCAACAGCCATGGCTCTGGGCCTCTCTCTAGCCCCCCCAGAGCTGGACACTCATTATTCCCATTCTGAGGTCCAGGGAGAAACTTAACCAAGCCACAGACTTCTCACTGACACCCCAAGGCTGGAAGCAGATGAAAGAGGAATTTCTCCAGAGACTTGGCTCTGTCCTTACTCAGAGTCCAGCTCTCAGCCCATGTTTTTGATCTCCAGAACAGCCAGCTGAGGGCTGGGCCTGATGTGTGAGAAATCCTGATAGTTATATTTTCTCTCTTTTTTTTTTGAGAGGTTTTCGCTATAGGGCGCATGCGCTCGCCAGATAGAGAGAGACATAGAGACAGAAAGCGAGAAATCACCCCCCCTCCCGAGGGGAATGGTCACACCCCAGTCCCTTCGCCATTCTCCTCTCGGGATCTTGGGCACGCACGCACACGTGCCCAGCATGAGTTTTAAGCCACCGGGTCCAGGCCGCAAACTGCGGTTGATTACGTGGGAATCCAGCGACATAGCTATTACGCTAACTGCTGGTTTCCTATATTCTCTCTCTTTTAAGTCAACTTATTTATTTCTTTCGTGAGCAACAGAGAGACACAGAGACAGAGAAAGACAGACACCCCCAACAGGGTCTTGACTCCACAGTCCAGCCTACCCTAAGTCCTGGGCATATATGCCTGGCCTGTTGAGGGTAGCCTCTGACCATGAACTCGGAACCCCCCCATGAGGTCTGGCTGCATGGAGCACTGCACTGCTGCCTCACTATGTGGCCCCAATAGTTGCATTCTCTGGTGTCAAATATAAAAGAGTGTCTACCCTTAAAATCTTAAGATGAGGAGGCCAGCAGGTTGTATAGTAGTTAAGGCACCGGATTCCACATGGCTGACTTCACAGTTCAAGAACTAGACCTGGCTTGAAAAACATGCCAAGCAAATGTGAATGCCCAAAATCCTAAAAGGAAAATGGAGGAGAAGGAATTGCAGTGTGGCACCCCCTCTGGGGGGTTATTTCTCACGTTCCCTCTCACTCTGCCTCTCTTTCTCCCTCCAATGAGTACATGTGCCCTATGGCAAAAATCTAAATAATAATAATAATAACAATAAAATAAAACCTTATAATGAGCTTCATGACTATGAGTTTATCAAAATACCTCCCTCCTTTGAATCCTACCTTACTGTCCTCTATGGCCAGCAGTCCTTGAAGGTGGCAATTACTCTTCAGAAGAGAGGCCTCTCTCTGGTGACCAAGAGCAGACAACTCTAACACAGCCAAAGACAGGGAGCGTGTGGGTTCCCAACTTCACACACATTCTTGGGGCCCTGGGAAGAAAGGCCACCTCAGGGTTATCTCTACTAGTCCTCAGAGGGAGTTTGCTATTGGCCCAAGTTTTAGTTTCAAGTAAACAGTGGAGAAACAGGAATCCCATGAGCTTTTTCTCTGGTTTCAAGAATCCTGGGCCAGTCCCAGAGAACAGTGATAAGGTGCTGCTAGAAGAAGCAGGATCCCACATGGCCCGGGTTTGAGTCCCATCCCTGGTGTTTAGAAAACACACTTGACTCACACATGTGCCCAGGATCCTGATAAGATGAAGAATTGCAGCATGACCCGGGGCTGCTGGGGATACACATGTGTGCACGCCCTCTTTTTTTCTCTCTCTGCACACATGCCTGCCTGCATTAAAAAAGAAGAACCCGGGAACCAGCAGTTAGCGTAATGGCTATGTCACTGGACTCCCACGTAGTCGACCGCGGTTCGCGTCCCGGACCCGGTGGCTTAAAACTCACGCCGGGCGCGTGTGCGTGCATGCCCAAGATCCCGAGAGGAGAATGGAGGAGAAGGGATTGTGGTGTGACCATCCCCCCTGGGGGGTGATTTCTCGCTTTCTGTCTCTCTGTCTCTCTCTGTCTGTCTGGTGAGCGCACGTGCCCTATAGCAAAAAATCTCTCCAAAAAAAAAAAAAAAAAAAGAACCCTTTGATCCAATGTGCCTGTTGAGAACATCTGACTGTTCCTTCCAAATTCCCTGGTGAGTCCTGGATGAAGGACCAAGCAAGGTTATCCCTCTGGCCCTGAGAAAAAGGCTTCCTTTTTCATCTGCTTCCAGCCTTGGGGTGTCAGTGGGAAGAGCTGAAGGACAGTACTGACGGAGGGTGGACAGTATTGGCAGTGGCTGCTGGGACAACCCTACAGAAAAAAATTCTGTTTCCACATAATGTGTTCATAGAAAGGCAGTTTCAGGGATGCGAGGACTCAGAAAGGGTTTCCCTGTGGCATTCATATTGATGATTGTGTTTTCATAGTTTTTCTTTAAATAAGGGAAAAGCGTCACAATATTCAGGCCATACGTCACTTCTATAAAATTTACAGCTAAAATTTCAGTGTTTCCTTTAAGCTAAGCCATACAAAATTGCCAACAGTTGACCAGTTTTGTGTTTCACATGCAGAAATAGCAGTTTTCTAAGGTAAAACGTAAGTTCAGCCTATGTCTAGAAAATCTATTTTTATGAAATTATCTCCGATTTATGCCATAAAGATATTATCTTCCCATCAAGACAGCTCACTTTGTCTTTGAAAATAGTTGAGAGGATGCATAGCTCCTGTTTATTTTAGGAGAGACTTTAAATACATTTTAATTGCCAGAAGGTACATGAACTCACCAGAGAGAGAGACACACACAGACAGAGGGTCACTCCAGAGTCCCTTCTCTTGCGTTTCTCCATCCTGTGGGGATTTGGAGGCAAGTATGCACATGTGCTAGGTGTTTTTTTCAAGCTGCTGTGCTGGGATTCAAATGATTCAGTCCACCATGTGGGGTCTGCTTCCCTTAACTACTAAGCCATGGCGCCAGCTCTAGGAATGTCTTTAAATTGTTGACATGGGTCCATTTCTTTCCTAATTCTGGTGAGGAAAAAGCCCTCGGTTACCCCTGGGACACTCCAGCATGGGCTGGCACCATTGGAGGGGGCCCACCTTGTTGTCACATTGAATCCTGGCACATGACGAGACTGGAAGAAATTGAATTTGAAATTGCCGTGTGAACCAGCTCCTCTCTGGGCTGGAGACACATTCCTGCCGCAGATCCATCTAGTGACATTAATCTTTCTTTGATTTAATTTGGTTTTCATCCCTAAAGTAGGGGCCCAGAGGACACTCTCTGCTCACAGGAGTAGGGGACGATTAATGAGGCCCTCTTAGGAGAGCGTTTGGAGCTCGTCAGATGGAACAAACAGCATATATTTTTAACACTTTGGGGTCTGCGGCAGTTTCTAAAAGGCGTTCTGTCCTTCACGCGACAGCGGCTGACTATGTGAAATAGAAAACAGAAACCTTTCTCTCCTCCTAGCAAACATCTGTAAATGAACTATTTGTCTGTCTTTATATTAGTATGAAAGTGTCACAAGGGGTGGAAACGTTCCATCCTAGAACAGCTGTGAGAGTTAGAAATACACTCGTGCACAGGCTCGCTCTCTCTCTCTTTCTCTCTCTCTCACACACACACGGGCACAACTCATCCACTAATAAAATGCTTTACACTTGCTCTCTGGAGATAATTTCAGAGTAAAATTTCCTTGGTACAAGCTGCGTCTATGCTGTCTTAATGCAGGAGCACAGTGCCAGCAGCAAGTCGTTGCCAGCTCTCGAAAAGACATTTGAACTTTTGGCAGTGCTCCTTATCAGAAGGCCCATCCGTGGAGTTGGTGATTATAGAGTAGGGGTGCTCGCTTTTGGCAAAACAAAGCGTCTGACAGTAGCGGAGTATTGGCTCAACACTCAACGGGATCCATTTGGGATGCATTCTTTGACAATTACCCAGAATGAATCACCGGCTTCCTTTTATAAAAAGATATTTATTGGCTTCGGAGCAGAGCATAATCCAGCTCTTCATGGGGAGGAATTTTGTAACTCTGTTCACACATTCTCATAAACTCGGTGTCTGAGTATTGCTAAGGGGGTGCCTGCACAGAGCGTTTCCTTTAATTGTATCAAATATGGAGGAGAATGGAAAAAATCAGCCAGAAAACAATGAATGGCTCGAGGGGGAAAGGAGAAGATGGAGTGTAATAAAGGCAGAGTCTAAGTGCTCAATAAGAGTTAGGAATCCTCACCGGAGACACTTTGCAGAGGCCTGCCCAGTCCCCCTCTTTCACCTCATAAGATTGCAAAAGCAGTGGGAGGCCTCTGGCCCACACTTAGCAGCTGGCTGGACACAGCTGGCTGGACAGCTGTGTTCGGGGCCTCTCGTGGCTGGCTCTGGCCCTGCGTGCCTCCCTCTGTGCCTGTGACCTGAAGGAGATTAAGTTTTCATGCTTTGCTGCTTGCTAGGCAGGCTTGTACATTTTGATAACCAACGTGCAGCAGGCCAGAAGAAAAATTCTAGGTTCCTCCTTTTTCTAAACCAGGAAAGGCCAGGTCCAAATTAATACTGAAATTCGAAATTCAAAACAGCCCTGGAGCTTTAAGGGAGGGAAAAGTCTCTTAGCTGATGAGGTTCAGAAATGACAGGGTTAATCTTCCAGACACAACCCTAGAATGAAAGAGGAGAATTATGTATCCTGGACTGGGCTTCTCTTCGCCACCTCTGTGTTTTAGAATTTTGTGGACTAGCCCCTCTCTGAGAAGAATTTATCCCTCCCTAGGAACCAGGTCTGCTATCTGCATCTTGGCATCTATGTCTTCTGTCTGATGGGCAAAGGGCACTTCTTCTTTGCCTGCTTGCTTCCTTCTTCTAGCAGGGTGGGAGAAAGGGCACTGCAGGGCCATTTGGCCTGGGCTCCACAATCCCAAAAGGCCTCGGGTGAGAACTCTTGACTTGAACTCCCAAAGAGGCTATATACATAGGCCTTGTATGAGCTTATCAATGTTTAGTTGTCAAGTTGATATATTTAAAATCTGCGGGGATGGGACCATCGGATGGTGTAATGGACTCCCCACACAGTCAGCCGTGGTTCAAGTCCTGGACCAGGTGGCTTAGGACTCATGCTGGGTGGGTGTGCATGTGTGTTCAAAATCCTGAGGATAGAACGGAGGAAAAGGGACTGCAGCGTGGCTATCCGCCCCCCGGTGGGTGATTTCTTGCTTTCTGTCTCTCTGTCATTTTCTGTCTCTTTGGCAAATGCACATGCCCTATAGCAAAAATATCTCTCTTAAAAAGAAAAAGTCGGGGAGGATTGGGGCAGAACAGTGGTGCAACAGTAAAGAGGCCGACCCACATGGGAAGGTTCTGGGTTTGCATCTGAAGACCGCCCTGGAATATGCCAGGCACACATGTGCCCAACATCCAGGGGCTGGCTGAGACTGGTCATGGGTCGTGGTGCAATGCCCTTTGTGAGACCTGTGGGAGTGCTGTCTGTCTCTCTGTTTTTCTTGCTTATAGAAAAAAGAAACTTTACAAAAATGTGTGGCAAGTTTTTAACAGCTCTGTTGGGATATAATTTTATACCATAAAGCTCACCTGTTTAAAGTGTGTGACTCAATGTTCTTAGGTATATTTACAGACTTGTGCAACCATTGCCACAATCTAATTTTAGAATGTTTTCATCACCCCTGAAAGAAGCCTTGTACCGTTAGCATCCCTCCTTATTTCCTCCACCCCTGCCATGGGCAGCTAGTCATCGAGGTTCTGGACATGTCACATGCAGTAAATGGGATCTTTCTGTATGCGTTCTTTCTGTGACAGACCTCTTTCACTTAGCATAATGGGTTTGAAGTTCATCCATCCTGCAGTATAGATCAACACTTGCTTCCCTTCATTGTATGGTGGCTTTTGTAGTGTAGTCATACAAGGAACTAAGACACAGGGTCTTCACAAAGTTCCTGGAAAATGTGTATTGTGAAAACGACTATGCATGAATTTCAAAAATCTTTTGCAAAACTTATACTTTAATTCCATTTTCCCACTTTTTTTGGGGGGGGGGAGGTTTTTCACTAAAGGGCGTGTGCGCTCGCCAGACAGACAGAGAGAGAGACAGAGAGACAGAAAGCGAGAAATCCCCCCTCAGCGGGGATGGTCATGCCACAATCCCTTCTCCTCCATTCTCCTCTCGGGATCTTGGGCATGCATGCACACGCACCCGGTGTGAGTTTTAAGCCACCGGATCCGGGACGTGAACCGCAGTCGCCTACGTGGGAGTCCAGCGACATAGCCATTACGCTAACTGCTGGTTCCCCATTTTCCCTCTTTTTTTTTGGGGGGGGGAGGATTTTCACTATAGGGCGTGTGCGCTCGCCAGACAGACAGAGAGAGAGACAGAGAGACAGAAAGCGAGAAATCCCCCCTCAGCGGGGATGGTCATGCCACAATCCCTTCTCCTCCATTCTCCTCTCGGGATCTTGGGCATGCATGCACACGCACCCGGTGTGAGTTTTAAGCCACCGGATCCGGGACGTGAACCGCAGTCGCCTACGTGGGAGTCCAGCGACATAGCCATTACGCTAACTGCTGGTTCCCCATTTTCCCACTTTTTGAAGTCCTTTTATACACAGTAATCAAAAAGGACTAATTACAGGTATTTGCCGCAACGTAGATAAACATCACACACCTTATGCTGATCATAAGAAGCTAGATGCAAGAGTATGTACTGTTTAATTCTGTCTATGAAGTGGAGGAACAGGCAAAACTAATCAATAGATGAAAGTCAGGAAAGTGATGGCCTCTGGATGAGGATGGGGTGGCTGCTGACTGAGAAGAAGTATTTTTCAGGACCTTGAGATATTTTATATCTTTATTTTTTTTTTTTGGAGAGGTTTTTGCTACAGGGCACGTGCGCTCGCCAGACAGACAGAGAGAGACAGAGAGACAGAAAGTGAGAAAACACCCCCCAGGGGGGATGGCCACCCCGCAATCCCTTCTCTTCCATTTTTCTCTCGGGATCTTGGGCATGCACGCACACGCGCCTAGCGTGAATTTAAGACACCGGGTCTGGGACTTGAACCGCGGTCGACTACTTGGGAGTCCAGCGACATAGCCATTACGCTAACTGCTGGTCCCCAAGATATTTTATATCTTGATTTCATTGCTGGTTACATGGGTCTCTGTTTAATGTGAACATTCACTAAACTGTAAGAGTTAAGCACTCGTATGTGATGCTTACATTTTAAAGTTTTTACTAAAAAGTATGTATAAGTGTTATGATTTTATAAACTCTAAAAAATAGTATATAACTACAGAAATTAGAACAAATCGTAAGTATACTGCTGGGTGAATTATTACCAAGCAAGTACATACTATAACTCCCATCCAGGTCAAGAAACGGAAGCCCTCTCCCAGTCCCTGCTAATCATTACCTCTCACTTTCTTCTCCAGAAGTCATTCTCTTCTTGACTATTTGGGATTTTTTAGCTTTATATAAATAGAACCATACAGTGTGCTCTTTCTTTTGTGTCAAGCCTGTTTTGTACATTATAATTGTGAGATTCACCCATGTGGTGTGTAGTAGTCATTTGTTCATTTTCATTGTTTTATAATACTCTGTTGTGTGAATATACTCCGAGATTACTTAGTATTCATGCTAATGTTAATGGATATTTGAGCAAGTTTTAGAATGGGGCAATTGCAAATAACTTACTATTGGGATTTATACTTTCTTCTGTTGCATATAGACCTAGATGTTCAATTGCTGCCATAGGGTAGACGCTACCTTTATAGGCCACAGCGTTTGAACACCATTTTAGCATTCTTCATTTCTTTCTTTTCCTTCTTTTTTCTTTTCTTTCTTTCTTTCTTTCTCTCTCTCTCTCTCTCTCTCTCTCTCTTTCTTTCTTTCTTTCTCCCCCCATAGGGCTCATGCCCTTGCCAAAGAGAGGCAGAAAGAGGGAAAGTGAGAAATCATCTCCCTCGGTGGACAGCCATGATGCAATCCTCTCTCCTCCTTGCCCCTGTCAGGGATTTGAGCACACATGCACACGCACATGCACTCAGTGTGATCCTTAAGCCACTGGAACTGGACGTGAACCTCAGTTGGCCATGTGAGAGTCTAGCACCTCAACCACCACACCACCTGCTGGCCTACATTCTTCATATCTTACTATAGTGGTGTCTTAGTCTGGGCCACTGTAATGGAATGCCATCGACTGCTTGGCCTAAATAAACATTTAGTTTTTGCGGTCCTGGAGGCTGGAAATCCAAGCCCAGGGTGAAGTACCGGCAGGTCCTGTGTCTGGTGAGGGCCCTCTTCCTGGTTTGCAGAGGGCCATCTTCTCCATGTGTCCTCAGGTGATGGGGATCAGCGAGAGCAAGTAAGCTCCAGCATCGTTTCTTACAGGGGCACTAATCCCATTCCTGAGGGCTCCACCCTCATCATCACCTCCCAAAGGCCCCACCTCCTAATACCATCACATTGAGGTTAGGATGTCAACATATGAATTTGGAGGAGACACAGGCAGTCCATAACAAGTAAGAATTTTTAAAAATGACATTGGCCTAGGCCTCTCTTGACCTCTGAAGGATGGGGAGTGTCCTAATGCCACTTGGTGTTCTCCTCTTCCTTGGCTGGCCCTCTGCCCACCTGCTGCACAGCCCTCCACCCTCTGAGCACTTACCTTCTGTATCTCACTGCCTTGTCTGTCCCTTCCCAGGACCATGAGCCCCTGGCGGGCAGAGACAGTGTCTCATTCATTATTATAGCCCCAGCCTGCAGCATAGTGCTGAGAACATAGAGATTCTTCATAAATATTTGATTTAATAAGTGAGAGAATGTAAGACCCATCCAGCCATCTAATTTCTGGTTGAAGTTGAGAAATACATTAAATTTTGAAAACTCATATATTTTTTATCTTTGCTTTCAGATATCAAATGGATCCACTATAAAGGTCTTTAAGAAGATAGCAAATTTTACTTCAGGTAACCAATATAATATTGTTAACCTTTTGTTCTCACCCAGCTTTATTAAGTATTGCTTTTGCCTCTCTCAGATGGATCGTCACAAAGGTGAGATGGAGTTGTTGCCGTGTAATTCTTTGGAAGCTGAGAAAAGCCATTTTGATCTGTTTCTTCTAGTCCTAAGAACGTAAGCCCTGCAAGAATAAGGAAAGGAAACTCTAAATGAGGTTGGCCTGGACCGCTCAACACTAAGGAAGCTGCTGCTGCTTAGCCCCTAACTCAGGGCAAAATCTCAGCCCTCACAGCTTCTGT
>NW_006159928.1:6398662-6419983 GCF_000334495.1 Tupaia belangeri chinensis
GCAGGAAAGGGGCTGGCAGAGGAGCTCCCTGGGCACACTGAGAGGGAAGCTTGCAGACAGTCACGCAGCCCTGCGAGCGCTGAACAAACAAGATAATCCACTTAGAAAGTCCAAGTCTCCTTGTGATAGCATCTGCAAGATTCCCAGAAAGGGGAGAGAGACAAACCAAAGAGGCAGCTTTGGGTTATGGGAAAGTCAGCAGGCCAGTCTCTAAAGTCGCTGGGCCACTCCTTCATAGCCTTGGGGCAGGAAGACACTGTGATGGAGCCTTTAGGAAATCCTCAGGTCCTGTTCCAGGTTTGTCTTTAGAGAAATTAAACTCCAGGTAAGATCATCAAAATTCTCAGTCCTGGAAAGGTTGCAGGACTCTCAGCAGCAGGTTCTTCTCACACATATAGCCTAAGGGCTCCCCAGTTCTGGATTCAGTGCTAGAAGGAGCCTGGTGGGTCCTAACATTGGTCAGGGAAAGCAGGAAATGCCAGGCTCCTGATTACATAAACAGGGTAACTTGGTAGGCTGTCGGACACCCCTTTGTGGTCCCCCACCTTCCACTACTACACTGCGCTATAGTGAAGCCTGTGAAGGGCAGCTGTCAGAGTGGCGTAAGTGTGATGGTGTCCTTGCATGGTAAACAGTAGGAGAGTCATTTTTGTTGTTGTGTTTTTTGTTGTTTTTGTTTGGTTTGGTTTGGTTTGGGTTTTTTTTTTGGTTTTGGTTTTGGTTTTTTTTTTGGCTTTTGCACTTGCTAGAGACAGAAAGAGAGGGAAAAAAAGGAAAAGTGAAAAATCACTTTCACATCCCCAGAGGTGGTGGCCACAGTACAGTTCCTTCTCCTCCATTCTCCTCTTGGGATTTTGGGTACGCACGCACACGCGCTGGAGTGATTTTCAAGCTGCCAGGTTTGGAACTCAGACTATGGTTGGCCCTGTGGGAATCCAGGGCCATAATCACCATGCTCTAATGTTTTTAAGCTTCAAAGATTGGGCCATTTGAAAGGCTCGTTACCTGGAAATCAAATAGAACCTTAGGTTTGGATCTCCGGTTAGTCAGCACTCCTGCCTCCCTGTCCAATCCATCTGAGCCATCACTTGTTTTATGTTTATTCATTTCTTCCATAAGAGAAACAGAGTACTTCAACGGGAACATTAGATGCCAGTTCACCCCCAGCTTCTGCCAGCCCTGGGTCATGGGCATACACACACCCAGTGTACTGAAGGTCTCCAGACTCAGTCCCAAACCCTCCCATGTGGATCACAGCCTCACAGCTTACCGTTGTGCCACCATCCAGACCCTGAAGAGTCATCATTATGATGGCTGTCCTGCTGATACTCCTACCTGCTGCCCCTCTGTCAAAATGGTGGCCCTAGATTAACCCAGTCATTAGCCTTTCCCGATCCTACAGCCAGCCAGCCACAGGAGAGAGGCCCCTGACAGCACAGTTGGGGTCACTGTAGCTTCATGGTGTCCAGCTTGACCAGAGCCCTCAGCACAGCCCACTCTCCCTGGGTTTCTCTAGGCAGCCCCACTCTGTGTTCTCATGTCTACCTCTATCCTTAGAGCTCTGACCCACATAGCTCTCCTGACTAGCAGCAGATGACTTCACAGAGAAAACAGACATCAGAATTCCTCAACATTAAAGCCACCTAACTACTTGCTCTGGCATGTCCTCCTCCTACTTCCCCTGCCACCTGTGGGCTGTCCTTGTGCCCACCTTAGGCCAGTCTCTCTCTGTGCCTTGGATCCCACCATCCTTTCCAGCCCTCCGAGTTAACACCAATCTCTTCTCTCACACCTGGATTCACACTTGCCCTTCCCCTTGATTCCTTTTTGCCATTAGCATTTCAGGATGTTCTTGTATCTCTCTTCAAAACAAAACATGAAGTACCTTAATCCCACTCTTCCCTCTGTTTACCCACGTATTCTCTTTTTTTTTTTTTTTGGAGAGATTTTCTCTATAGGGCGCGTGCGCTCGCCAGACAGACAGAGACAGAGAGACAGAAAGCGAGAAATCCCCCCCAGGGGGATGGTCACGCCGCAATCCCTTCTCCTCCATTCTCCTCTCGGGATCTTGGGCACGCACGCACACGCGCCCGGTGTGAGTTTTAAGCCACCGGGTCCGGGACATGAACCGCGGTCGACTACGTGGGAGTCCAGCGACATAGCCATTACACCAACTGCTGGTTCCCTACCCACGTATTCTCTTTACAGCCAAGCATTTCATCAAGTCACTCTGTGTCACCTTCCACTTGCTCTGTGAGCTCCACCTCATTGTTCTTTTTTCAAATCCTAGTCTTCCATTTGCCTGCCTACCTAGCCATTCATTTAGCTTCAGCTCAAACATCTCTTCCTCAAAGAAACCCTCCAGACTGGATGTGGTCCCTTGTTAGATTCTTACTGTGCATAAAATTACTGTACAGCTTCTGGCCTGTATGAGGTGCCCCAGATGCATCTGTTTGAGACTTGCAGGGACAGGGAACCTGTGTCCCACCCCAGTCCCTAGCCCTTCCTATCTTCACACAGTTAAGACCCTAAGATGCAGCAGACTCAGCTATGAAGAGCTCAAGAAGAGCTCAAGTAACCTCTTCGGATTATAGGACAAATGGGGCTTTTTATAAGAAGGCCAACTAGCCCGTGGAGGTTTTTGTTTTTTGTTTTTCTTTTCTTTTCTTTTCTTTTTTTTTTTTTAATGGACTGCCTTTCTTTTCCTAAAAAAATTCAGATGTGGAATACTCGGACGACCACTGCCATTTGGTGAGTTGGGGCTTTCTTATGCTCACTGCTGAATCGCATGCTTTCTGTAGCATGAATGGTTTCCTCGGGTAACGCCTCTGGTCTGTCTTTCCTTAAGATTTTACCAGATTCGGAGGCATTCCAAGATGTGCAAGGAAAGAGACATCGAGGGAAGCACAAGTTCAAAGTAAAAGAAATGTATCTGACGAAGCTGCTGTCAACCAAGGTACGCTTCCTGTTCTGGGAACGCGTTTATGGCTACCTTGGGGGTGTCTGATGTGTTTGACTTAATTTCCACTGAAGTGTGAAAATGTTACAAATCCCTTGTGCCTTAGAGCAAAGCAAAATGAAAGTTTAAATTGTAAACACTTCATACCCCTTTCTTCTTCGTTTTTCCTTCTCTCTTTTATGAACTGGAGAGATAACGGCACTTTATACATTTCTACAGTAGCATCTTCAATTAGAGATTTAATATTGTTCCTAAGGCCTGCACCCACCATCTCGCTATTGTTATTTTTTAGGCTGACAGCATAATTATTCCTTTTTGTTTACTTGTTATTATAGATGAGCAATAAAACTCTTTCTTTGAATTGCAAATAAAATGGGGGGAGGAGGTCAGTGACTATAAACCCAGTAAATCTTACTGATTGTATTTTTCATTATGAAATTAAGAATTCAATTCACATATAAAAGTGTCAGATGTGAAAGCCAGTGGAATACCAAACTGGGAGCAAATTTTACTTTATCTAGCTTTTAGGGGAGATTAACAGAAGTCTGTGTTGATCCCCCCTCCCCCCGAAATGACTAGTAATATAAATGCCATTATCTACACCTGGCCCTAGTAACTTGATGGGCACGCTTCTTCAGATTATAGCAAAGAATCTGCTTAGAGCTTAGGAGATTTGTTTAATGGGTAGAGGACGGCCCAAGCCTCTTGATTTTCTCAGCTGTCCCACAGAGCTCAGCCTGTTTGGTTTTTGTAAAATACTCAAACGCTTTGGAAAGCACACAATAAAACCCTATGATGGAAATAGATGCAACAGAAAACATTCTGGAAACAGCAGCATCATTTGAGTTGTTCCAGGCTGATCATAACTACTAAAAGCCAAGTATCTGTGGCTTCTTGGTTTATGTGGACAGCCCTACAACTGCCATTTCAGCTGCTAGAGATTTCTAAGATATCCTCCCTGTTGACTGAACAGTGTTATCAGCAAGAAGCTTATGAGCCAAATCTAAACCTGGGCATGGATTTTCAGGACCTTTGTCCCACACTGTGAGTGTTGGCCTCGTCTGACAATTATACGTTTTTCTCTTTGGCTTGATTTTCTGTTTTGCACATCATTTTCTCTGAACTTGGACTTGCTTTGTCTGTTATGTTTTTGAAAGTACTTGTGTGGTTTTTGATCTCCCGCACCCGATGTTTTCTGTCTTTTAGGTGGCAATTCATTCTGTGCTTGAAAAACTTTTCAGAAGCATTTGGAGTTTACCCAATAGCAGAGCACCGTTTGCTATAAAATACTTTTTTGACTTTTTGGATGCCCAGGCAGAAAACAAAAAAATCACAGATCCTGATGTCGTGCATATTTGGAAAACAAACAGGTGGGAATGTAGGTGATTACTGGCTGTTTTCAAGAATCTGGGACAGAATATTAAGGGCAGAGATACTTACAGAAGGATTCCTTTATCACTCTATCCGAATCTGGGTTTGGTAAGCTCTTGCAGCAAAGTAGTTTCTCCACTGTTACTATTTTTAAACAACAAATGAAACCATTCCTATGCTGAGAATCCTATTCTTGAGGATAAAATTAACAAACTCTGTTATCTTTAATGTATGAAAAAGACTTTGTGTGGAATATTAAGTTTAACTTGACCAGCAAAAGATGAGAAAAGATGATGTGCATTTACCATATCATTTTTCTATTAGAAAAGACTTTCATTTGTCCCTAAAATAATCAATTACTTTGCAATTTCCAAGCTGAATATATTCTGATTCTGTATACAAATTTCTATTTTTTTCTCCAGTGCAGTGCTCTGATACCATAAGAATTAGCCAAAGGTTTGTGTTTTGTTTGGTTTTGTACTTTAACATTTTACCTTGGGCCAACATCTATAGCCCAGAGGTCAAGGGAGCTAGATCCCACATGATTGACTATGGTTCGAATCCCGGTCTCAGTGTCTTGAAAAACATACCAAGCTTATTTTTGTGCACCAAATCTTGATAGGATGGAGAAATGGAGGAGAAAGGATTGTGGCAAGACCACAACCTATTGAAGGGTGATTTCTCCCCCCCCTTTTTTTTTTCTCTCTAGTAAGCACATGTGCACTTTGGGGGGAAAAAAAAAAGACCTTAAGTATAGGCAAGGTATTCAGATTCATTCTAAATGTCTCCTTAGTTTAAAAACAAACAAACAAAAACCTCATTACTCTATTTCAAATATTCTGTGCATAAATTGAATAAGACTCAAGAGTTAAAATGTAGAACTTCTAAGTGCAAGCTCGAGGCCTCTCAAGCACTGGAGTCAGTCATACCATATTAAATAAGTTTTTGTTTTATTTCCTCCATGAGCAAGAGACAACCCCACACACACACAACATGGATGCTTTTTCTTTTTTTTTTTTTTTTTTGGGGTTTTTTTTTTTTTTTTTTTTTTGCTATAGGGCACGTGGTGAGATTAGACAGACAGAAACAGACAGAGAGATAGAAAGTGAGAAATCCCCCCCCAGGGGGGATTGCCAAGCCTCCATTCTCCTCTCAGGAACTTGGGCACACACGCACACGCACCCGGCATGAGTTGAAGCCACTGGGTCTGGGACTCGAACCATGGTCGACTACGTGGGAGTCCAGCGACATCGCCATTACGCTAACTGCTGGTCCTATGGATGCTTTTTCTTAATGCTGGGATCCATCTTCCAGCCTCAGCCAGCCCCGGATCATAGGCAAATGTGTGCCTGGTGTCCTCAGGGAGGTCTCCAGACTTGAACTGGGAACCTTCCCAAGCAGGCTTGCCTTACTAAATGTCGCATTTTACTATTGTGCCATGACTGGTCCCTTGAATATTAAAAGCTGAAGTTCTAGAGCTCTAGGACTGATCTCCATTTTAATCCAGATCTACACCAGCTTTCTACTCTGGCGTACTCTCTTCCTGTGCTCTAGTCTCATATCCTCAGACCTGCTCCTCCCATACCAAGCTTGGGGGCTGCGGGTCCCCAAGAAGACTGCAGCATCTGAGCAGGGCAGCAGCCAGGACAGTAGAGCTGTGGAGAGACCTAGCAGCATGTGGTGGAGGTACTGAGAGGGCCAGAGTTGAAGAGGAGATAGCAGAAGGACTCTGAATGATGCCCAAGTCCATATTCAAATATTGTTTTGGGTATCTACTATGTGCCAAGCACTGTTAGACGCTGAAGACATCATAATGAACAAAGAGGGAAAAATCCGCATCCTCAAAGAGCAGCTTGTGTTCTAAGACGTGGGGACAATTTGTACAAGACATAAATTGTGGTATATTAGAAATGCAGTGGAAGAAGTGGGAAAGTTGGGAGTGTTAGGGCAGGGTGGGCAGAGAAGGTCTCAGGAAGATGATGACATTGAGCCAAGACTTTAAAGAGGAGAGAGCAGAAACCATGAGATGATAGAGGGCGAGGGTTTGAAGACAGACATGTGCAAAAGTCCTGAGGTGTGAGCTTGCCTGGCAAGAGTGAAGAACACTGAGGAGGCCAGTTGAGTGGGAATGAATCAAGAATAGCCAGGGAGGGAGGCCAGGGCCAGGTCACGCAGGGGTGTTGTCTGCAGGGAGGAGAGCTGCAGAGGGTTCAAGCAGGGGAGAGACAAGATCTGACCTTGTTAAGAGGAGTGAGAATAAACTCAGGAGCTAGGGGCAGTCACCCAGGTGAGAGATGGTGGTGTTAGACTTGGGTGTCACACTTGAGAGGGAGTGGGAAGAGCTCAGCTGCTGGAGGGCTAAGATGCTCTCAGTGGTAGCCATCCCCTCAGATAATCAAGAACTATCTGGATAAAATTCTTGGTCTATCCACAGCCACTTTCAAACTTCTCTAGCCACCTTCCAGTGTTCTGCAGTTTAACCCTTTCTTGGTCTGAGCGATACTGCCTTCTGTTGCTTGGTACGTTTGGCTAAGCAGATTCGTGTACTTGAATACAGGGACAAAAACACCTGTTTGCAAACTGTGATTAAACAGACCATTGGCCTCCTATGAATGGCCCCTATTTAAAAAGAGATTATTCTTCCGTTGAACAGCCTTCCTCTTCGCTTCTGGGTAAACATCCTGAAGAACCCTCAGTTTGTCTTTGACATTAAGAAGACCCCACACATAGATGGCTGTCTGTCAGTGATTGCCCAGGCGTTCATGGATGCTTTTTCTCTCACAGAGCAGCAATTAGGGAAGGTAAGGCTTCGGTATTTCTTGTCCATTCTCCCATGAGGCTGAAGCATTCCACCTTTCTTGTAATGCTCAAATAATAAACAACTGTTCTAAACAACACCAGCTAGAAAGAGTCCGTTGGTTACTGTAAATTTGTTTTTAAAACCTCATTTTTATTTTAATCTAATTTTTCAAAAGTGAAAACTGAAATAATTACCCCATCCTATTGTAGGATTTTCCTATGAAAAACTCTACCACAAAGTAGACATTTCCTAGAAGACCATTCTACAGACTCTGTTGAACTATTAACCCAAAGTATGAACCTACTGAATTTTCCTCAGCTAATTCCATCTGAACATACACATAGACTTAAGTCTATTTGAATATGACAAATTACTTATGGGGAAAAAAGACTTGCCTGAGATTTCTAACAAGACCAGTTTATCTGTTTATGATCAAAGCATGAATATTGCTTTCTTACAGTTTTCATTGCTAATCAAAAGCCCCAAGAGAGCAAACAATAAAAATACAGAGCCAACTTTGAAAGCAATGCTTTGGTCTCACTCGAGGAGTCCAAAATACATTCACCTGAGCAATGTCTATACCCAGGGGATCTCCAAACATCTTTGAACACTAAGCAGTGACTGTTTACAGCAGGATTTTAAGAGTACTTGGAATGAACAGAGTGTTGTTGCACAAGTGCCTCAGATTCCTACTCCTCATCTAACCTCTGGCACCACTATTCCTGCAAAACGAACCTGTTTTACTTCTTGGGTTCCCTAGCATTACATAGTTTTGAGAGAGAGACTTTTCAGCATTATCTTTGACCTCTTTGCCTTCTCCCTTTCTTTCTTGTAGCCATATTCCCAGTTAGCTGGGTACCACTCAATTCCTTTTTCCCTACTGGCGTAATATATATATATATATATAACAGTGAGAAGTCACTCCCCTCCAGGGCGGGGGGGAAGGCCATGCCACAGTCTCTTTTCCTCCATTCTCATTTTAGGACTCTGGGCACATATGCACATGCACCTGGTATGACTTTCAAACTGCTGGGTCTGAGACTTGAACTGCAGTTAGCCATGTGAGAGTCCAGAGGCTTAACCACCATGCCACCTGCTAGTTCCAGTAACTGCCTCTTAATCAGCACCCCTGCTGTCCACCTATCCCTTAACCGTTTCATTTTCATTCTCTTGGGTTTTCTTTCCGAAACAAAAATCCATTCTCACAGTGTCCGACTTACAGACAGCCAATACTTGCCCTAACCTACCAGCTAAGATCTTCACAGTGCCATGTGGCACTTCCCGAGTGGCTTCAGCCCTTTTTACTGGCCTCATCAGTCCCTCGCACACTCCACACACCCTGCAGTCTGCAGCTCTTACCTTTCCCAGACACACCACGAACCACATTTTCATATCCCTTAGCTTCTCTCTGTCCTGACTCACAGCCCTTGTTCATTCATTCACAAATAGTTTGCTCATTTAACAAATATGATTTCCAAATGTGTACTAGAAACTGTGAGACTCATATCAGTCTAAATATACTTACTTTGCAAATTTCCCCCAGATGTATTTTCTACAGCACTTTCTCCATTTGACTAATAAAGTTCATCTTACTGCAGCACACTGAATGACATTTACATGTTAATTTGTGGCAAAAAGAGCTGTTTACGGATTCCTTGCCATGTTCTTGGTGTATTTCAATTAATCCTCACAAGTACCACAGAAGTTAGTTACTGTAACCCTTATTTTATCGACAAGGAATCTGATGCTCGGAGAGGTTATAAGTCTTTCTTGAGATCACGCAAAGTAGAATTAAGGATCTCTGATTTGTCCAGCTCTGCAATCCTTTTCTTTATGCTCTGCTACTAATTACTGCTATCAGAGTAAGCACTATGTACATTCGTCTTTCCAAACCAGACTGTGAGCTTCTTTAGGGCAAGTACTGGTCTTCATCTTCGTACACCCACTGCGCAGTGCCTGGCTGTTCACTGAATGAATGATGGAGCACATGATTCCTGGGTTCTCATTCGTTTTGAGAAATGAGAAAAATCGCAGTAATATCTCAGTCTAGGCATCCTATAGAATGGTTCATCGAACCACTGGTTCATCCTCATGGCCTCTAAAATGTACGGGGCCATTAGTCTTATTAACTTATCTTCCCTGAGTAGACTTTTTAAACATTTTGTGAAAAATAGTGACTTCGTAAAGTAAAACCTTCGTTTGACTTTTAAAATATTATCACTATTACAATTACACAAAACCATGCAAACTGCCAGAGAACCTGTGCAAAATCAAACATCAGAGCCACCAATACTAATGACCACATCCTTCTCTGAGGAAACTGCAAGATCTTTATAATGTAATGAAATAAAAGGAACAAGCTGGAAAATCTGCCACCGCCAATTACTTACCAGTTTCATGGTTATATAAAGGGCTCAATCAGACCTACAATCAAGTCTTTTATAAATGCCAAAATTCACTGGTGGGTGAGGATGAGAGCAAATGTTTTAATTCAGGCTTTTTTACAACCATTAGTAATGAACTATGATTGAAATAAGTTCCATTGTTAACAGTAACTCAAAATCATGCAAAAATAATAATTTTAGTTCTTTTATGAGAGGAAGGCAGAATATATTAGCATTTAATTCGCCTGAAAATAACAGTGACTCACCAGAACTATCTAGATGGTAGTCAGTCATTCAGTGAACAACTTATTAAGGCCTATTGCATGAAGACTTGTTGGCGGGAGGTAAGATGGTGGTGGTGGTTCATTGTTATGCAATGGTGGCACTGTTATAAATTCCCTATGAGTTTTCACCCTTTTGGCCATGGTTGCTTTTTTTGCAGGAAGCACCAACTAATAAACTTCTCTATGCCAAGGATATTCCAACTTACAAAGAGGAAGTAAAATCTTATTATAAAGCAATCAGGGATTTGCCTCCATTGTCATCTTCAGAAATGGAAGAATTCTTAACTCAGGAATCTAAGGTATTATTAGAAGGCAAAATAAGCTTATTTTGGTTACTTTTTAGAAAAGACTTTTCAGAATCTCTCAACAAGTCTTTCTTTTAGAAACATGAAAATGAATTTAATGAAGAAGTGGCCTTGACAGAAATCTACAAGTACATCGTAAAATATTTTGATGAGGTAAGATTTTATGTCACATCCCTTTTTAAACCTGAGTCAGTCACAAGGATTTGGCTATAGCATTAAGTAGATCTCAGGACAGCTCTGGCATCCCAAATGGCCAGAAAGGGAGGCCAGGAAGCCTGTCGGAGATGGGGGATCCTGGCACCAAGCCAGACCCTGCACACGGCTGCCCCTCCTGTAGTTGTATCATGCTGCCCACCCTGGGACTGTCCTGAATTTACATTGGAGTTCATGGGGCCTACAGCCACACTGACTCAAGGTAACTCTGAAGAGTAGTGGTGGCCTACTGAAACGGGACCAGCTTATGCCTGATGTAATCTGCTAAAAACGAAAGCTAAGCTTGTTAAATCGCCTAGATTCTATACTCAAGAGTTATATGAAATGATGACATATTTCTAACTTAAGCAACTATTTCAATAAGCCATTCTCCTTTATGATTAATTCTCCTTAATCTGGATTTTTTTCTTTGGGAATTCACACAGACACATTCATCAGATGCGTTGTTTCCAAATATATGTTAATTCCCCCTTCCCTGATTCCCCCCCACTCAGTCATGCTGGGACAGGCTATCCATGTCAATGGTGAGAATAGCTCACCAATTCCATTTGCTACTTGAAGATCAAGTGAAGCGCTAAGGTAGGGTAGAGGCAATGAGTTCCTTAAACATGATAAGCATCCCTCTTTCCAGGGGTCAGGGGTGAGAAGGGAAGCACTGGGGAGGGGAAGGGCGAGGAGGGAGCCACATTGCCCAGGATGGGAGGGGAGGGAAGTATTCCTCTCTAACTAGGATGCCCCTGCCTGCTGCATTTAAGGAGAAATACTTGCCTGCATGCTGGCTGCCAGGAATGCTTGCTGTGCTTGGAATGGCTGTGACATAATGCATAAAGCAGGGCCTTGGAAGTCTGGCCCCATATTTGTAAGCAAATAGTTGGTATTTCTTGGGAGCCTCTATTTTAAGCCAAAGTGTTGTTGATCCTGTGATAATGACTTAGCAAAACAACTTGCAAAGTGAGTATGTAAATGATCGAAGAAAATGTTGGCATCTGTTTCATACAGATTTTACCACTCACAGCATCAGGAATGCAAAAAAACAGAATTATAATGCTAAAACCACAATATCTAAAATAACTGTTCTAATTGTCAACAGATTCTAAATAAACTAGAAAGAGAACGAGGGCTGGAAGAAGCTCAGAAACAACTCTTGCATGTAAAGGTCTTATTTGATGAAAAGAAGAAATGCAAGTGGATGTAAGCACTCGGGGGCCTGGCTTAACCTGGTAACGTTCTTCAGACGACTTGGGAGCAAAATAGCTACTTGAGCTACACTGTCGTTAGTTTTTAAGTTTGCACATAGGTTCCACTTTGAGCACTGTCTTTTCGAGAGACCAGGGCACATGCACAGCTTTAGAAAGCATACCAACCATGGTGCCTGTGTGTATACTGTGGGAACCCTTCTGTAAATAAAGCTGAAGTGGTTGTTGCAAACAGCCTCGTTTACAGAGAAGACAGGGCCAGTAAGCAAGTGTCAGTATTGTAATTACAGTCTCCACTTAAGCACAATGATATAAGTGGTTTTGTTCAAAAAAACTACAGCTATGTAGCACTTGTGACTACACTGCACCTCTGCAGAAAAGGAGTACTGCCAATGCTCAGAACAAAAATGTGAAATGAGTCATTTGGAAACAGGTGGGGGTGTTAGGGCAACCTCGAGGATTTGCAGCATTGAAACTTTCCCCAGTAGTTCTTGGAAAAGCTGACCACAGAATTTGGTAGTGTGTACACTTAGCATTCGTGAGTGTGTGTGTGTGTTTAAACCAAAAACTAACAGTGTTGCAACATTGTTGAAAGGGCTCGTGTTTTTCAGTGGTCACCAACTGCACTCCACCTAACTCACCTCCATCTCACCAAGGAGCTCTAAAGCAAGGAGAGTGAGTGGGGCTTTATTTGAAGGTAACAACCTTTTATCCAGATGTTTTGTCCTAATGTATGTTCCCTTTATTTCCATTTATTTTTTCATACTGAATGTATTTGATAGTGGGTGTGTTGGGTATTGTAAAAAAAAAAAAAATCATTTATCTCAATTTCAAAACATTTGATCAGAACTATCTGTGGAAGCATAATTCACTCCCTCAATCCTACATTTCTATACTAGTGTCTCCTTGCTTTAGACTTCTGGTGAATCCTGTGGTTATAAATACTTGTGTGTGATTTAAAAAAAAAGGAGATACATTTTACATTTCATCAAATTGCTGTTCACACTGGAGTATTATATATAAATATATATATTTGAGGCCCAAGGCCTGAAAAACATTAGTATACAACTTGGTATCTTAGTCTTACTATGTACTTTTTGAAAGTATTCCTCATGGGAGAAAGAATTTAAAATACCCATTTTATTCATGCCTTTCTTTTTAAAGAATTCCCTATCCAGTTATACTGTAGTCTTTTTATTAGTAATTTTTTATTCCTGAATTTTTGCTGCTCATGACCAATTTTAATACCACTGTGTTTTCCTTCTATTAAACCAGAAGTAACAAATGAAATTGGCAATTCTCTCAAGCTTTTCTGGTGGCAGGCACCTTTTACCCTTGGTGCTCCAAATCCCTTTTCTATGAAAGAAACTGTTCAGGTAGCAAATAAAACACTGACCACATACCCCTTAAAATCATCTGTCAACACTGTATGAAACATCAGGATTTAACCATGAATTCGTCTAGGACGAGCACAGTTCTTTTTTGCTCCTTAAGCAAGAGAGGTGAAACCTCAACAAACCAGTCAGAAAAAATAAGCAGTTACTGCCCTGATAGGCACTTTCCCAATCCTGTCACTTTTGACCACTGTCTGTCCGGTGGACACACCTCAAAAATACTACCAAATAGGTTACTTACAAGTATAAAGGTGAGAGGTCTGGTCCCCATGTAAGGCTGCTAGAATCTCCAAGAAGGTGGAGGAGTTCATAAGAGAACAGCAGAGGACAGTTGAGAGCCAAGGGTAGGAGAGTTGCCCAAAAGACTTCCCCTTCTTTAGGGTACAGAAAATTCCAAGGATCAGCTACAGCTTTATCTAAGTATTTACTAAATGCTACATGAGGGTGTCCCTGTCCAGCTCTCTAGCACACGAGTCCCGTGTGGAGAGTTACCTCCTCTACCAGGGACTGTGCTGTTGGGAACTTTGGGCAAGTCACTTACCTCTTTGTGCCTCGATTTCTGTATATTTCTAACCTACCTCACTGAGGTGGTGTGAAGATTCACTAATGTATGTAGCGTGTTTGTCAATCCTCCAGTGAAAAGCACTCTCTAGATCACATTTTGGATCACATTAGCCAAATGCAGTAAATGGCCAAATTAGATGTGTGCTGAAGACAATCAGTCACTGGGTCTATATTAAACAGCAACCAGAGAAACAAATGGCAAACGATTTCTATTTTCAAGTTTCTTTGCATATTTTTTTGGTGCAAAACAATTCATTTATAAACTTTTTTTTTAACACTAGTGTCTACAGCAGCATTTAAAAATTAATTCTGTTATCTTTTCCGTATTAGGATTTAAAAGTCTATTTCTTATTGTATACCTGATTGAAGCTGTTCTTGGAGATGAATGTTTTAAATGTCTATATCCAAAAATAAACATTTTGATGTAACTGTGGTCTTTTTTTTTTTTCTTTTTTTAATTTTCTGGTTGTAATAGAGTTTTTATTCTAAGTAGCTCCATGGAAATTAATTATTTTTCAGGAATGAGGTGTCACTGCATCCTCTGTGTGAATAAACAGTTGTATTACATAGTAAGTAAACCTAGTTCCTTGCTAAATGATGCGACGCACAGGCCTGGTCTCCACTATCAACTTGGACTTTGACAGTGAAGAGTACTAGATAATAACATTCCACTTAATTTGGCAAACTTGAGCTCTGCCTTATTGACAGGAAGTTATTCCAATGGAATTCCTCTAAAGATTTATCTAAAAAAGCTTCCAAAGGATACAGCAGTGAAAATAAGTAAATGATGGCATACATAGGAACACACAGAAATAAGACATTTATGGTTATTTGGTAGATCCAAACCAGCAAGAGTCAAAGTTAAACACCAAACAATACTTCTAGAAGGACTTTGGTAGATTCTAGTTTTACAATCAATGGCCCACTTTTAAATATAGCCACAGGATTTAATTATTTGTACTTCATTATTTTCTATTAATTCTAATTCAACAAAGACAAAATAATCGAGATTTTCTGCACTCTAAATATATATTGTATGGGCAAAGTGAAATTCAGCACAAGACAATATAGTTAGATAGAAAAATATTTATTAAGTTCTTTAATAAATTATGTGCATACAACTTTTATAAAAGGTAGCCTTTTGTGAATATATATATATTTAGATACCTTTATTTTTTTTTATGCTTTTAAATTGTCATTTTTCAAAAACTAGAGGCTTGTAAGTCTTGTATGTGGTAAACCAGAAGATATTTACTGACCCTGTTGTTGCCAAGCACCTCAAAGATGAGGGAGAGGAATTCAAGATGGCATATTCAGGCAAAATGCCAAATTCAACAAAGTAAAATGAATAAATATTTAAAAACTTGAGCCCCTAATTCCTTTTATTTACTCTTACATTTTCAAAGAGGTGTCAATATTCTAAATATCTCTGAAAGTGTTTCCTTTAATGCATCACTTGTCATTAGTATAATCCTAAAATCCTGATACTCATGCAATATAGCATTTGCTGGTACCTTTTCTTGAGGCACATTCAAGTATTTTGGCAAAGAGTAATAAAAGATCTACATGCCACATATGTGAGTACTTAAGCTTTACTGAGTCACTGACTTCACCCTTTTTGATCTGTCTTTTCTCCACGATTATCATTCCGCAGGAGATCCAAGTTCCTCTAGTTGTTTCTTTTGTGTTGTTTCTAGTTCTTCTAGTCTTTTGCGAAGTAGAGAAAGTTCCCTTTGATGCTGTTCCTCCTTAAAAAGACATGGAGAAAACATAGCAAAAGAAACTGTTAGGAAAACTAGTAGAAAAAGAAGAGGCCTCTAGCTGTCTCTTTTATACAGGACTGTGGCACCCGGCAAGGAAATGATTACCATTTTAGGGTCCAGACACAGCAGCATGGGCAAAACTTACTGCCTGGTCCTTGCTTCTCTTCTGCCTCTAGCCTTAGGCAAAACCCACAGTCTGTTCATTTCTAGGTATAAAATTTGCTAAGTATAAATCCACTAGTGAATTAGAAAATATTAATGTAGGGACCAAATATCCTTATATGGTAACTTCTGAATAAGACTGGGGTTTTAATAGCAGTTTATTATAAACAGAGCACTTAAGTCTGGAGATTCAATTTGCTGCCTAAAATCATCTATGCTTACAATATTATAAGATTATTTATCAATAGTTCATCTTCTGAAAATCATCCAATTAGATTCCTTCTCAGGGGCTTGATAAAGTAGAAAAAGCCCATGTTTTGGAATCAGGTAGATTTAGGTCTAAAATTTAACTGTCATTTACTAGCTGTGACGTGAGGCAAGTCACCCACCTTTCCGAACCAGTTTTCTTATCTATGAACTGGGAATACTAATGCCTGCTCTCAAAGCATTTTTCATTAGTAAATGCTCTATAGCAATTAGTAGTATATGAGTAAGCTACAATGTTATTCAAAGACTCATTAGTCAACTTCTTCTTTTCTATTACATAATAGGAGATTTTACTCCCAGCACCATCACTAATGGATAGAACAAATACAAATCTACTTTATTTCTCAGCAAATTTCTATGGTAAATGAAAGGGATAAAATTAAAACTGTCCTTATATGGTTATGCCTTTTTTTTTTTTTGGAGAGGTTTTTGCTATAGGACGCGTGTGCTCACCAGAAAGACAGAGAGAGACAGAGAGACAGAAAGCGAAAAACCACTCCCCAGGGGGGATGGCCATGCCATAATCTCTTCTCCATTCTCCTCTTGGGATCTTGGGCACGCACGCACACGTGCCCGATGTGAGTTTATGCCACCAGGTCCAAGACTCAAACCATGGTCAACTACCTGGGAGTCCAGTGACATAGCCATTACACCATCTACTGGTCCCAAATGGTTATGCCATTTTCGTGACTAATTCTGAACACTGATCACATTTACAGCTGGAGTTTTAGGTCTATATTTAAAACTTACAGTAATGTCTGATTAGCCCTTTTCCCTAAAATAAATGTTCATACCTGCATATGTGGAGGAAAAGACAGTTCTATGCCTGGAACCATAGCTGATGATGGAAAGCTCACAGGATTGAGGGATGCAGTTGGAGGTACATTAGGAACTAAAATCAGACTTCGAAATTCATTATGTCTTCTCTGTATATCCTTTAGTCTTTTCTGAAGTCTTGTATATTCTTCAAATGGAACATTTTGTCTTAAAAAGAAAAAAAAGTGTTTCTCCTCGTTAATAGTTAAACCCTACTAAAGTACAGTATGGACCACAGGATGTAATTTTAAATAAGAAGAGAATGATTTCTAAATTATAAGATCTACATTTAATATCAAGGTAAACAACCTGTTTACCAAGATAGATAGAAAGAACTATGACATTACATCTTAATCAAATGTGATTATTATTAGCATTGCAGGCTACTAACTCATTTGCCAATTAATCGAAAATTTAAAAATCTTGTGATACTTTTACTTTCATTCCCATCTTCTCCTAGCCATGAATCCTGAAACTAAAAGAAGACTCTAAACCAAAAGAATGCCTTATCTTAAAAAAGGAATCAAATAAAACTAGTGAAAATCCTGGGTTGAACCTTATGAAACTGCCATTCTAGGTGAAACATGATCAAACAGAATTTCGTATAGTTCAATTTTTAAAATATAGGTGTGATATTGTTATATAATAAACATATGTTTGGCTCTGCCCTGGGTTCCTGGCACATAGTTTCTAAATACTTTGGCATCTCCAGAGTGATGAATGTCTTTTGTATGGTAATAAGATGATTGGTAGCTAGGGGCTTCAGCCTCCCTACACTTCAGCTGATTACCTGTGGCCAATGATATAATCAATCATGCCTATGTGATGAAACCTTCATAAAAACCTAAAGGAAGAACTTGGGAAGTTTCCAGGTTATTGAAGACATGGAGTGCCCAGAGGATGGCATGCCTACAAAAGGCATTAAGGTTCCATGCCTCTTCCTATATACTTTTCCCTATGTGTCACCTCCATATGTATCCATTGTAATATTCCTTATAATAAGCAGGTAAACACAAGTTACTATTTCTGTGAGTTGCTCTAGCAAATATACTTGAATTGGAGGAGGGGTTTGTAAGAACCCCAATTTATAGTCAGTTGGTCAAAAGCACAGATTCAAACCTGGGGCTTGTAAGTGATATCTCAAGTAGGGGGCAATCTTGTAGAGTTGAACCCTTACCCTGTGGAATCTGATGCTATCCAAGAAGATAGGGTCAGTACTGAATCATAGGACACCCAGTTGGTAGCCACTGGAGTACTGATAGCTTAGTGTATGGGAAAGACCCTACACATCTGATGTCAGAAGAGCAGGAAAAACACTTTGGTTTTCCTCATCTCGTATAGTAGGTCATCACATAGATGAGGTTTTCTCAACTTTAGGAAAATGGCATGGGGAAACAAGCTAATTTTGCAAGCCTTCACAGCAGAATCCTTCGAGACATGACCTTCCTGACCATCCATCATACCAGCAATCAAATATAGTTGTAAAACCACTCAAACTTCTAGATGATCTGCACCACAGCGTCTCAATTTTGAACTGATAATATTTCAATATTAATATTGGGTTGTCATACAAGTAATAACATTTTTCTACATTTTTCTATGCAAAAATGTGTCATGGCTTTTCCAACAACCCAACAGTTATGAAAGAAGTAGTAAGCAGAATTTTGTTTTAGAATGTCTTGTGGCTTCCCGTAACTCCACAGTCTAGAAACCTCTTGAGTGTTTTTTTAAAAAAATTGTTGACAATGTGGTAATAATTCCACTCAATAATACCAGTTCATATCACAAAACATCACTTTATAACATTATAGGCAATTTCTGTTTTAGAAAAATCTAATACTTAAATAGCTGAAGCGCTCAATACTATACCACTAAGTAGCTGAATTCAAAAAAAAAATTTATTAACTTGAATCAAATAGGTCACACACCAACTTAATATGGTAAATCTCTTTGTGAAATATACAAATGATATAGATTATTAGCTATGCCTGGATGTGACTGCAAAACCAGCAGCTATAGCCCCCTAATATTGTTCCATACCTGGAAACCAAACACAATTTTCAGAACTGTGCAGGAACTACAATGGTTTTGTTGTATCAGCAGCAAGAGCTTACCACTCTCACGCCACTCCTGGCTATTAGACCTTTGGTTATGTCCCCAAAGTCAGTGACCTTTTCTGTCAGCCCTAACCCTAACACAAACATCTGGCACGTGACAGAGACCTTTGGATTTCAAGAAATATTCAGTTAGAAAAAAAAAAATAAAGGATGGTGCATTAGGGGTTAACAAATAGTTCTAGAACTCTTTAAAATGTATATTTTAAAAGGAAACACACTACGTGATATTCAAAGTAAAGTTCTATGACATAAAAATAATCACATAGGGCATATATATATACAAACATATTACCTATTTAACACCTGATTTTCTGTTTCCAATTCTTCTTTCTTTGCCTCTAAGACTTCTACCTTCTCCTGTAGTCTCTTCAATTTGTTTTCATAAAGAGATTTTCTCTAGAAAAAGAAAAACCATTTGAGTAAGTATTGTCTTAGCCTATTTTTGTGTTCCTAACAGAAAGACCTGAGACTGGGTGGTTTATAAAGAAATAGGAATTTAATGGAGAAAGGATAGTGGCAGGACCATCCCCTCTGGAAGGTGATTTTTTGCCTCTGTCTCTTTGTTTCTCTCTGTCCATCCAGCAAGCACACGTGCACTATAGCAAATATCTCTCGCTCAAAAAAACAAACAACAAAAAAAAGAGTCTATTATCTCAGAATTCTGGTGGGTGGAAAGTCTGAGGTACAGCCCTAGCATCAGGCCAGGCTACAACATAGCCAATAGAAGCACAGAGAATGGCAGGTTGTGCAAAGAGAGTATGGCCTCCTGACAACTCTATAACAACCAGCTCTTGTGAGAACTAACCCCTTCTCATGAAAACTAGAAGTTGCTGGGTCTGAGATATATGATTAATCACATGATTAATCTATTCATAAGACTGTTGCCACCATGATCAATCACCGTGACCCCCCTCCCACTCCCTAGACCTCACTACCACTCATTGTCAAAATTTCAAACATGAAACTTTGCGGGACAAACTGTGATCCAAATCAAAACATTCTACCCCAAAGGTTCATGTTTTTCTTACATATAAAATACAATCATCCCATTCTAGTAGTCCCCAAAGTCCTAATTTGTTCCAGCATCAACTCAAAAGTCCAAAGTCTCATTTGAAACTGACGGCAAATTCCTAGCTAGCAGTCTCTGAAGTCAACACAAATTACGTACTCCCAAAATAAAATTGCAGAGCAGGCACAGAATAGAAATTTCCATTCCAACAGAAGAAAAGAGTAACAGGCCTCTGCAAGTCCAAAATCCATGTGGACAGACATTAGCTCCTGGTACTACATGTGCCATCTTCTGGATACACTGAGGGGCTTGGGCCCCCAAAACAGGAGTCTCCTGTCTGCAGATGCTGCACACTGATAACTACACAGTTCTGAGGTCTTAGGGAAGTCCCACCTCTGAAGCTCCATTAGGCATTGCCCTCTTAGAGGGTACTTTCTGCTCAGATATTGCATTTCCATTTGGCTTGATTTACTGGAAGTTTCCTGCGGTCACACTGCCTCTGTGACAGATCTCTGCCTAAATGACCCGTGCTTTTCAATGCTGTCTCTGAAATCTAGGAAGAGGCTACACCACCACCACACAACAGTGTATTCTGCACTCCTGGAGAATTAGTATCACATGTAGCCCCACTTGGATGCAATGACTCCACTGCCAGTACCAAGGCCTACAGCCTTTGCTGTCTGGATTGGCAGCCACACTGAAGGCTACTTGAGTCATGGCTAGAGCAAGTGGGCCCTGTAATGGAATACAGGGAATTACAGGCTATGCAAGGCAGGATGCATGCCACGGACCAGTTCCTGGAGATTATTTTTGTGCTCTCAGACCTCTGAGCTTCTGATGGATGGGGCAGTCCTGAAGAATTCTAAGCTACCATAGGGACATTTCTCCCACTGGCCTGTTTATTAGTACTTTTATCTCTTCTACAAGCACAGATCTCTTTAGAAACCAGTCTCTCAGCTACATTTCTTCTGTTAAACATGCTTTTTCATTCTTTGCCACACTGCCAGGCTGCAAATTTTCCAAATTTTTCCTCTTTTCATTATAAGTTCTAACTTTAAGTTATTCTGTTGCTTTCACATTTCAGTAAATGCAGTTAACAATAACCATACAGTTTCTTCTCTTTTCTTTTTTTATATTTAATCATGTACATCTTTACAGTGTACAATATTTCTTTTTCCAGTACAATTAACATGTATATCAGTCAAGATATATATTACTTATCCACTTCATCATCATCAAATAGCTTTTCATTTTTTTAGATTATTATTTGTTCCCATTATTTTTTTAAATATTCAACCAAATATATATCATTTGGCCTGTAAAAAGAATTTACCCAACATGACTTACTTCTCAGACCAGTCCAGTTGAGAATACTATACATGTTATCAACAGGTAATAAATCATTTCTATTTCCCACAAATGTCATGCCTCTCCATTCTCGTGCTATCCTTCTCTATACTCTTCCCTACTCCCCCCCCTTTCCACTCTGTCTTCAGCATCCACAACTATTTTCACTACTTATGTCTTCCAATATTTCAGTATCTACCACAGAATGAGAATAGTCAGTATATATTAAGTGGATACACACAATTATCTTTCTTTCATAACCTGGTTTGCTTCACTCAGCAATAAATCTTCCATATTCGACCACTTCCTATCAAATGGCAGGATCTTGTTTTTTTTTTTTTTTTTTTTTTTTTTGGGGTTTTGCCTTTAA
>NW_006159928.1:6420036-6435140 GCF_000334495.1 Tupaia belangeri chinensis
ACCCCCCAGGGGGGATGGTCACGCCGCAATCCCTTCTCCTCCATTCTCCTCTCGGGATCTTGGGCACGCATGCACACGCGCCCGGTGTGAATTTTAAGCCACCGGGTCCGGGACGTGAACCGCAGTCGACTACGTGGGAGTCCAGCGACATAGCCATTACGCTAACTGCTGGTTCCCAATCTTGGTGTTTTTTTGTTTTTGTTTTTGTTTTTAATGGCTGAATAGTATTCCATGGAGTACATGTGCCATACTTTTCCAATCTATTCATCTGTTTGTGGATATTTGGGTTGGTTCCATGTCTTAGCAATTGTGAATAATGTGCAATAAACATTGATGTGCAAGCGTTTTTCCAACTGAGCATTCTCCTGTCCTTTGGGTAGACATCCAAAAGTGTTATTGCTGGATCAAATGGTAGTTGTATTTGTAGATCTTTGAGGAACCTCCATATTGTTTTCCATACTGGCTGGACCAATTTACATTCCCACTAACAGTTCAGGAGAGTTCCCCTTTCACCACAACCATGTCAACACTTAGGACATTTTGTATTTTTAATCTTAGTCATTCTGAATGGGATTAGGTGGTATCTCATTGTTGTTTTGATCTGCACTTCCCTTACAATGAGGGATGTTGAACATTTTTTTGATATGCCTTTTGGCAATTCGTATGTCCCGTCCTTAGAGAGTGTTTTTTTCAACTCATTCTCCCATCTTTTAATAGGGTTGATCATCTTTTTTCAGAATAGTTGCTTGAGTTCCCTGTGTATTCTGGTTATTGGTCCCTTATCTGAGGCATATTTTTACAAAAATATTCTCCCACTCTGAGGTTGTTGATTCACACTAATTACTGTGTCCTTTCTGTGCAGAAACTTCTTAATTGACATAGTCCCACTTGTCTATTTTAGGGATTATTACCTGTGCTTTAAGGGTCTTATTCAAGAAGTCTTTGCCTAACCCAGTGTCTCCCAGTTTCCCCAGTGTTTACCACTGGTAGTTTTATAGTTTGAGGTCTTAGGTTCAGATCTTTGATCCATTTTGAGTTTATTTTGTTAATGGTGAAAGATGGGGATTCAATTTCATCTTTCTGCAGGTGGTAAGATGCAGTTTCTTCAGCACCATTTGCTAAAGAGGTTTTCCTTTTCCCACTAGATTGACTGGTATCCTTTGTCAAAAATCAACTGGCTGTAAGCCTTGGGGTTTATTTCTGGGGTCTATTCTATTTGATTGGTCTACCTGTCTTTCTGCCATGCTGTTTTGACTATTACAGCGTTATAGTATATTTTGGGGTCACAGAGTGATATACCACCCACTCCACTCTTCTTGTGCAGGATTGCTTTGACAATATGAGGTCTTTATGATTCCAGACAAATTCTATGATTGTCTTTCCTAGATCTGTGAAGAATGTCTCTGGTATTTTGATTGAAATTGTGTTAAATATGTAGATTAATTTGGGTAGAATTGCCTTGTTGATTTTATTAATTCTTCCAATCCAGAAACATGGGATGTCCTTCCACTTTTTTGTGTCCTTTTCTATATCTTTTTTAAGGTTTTCATAGTTTTCTTTGTAAAGGTCTTTGACTTCCTTAGTCAGGTTTATCCCTAGGTATCTTATACTTCTTGTGGCTATGTAAAAGGGAGTCCTTTCTTCAGCTCCACTTCGTTTAACTTGTTTGTATATAGAAATGCTATAGATTTTTGGATGTTGATTTTGTATCCTGCCACTTTACTGTATTCATTTATTATTTTGAGAAGTTTTTTCATGGAAACCTTTGAGTCTTCTAAATATACCATCATGTCATCTGCAAATAAAGATATTGTTAACTCTTCTTTGCCTATTTGAATGCCTTTTATAGTATTCTCTTTTCTAATTGCATTGGCTAAGACTTCCAGCACTATATTAAATAGCAGTGGAGAAAGTGGGCAGCCTTGTCTAGTACCAGTTTTTAGTGGAAAAGCTTTTACCTTTTCCCCATTCAGTATAATGTTAGCTATAGGTTCTTCATATGGCTTTTATTGTGTTGAGAAATGACGCTTCTATATCAATCTTGCTGAGAGTCTTAACCATGGAGAGATGTTGTATTTTATCCAATGCTTTCTCTGCACCAACTGAAATGATCATATGGTCTTTATCTTTCTTTCTGTTAATATGGTGCATTATATTTATGGTCTTGCGTATGTTGAACCACTTGTGCATCCCTGGAATAAAGCCTACCTGATCATGATGAATAATCTTTTTTATATGTTGTTGGATATGATTTGAAAGTATCTTGTTGAGAATTTTTGCATCTATGTTCATCAGAGATATTGGTCTGTAGTTTTCCTTTTTGGTCATGTCTTTATCTGTTTTGGGGATGAGGATGATGAAGGCTTCATAAAATGAATTTGGGAGGTTTCCTTCCTTTTGGATCTTTAGAAATAATTTGAGTAAAATGGGGGTTAACTCTTCCTTAAAAGTTCTGTGAATTCAGAAGTTAAGCCATCAGGACCTGGACTTTTCTTTGTTGGGAGGTTATTTATTACTAATTTAATCTTATGGCTTGTTATGGGTCTATTCAGATGGCCTATGTCCTCCTGATTCAATCTTGGTTATATGCATCCAAGAATTTGTCTACCTCCTCCATGTTCTCGTTTGTTGGCATACAGTCACTCATAGTATCCTCTAATAATGCTTTGTATTTCTATTACGTGTGTTGTAATGTTGCCTGTTTCATTATGTATTTGATTTACCTGGTTTCTTTTTTTCTTCTTTATCAGTCTAGCTAGTGGTGTGTGGATCTTGTTCATCTTTTCGAAGAACCAGCTTTTGCTTTCATTTATTTTCTGTATAGTTCACTTATTTTTCTTTTTTCTTTGGAGAGGTTTTTGCTATAGGGCCTGTGCGCTTGCCAGAAAGACAGAGACAGAGAGATAGAAAGCGAGAAATCACCCCCCAGGGAGATGGCCATGCCACAATCCCTTCTCCTCCATTCTCCTCTCAGGATCTTGGGCACACACGCACTTGCACCTGGCGTGAGTTTAAGCCACTGGGTCCGGGACTCGAACCGCAGTCGATTACATGGGAGTTCAGCAACATAGCCATTATGCTAACTGCTGGTCCCCCTAGTTCGTTTATTTTCTATTTCATTTATTTCTGCTCAAATCTTTATGATTTACTTTCTCATGGCATTTTTTGTTGTTGTTCTTGTTGTTTTTCAAATTCCCTGAAGGATGATGTTAGACTGTCTATTTGCCTGTCTATTCACCTTTCCATCTTTTTCTTATGCACACTAATTGCTATGAACTCTCTTATGACTGCTTTTGCCATGTCCCATAGATTATGAAAACTCATGCACTCATTTATCATTTGTTTCCATAAAGTTTTTAATTTCCGACTTAATTTCTTTGGTAGTTAAGAAGTCATTCAGAAGTAGGTTGTTTAGTTTTCTAGTTGTTTATTTTTGAGGGTGTTTCTTGAAATTAATATTGAGTTTAATTCCATCATGATCAGAGAAGATACCATGCAGTTCCTTCTATACTTTGCTTTGAAATCTCATTTGCCAGATCTTCATTATTTTTTATTTTTTTAAAGAGAGGTTTTTTGTTTGTTTGTTTTTTGGTTTTTTTTTTTTTTTTTTTGGTTTGTTTTTTGCTATAGAGCATGCGTGTTGGCCAGAGAGACAGAGAGAGAGGCAGGGACAGAAAGCAAGAAATCATCCCCCCCGGGAGGTGGCCACACTGCAATCCCTTCTCTCTATTTTCCTCTCTGGGACTCTGGGCATGCAATCACAGGCACCCAGTATGAGTTTTAAGCCACTAGGTCCAAGACTTGAACTGTGGTTAACTATGTGGCAGTTAAGCAAC
Organism: Tupaia belangeri chinensis; assembly: GCF_000334495.1. Lineage (NCBI taxonomy): Eukaryota > Metazoa > Chordata > Mammalia > Scandentia > Tupaiidae > Tupaia > Tupaia belangeri. Next base: position 6,423,873 of record NW_006159928.1, read on the forward strand.
GTAACCATTATGCCATTTGCTGGTTCTTCTTCATCACTCTTAAATCGAAATTAAATAAAGTCTTAGGACTTGAACATTTTCCAGCCAAATCCTTTGCTGTGGTATAACACAATGACCTCTTCTCCAATTTCCAATAAAACACTCCTCATTTTCCTTTGAAACCTATAGGAGGTTTCTAATAGTATTTTCACCATTACCGTTGGTTAAGAAATTCCAGTTCATTTCTAAACTGTTGATCTTCTGAATGTCCACCAGTCTTGGCTTTTCCTAGCGTTCTCCTCCAAATTTTTCCCTGCTACCCAGGTCTAAAGCTATTTCTACATTTTCTTGTATGTGTTGCGACACAACACTGCTCTATGTCCTAATTTCTGTCTTAGTCTATTTTGCATTACTAACAAATATCTGAGACTGGGTGGTTTATGAAGAAATTAGGGTTTATTAATATTCTTTGGATGACTGGGAAATCTGCTGGTGTAGGCCTGGCATTAGGCCAGCCTACAACATGACCAACAGAAGCACAGAGGATGGCAGCCTTGCGCAGAGACAAAGCAAACTCCTCACAGCTCTCTCTTTTATAATAGGCTCTTATGAAAACAAACTCCTTCTCACAAGAGAGAGACATCACTGATCTATTCATGAGACTGCTGTCTCCATAATGCAATCACTACCCACCCCCCCAGGCCTCCCCACCTCCCAATGTCAAATTCTAAAACATGAAATTTTGTGGGATAAAACCATGATCCAAACCATAATGAGTATGTTAATATATAATCTCCAAACTCAACAAACCTATATAGTCAATCTTCCACTAACTAAAAAGTACTTTACTTCAAGATGAAAGTTTTCATTTAATACTAGAAACAAAAATTGTCTTTCTGAAAATTGCCAAGATAATAAACCACAGATCTATCTCATACCCTCAATTTGTGATAAACAGATGTATTATGAATGTCCAATCAAAAAGCTAGCATCAATAACTAAATTGCTGCAAATAAAAAAAATACTAAAAAGGAAATGAGTCAAATTTTACTAATCTGCTTGCATATTATCTGATAAGGAATCATATACTCTTCATTGTTCTAGAAGATATCATGTGTTTAAAAGAACTGAAAAGAACTGAAAATGAAAAACATGCTTGAGGGACCAGCAGTTAGCATAATGGCTATGTTGCTGGACTCCCATGTAGTTGACCACAATTCACGTCCTGGACCCGGTGGCTTAAAACTAATGCCGGGCGCATGTGCGTGCGTGCCCGCCCAAGGTCCTGAGAAGAGAATGGAGGAGAAGGGATTGCGACGTGGCCATCCCCCATGGGGGGTGATTTCTCGCTTTTTGTTATCTCTGTCTCTCTCTGTCTGGCAAGCGCAAGCGCCCTATAGCAAAAAAAAAAAAAAAAAAAAAAAAAAACCACACAACCACAACAAAACCAATAAATTGGCAGCTGCAAATCTGTACCTTGAAATCAATAAGTTACTACCAAAGTAATCAATTAAAGGATCAGAAAGCTAAATTTATGGATAGATCACAGTTTACCAGTATACTTTTCTAAATATTAAGAGGAAACAATTTAAACTTTACAATATACAAAGGGACAATATTTCCTCTGTCTGTAGCATTCTTCTCCAACATATCACAACATGACATCCTTCCTTTCCTTCAGGACTCTGCTCAAATGTTACTTCATCAGAGATTCTTACCAGAGCATCCATATAAAATAGTACTCCTTACTCTTGATAATTTTCCTTTTAGCATTTACGTCTACCTGATATGTATCTGTTTCTTTACAGTCTCCTACTCACTACAATGTAAAGGATTTTTGTTTACTTCTGTATTCCCATAAATAAAAGTACCTGGTACATAGTAGGTGCTTAATAAATTACAGGGGATCCTTGTAGTGAAGCAAGTTTGAGCAAGGATGTTAGCAATAAGAATAAAAAGAAATAAGGCAGGGAGATTCAGGAGACATCATAAAGAAGAATTCACAGGTTTTAGCAGCTATACTGGCTTGGACAATGTCTTCCAAAAATTCAAGTCCACCTAGATCCTCAGAAAATGACTATGGCATAGCAAGAAATATAACTGGTCTTCAGTCCCAGTTTTTGGCCCAGAGCACCTACAACCTTTGAAATTTCCCAAGTGATAAGAATGTCTCTGTAATTCATAACAAGTCCCTTCCACACATATCTAAGTTTATGCTAATGAGATAACTTATGGTGAGAGCCTCTAGAAAGCCCCAAATTGAGGCTCATAGCCAGAAAAAGTGCTTAGAGGGCAGGAATTTTCAGTGATTCAGAGAGCTTCCAGATTAGTGAACACACTGACCTCTGGGAGAGCGACATTCAGAAAGGCATGGAAACTGCACTACTACCTCTCACTCCCCATACCTTGTCCTATGCACCTCTTCCAGGTGGCAGTTTCTGAACTGTATCCTTTATGATAAACTATCGAAAATAAGTAAACATAAGTGTTTTCCTCAGTTCCATGAACCATTCTAGCAAATTATCAAGCCTCAAAAGGGGGTCATGGGAACCCCTAGTTTATGACCAGTTGGTCAGAAGTATGGGTAGTTCAAACTTTCAATTGGTTTCTTAAGTGGGGGCAACCTCATGGTATTCAGCCCTTTAACTTATGGGATCTGATTTGAACTCTAGGTAGATAGTTTCAGAATTGAATTATCGGGACACCTCGTTAGTTTCCATAGAATTGAGAATTGGTGTTGGAAAACACACCAGTGTCAACAGAAAAATCAAACTCTGTAAGAGACAGAAGAAGCTTATTTTGAGCCAGTATGAGTAACCATAGCTGCCAGGGAAACAACCCATAGCAGATCTTTTTCACATTTTAGGAAAGCAGAAGCTACAACCTAAGTTGTACATTAGTACATGGAGGTTATCCACTGGTTTGGCCCAGGAAGGAGGGATATCTTGAAGGAGGGGCTGTAAGTGATGGTGGATTCAGAGATTCTTTAATTTGTCATTGGCTAAAAGAGCAAGACTTTTTTAAAAAACTGGAATCAGTAGAAAAATTTAAGCTCAACCTTAAAATTGATAAGGGAGTTTACTAACCATTGTGTGATACTAGGCCAGAGTCCCAATATGAGAAGTAAGCCATAATTACTGGGGCAAAGTGAACTGTTTAGAAAGACTGATGGGATGTAGACATGGTTCACCCCAGACTCTTTAGGAAGGAATTTTAGAACAAAGTAAATGTGGTCAGAATTCAGTCCTTACCAGAATATGATCTTATTTGTGAAACTAAACAGGAACCTTTTAAAATCAACCCTCAGTTTTCCCCTTTAGTTGAGAAATAAAATAAAACTGAAATTTCCAAAGCTGAAAATTAATGAAAGCAGAACCAAAGTATTTTATAAGCTGCTTGGAATGTGAGGTTCTTTTAAATTTTAATAGCATAGGTCAAGCTTTAGACTTCAGACTTTGCTTGCCCTACCCCAAGCAGGTATATTCTAGTTCACAGTAAATTAAGCGAACTTCAAATGATAATGAATTGACAATGTGGACATCATTTCTTTTCTTCTGCAAAGTTCCCCAAACTCCTGATGTAAAGTTGTCTGTGTTACTTAAATGAACCAACATTAATTCTTCCCAAAGAACCTATAACCTCACCTCTTCTCTGCCTATCTTTTTCCCAGAGCAATTTGTTTCTTAGCTATAGGATTCAGGAAGTAGTTGAGATAATAGTAAAATAAAATTCCCACTTGAAGGAAAAGATAAATTTATAACTCAAACTTAAGAAGTTCTGCGGAATGGAGATGGCTGACTGTTAAACTTGAGACTGAATGACATCAGAGACCTGATGAATGCCCACCCAGAACAAAAACTGACTAAGGCCTCACCAATCAAGAAAGCCTGTGAGAAGATCATGTATTCTTGAACCAATCACCAAACTGATCATATGCTTGAGACCCTTAATTTTATCCTTCAAAATGCATGTGTGTGGAGGGCCAGCTCCATGGCACAGTGGCTAAGTATTCTGTGGAGGGAGCTAGATCCCATATGGCCGACTGTAGTTTGAATACTTTACCCACTGGCTGGAAAAAACATGCTGGTGGTAAGAGCATACATGTCCAAGATCCTGACCAGATGGAGGAGGGATGGAGGAAAAGGGACTGCATTGTGACCAGGCCCCACTGGGGGTACTTTCTCTGTCTCTCTAGGATGCAAAACACACATTCACTGGCATTAAAAACAAAACAAAAAATACATGTAGAACTTAGAAGTTAGACAGGGCTTTTTCAGCATTAGCTCCCTGTTCATTTTGTGCATATCAATAAAGCTGTATTTCTCTTCCTCACACCCTGTGTCTACAGCTTGATATGCAGCAGCTGGGCATGCAAACTTAATTTGAGTCTGGTAAATATTTGGAAATGGGCTTTTTGTGAATATAATCAAGGTAAGATGAAGTTATACTGGATGAAGGTAGGCCCTATATGCAGCATGACCGATGTCCTTACAAAGAGAAAAATTTCATTTCATTTCACTGGGAAAAGGCCATGTGAAGATGGAGGCAAAGACTGTAATGATATGTCTACAAGTCAAAATAAATGAGTAAATAAATAAAGAGGCAACCACAAGAAGCTAGGAGACATATATAAAAAAAAAAGATCTTCCCTCAGAAACTTTGGAGGGTGCATGGCCCTACTGACACCTCAACTTGTGACTTCTAGGTTCCAGAAGTGAATAGACTTCTGTTGTTTTAAGCCACAGAGCTTGGGTAATTTGTTACAGCAACTCTAGGAAGCGAATACAGTGACAGACTAAATTTTGAGAAAATGGGGTCCCCTCAGAATGAATCAAAGACTTGAAGTCTAAGAAACTGGAAGAAGAATTTTTATTGAAAGAAAAGGAAAGTCCAGGAAGAAAATCTGTTGAAGACTTTAGCGGTCCAATAAAACCACATAGTTTGTAACACAGGATAGTGTTACCAACATTATGATATACAAGAACAATAGGACAACTAAAATAATACAGATACAAGAATCAAAAGTGGGATTCTACTTTTTATCACCTTTTAGTCAAATCCAATGAACATTTTTCAATAATCACATTCAACGACCACTTCTCTGTGACACCCTTCTTCCTCCTTGGCTTCCAACAAGCTGTTGGCCCAGCCCTATAACTTAGTGAAAGGGAGAGAGATCCCACATGGCTGACTGCAGTTCAAATCTCAGCCCTGTTTGACTTAAAAAAAACATCAGGCATGTGTACATACATGCCCAAACTCTTGACAAGATGGAGAAACGGAGAAGAAGGGATTGCCATGTGGCCACAATTTACTGAGAGATGCTTTATCTTTCTCTGTTCCTCTCCTTCTCTCTCTCTCTTTAGTGCATAGACGCACCCTCTGACAATTTTTTTTAACCACAATTTGTTGAGGGATGCTAATCTTTCTCTGTTCCTCTCCTCTCCTCTCTCTCTCTCTCTCTCATGCATAGACGCACCCTCTGACAATTTTTTTTTAAAGTCATCAAAAGGAAGAACAATTCATCTCGCTCATTCCAAAAGAGTCTCTTCTCAAACTTCAATAGTAAGGATGGGATACAAAGAGAAGTCATTGATCACAGAAACAGCTTCTCAACTCAAGATACTTGGTCAAGCTTATATATTAACAGCAAATTATATCATTTATACTAAAGACCCTATCCCCAAAACACTCACCAGAAATGACATAAGCTTTGTGCTTAAGAGCTTGAAGCTCTAAATAAATACATTCAGGTGCCAGTAAACCATCTTATTCAGGCTGGGCAGTGGAGGGAAGTAGGAAAGGAAGTTTCTATTCTCTAGGTATAAAATTTTTTCACAAGAAAGTAACTAAATATTATGATTTTGCCCCACAGTTCATATCTAGTAACTTATTTCAAGCCTTATTACATAAGAAAGTTATAATTTTTGTCATTTAAGAACATAAAAAGTCTGTTGCACTCAGGAATTTCATTTATGTAAGCTTATGGCCAAAGTTTCATGTAAAAGCATTATCTTTCACTTATATGGGAAAGAGAAATGAGTTAATTTATGGTAATTATTCTGACACAGAAAATACAACTCATATGGACCAGTAAAGCATTTGGAATCAAAGGGAGTGGGAAATTAAATGATAACAGTGCAATGATAAGAGCACTGGACTGAGGAAGAAAGATGTATATTTCATTCATGACTTTCATTCTTACTAATCAAATGGTCTTAGATATATCCCACTTCAGTTCCTTAATTTGTAAGGGCTATCTGAATGCTAAGATCCCTTCCAGTTCTGCAATTATATATACTTATACTTTTTTAACAGTATTTCTGTGTCACATATAATGTCTTTCCACTTTAATTGATGTAAAAGCTCTTAGGGCAATGTCCCACATTATGGGACAGATCTAGGTCATAAGTATTCACTGAACTGAGCTGAACAATTTTCTATGACTTTGAATCATAATCTACATATCACATTTTAAAAAGTAAAAAGAGTATTTACAATATGCACACCTGCCATTTGCCAGGTATTTCAATAAGAAAAAAATTCATCCTAGGTCACAATACTGATGAAATAATTATTTCACAGGTTTCTTAAATACCTCCCCTGATTTTTCTGGTATACCTGTGATTAACTGATAATCTCCCTCACCACTGGATGTCACCTTTGCTCCAAAAGAAGTCAACCCAAACTAACCTCAATAACCAGAATTTGATTTCTTAAAACCTCAACATAGAAGTTTCTCTGAGAAAGATAAAATCAGCTCTTTATACTTTCTAGTGATTTCTTGCTGCAATCTAGCTTGAGATGCTTTCAGGCTTCAAACACAGTACAAGGAAGTCTTAGTAGGATTCCTGAGATCATGACAAGTCATAAGAAAATTCACTGAAATCCCAGCAATACCCATCCACTTTTCAGAATCTACATGGACAGAATATATAGGAAAAAAACAAGTGTTTGTACTTAGAGTATAAAACAGTGATGTTTCCATATAGCAAATGTTATTTTTCTATTCTCAATATTATAATACTTTTAGCATTACAGGAAGAGAATAGTAGTATTAAGAAACCAAGAAATGGTGAAGCAAGGCCAGCCCCATAGCTCAGTAGTTAAGGGAGCCAGATTCCAGATGGCCAACCATGGTTCAAATTCTGGGCTAAGAAACTTAAAAACATGCAGGCATGTTGAGCCTAAAAACATGCAGTACATGCCCCAAACCCTAATGAGATGGAGAAATGGAGGGGAACAAATTGTAGTGTGATCGTGCCCTACAGGAGGTGCCTTTTCCTTCTGTATTTCTTCTCTCTTTGAGGAACACACATGCCTTCTGGTAGTTTAAGAAAAAAAAAAAAAAAAGTGGTGAAGTAATGACTTTTACACTATACATGGCACTTCCACTACTCATTTGTACTCATGTACAAATGCCACATACATTTGGCAGTTCTATCAATAATATAAGAAAGTGGCTAGAAACTGAGTCCTTGGTCTCCAAATCCAGAATATATGAATGATCTAGAGTTATGCTGTCATAAACACATGTGAACAGTTTACTCTTCCCAATAAACATACAGATAGTAAGATACCAGTGCCTATACCTAAAAGCACCTTCCTGTTCTTTCAGATCTTCTTTCTACCCACAACTAATTGTCACTACTAAGAGAATAAAGCAAATATAGACATATCAAATAATCTGCAGGATTTTTATTTTTCTTTTAAAATATGCTACCATGTCCTTCCCCATCCTCCAATCCTGTTGAAAAGGACTGCTGAATCACTGCCACAGTGAGTCACCATTTCTGGTGAGACCTGCTATATTCTTTGGATTTGCTAAAGTACAGAAATGGCTATAAACCACTGACTTAGATGAATCATCCAGATGCATTATTTCCATGATACCCTGAGCTATTTCCAAGGATACAAAGTTCTTAGATTCTGGAGAAAAGTATACCTACAAAGGTGAGACATAAGAAGGATCAAGGCTGTGGGAACTAAAACAGCCATCTCAGAAGCCAGGGCAGTCCTTCTTCTTCCTCCTCGGACAGTAAAATACTTATGACTATATTTCCGAGTTGGGAATAAAATAGCCATTTAACCACAAATATGACATTATAGATATTAGTTTGGCATAGTTGAAACTGGAAAAATTGCACTGTAATTTAAGTGCAGAATGAATTAAGATTTATATGGGCTGGCCTGGAAACATTTATCATCTGAAAAACACCATTTTGGTGGGAAAATGTATATTAGTTCTAAACAACAGAATTGCATACAAAATTTAGAAATAAACCTGCTGGGCAGTCTGGATTTTTCCAATTTATCTCTGTAAGCAAAATGTCATGTTTAAAGATCAAATTAAATGTATCACTGAAATCTCAGCTTCAATTACACATTTTATTTCCCTAAAACAGTTATGTTTTACGCTACAAAAGTCACTTCAATAAGAACCACTTGCCTTTTTCTGGGCAACTGCAGCTCGTTGCAGTTTCTCTTTAGCTTGGTTATACCTTTCTTCTCTGTCTGTGATACGCTCATGAAGCTTATGCTTTTCCTCCAACCACTGTATCTGTCTGTCTTCCAGAGCCCTAGCAGAGAAATATATACAAAACATAGAAATTCATATAAACTCTTGAGATTAAACAGATATCAGAAGTGGAAGCAAACTCACTACCTGCATGAGCATATCCTTAACTATCCAACTGTAGGCACTTCTATGTGACAACCTATTTGCTATAACAATACTATTATCAAGTATTTCTTATGACTCAGGTGGTGTGCTTAGAACACAGTATGCATACTATAGTATTAATTTTGATAACCTTTTTACATCTTTTTAAAGAGATTTTTGCTATAGGGCACATGCATTCGCAATAGAGACAGAGACAGAAAGCAAGAAAACACCCCTCAGGGGGGATGGCCATGCTACAATCCCTTCTCCTTCTCTCCTCCATTCTCCTCTTGGGATTTTGGGCACGCACACACATGCACCCAGTATAAGTTTTAAACCTTCGAGTCCAGACTCAAACTGCGGTCAACTACAAGGGAGTCCAGCAACCTAATCATCAAGCCATCTGCTGATCCCCATAATAACTTTCTAATTTAGGCATTTCTGTTGTATTCTTTTTATAGGTGAGCCAATTGAAACCTAAAGAAGTTAACTAACTTGCTTAAAAATTCATATAGGGGCCAGCCAGTGGGGTGGTGATTAAGGTGGCTGGATTCTACACGGCCGACTACACAGTTAGTCCCAGGTCTGGTGGCTTGAAAAACATGCCATGTGCATACATACTCAAAATCCCAACAGGAAAAATGGAGGAGAGGAGAGACTGTGGTGTGACAGTCCCCCATGGGAGGTGCATTCTCACTTTCCCTCTCTCCAGCAGGCACACATTAAAAAAAAAAAAAAGAAAAAGAAAAAAAAAGAATTCACATATTGTTAATGGCAGGACAAACACCTGAAAATCAGGTCAGGACTATGATAAACCTCAAAATGTAAAAACTGGGCCTAAAAAAGCTGGTTAAAAAAAAAAAATCAATCCTGGGGCCAGACAATGGCACGGAGGTTAAGATGGTTTGATACCACATGGCCAACTACACAGTTTGAGTCCTAGACCTGGCAGCCCAAAAGACATGCCAAGCACACGTGCATACATGCTCCAAACCCCAAGAGAATGGAAGAGAAGGGATTGTGGAGAGTGCTTTCTTATTTTTTCTCTCTCTGTCTCACTGAGCACATGCACCTCATAGCAAAAAAAAATTAAAAATAAAAAAATCAACCCTGGGGCCAGCAAGTGGCATGATAGTTAGTTATGGTGGTTGAATTTTCCCATAGCTAACTGCATGATTCAAGTCCCAGACACAGTGCCCTGAAAAACATGCCAAGCACATGTATGTGCATGCCTAAAATCCATAATGGAAAAATAGAGGGGAAGCAATTGGAGTGTGTGGGTGCTTTCACACCCCTCCAACCCTGTTTCTCTCCAGCAAACACATATGTCCTCTGACAGAATTTAAAACATAAAATATTAAAAAATAACCAACTGCTTCCAAGTCTTAATCCAGTATGTTCTATGGATAAAAAAATTTTTTTTAATGTGGACAGAAAAGGTTTCTTCATTTTCCAAGAGCCATAAATAATATTTTAAGGTAGCATCATAGCAGCTTATGTTTATAAGCTACTCAGCATACTTTATATAATTTTTATTATCTTACTAGGCAATACAAATGAAAATGAGAATAACAAACCCTTGAGAAGTCAGATTACTTGCCTAAGGTCATAGAGATCTTAAATGTCTAAGTTCATAAAATATCATATCCTAGTGACCCCTGAGTCTACCTATATCCTCCAATACAATCCTTTGAATAACATTCAGAAACCGATGATGAATTACTTAAATTTGGTGGTCACACTGCCACTAGAATTCTTAAGCTCATTTAGATCAAACAACCTGAGGATTCCCAGACACAAGTCTCTATTATTATTATCATTATTCATCTTATTCTTTTTTTTTTTTGCAAAGTAAAAAATAAATAAATAAATAAGTTAGACTCCCTGGGATATTATTACACATTACTTTGCTTTCTTGAAATTCATCCCTATTTATGAAAATATAGAGAAGCCTTAAAATATAACAGAAAAACTACACAAAAAAGTTCCTTGTATGGCTAGGAAGTTTTCACAAGAACAAAACTGATAAGAATAATGCTTCGAAGATTAAAATAATAACATATACTACCAACATGTAATAAAGACAAAAGCAAATACAAAATAGTTTAGCACTCTATCATGTCTAAATACATTTTCCCACAGAACATAAGATCTTGAACATCACCAAAACTATTTCACAAAAATTTACTATACTGTCTACTAACAAATTTCAGAACCAAATAATTATAAATTAACAAAGAAGTTTTTCAAAGATAATATAAAAGAGACTATTTCTAAAGTAAGAAATGTTTTGGTTTCTTCAATGAATAAAAAAGTTTTACTTTTTGTGAGTTCTCAGAATACTGTCCTCAGGCAGAATTTTAAAAAGTCTTCTCCCTAAATGTCTTCAATTTTCCTTTATAATTTGAGAGCTATTAAAGTTCACTCTATAGAAAGTCCATTACCTGAGCTAATTATACATTATCAAAGGGGGTCTGTAACTAGTTTTTAAAACACATTTAACACTGGAGTTATCACTAAAATAACCACATTAGATAGGAGAAAGAAAAAAGTTTATACATAAAAAGAACAAACTTTACTTTTCAACTTCTAGTTGTGCTTTTTCAGCTTGGCTTCTAAAATTTCGG
>NW_006159928.1:6435155-6456975 GCF_000334495.1 Tupaia belangeri chinensis
CATTCCTGTTTTAACCTCTCCACCATTTCCTTCAGAATTTGGTTTGAATTCAGCAAGTCATTCTCTGACTGTGCAAGTGAGGTCACTTGGATCTGCAAATTATTGATTTGCTTAAAAGAAGAGAAAACTTTATCAGGTCACGAACCATATGCAGTAAGGCATAGAGAAGAGGAGCTAGGAAGATCCCTCACAAACACCTCACGCCAACAGTATGCCCTAGAAGATGTCCTCTAGGGTCATTTCTTCTAACCAGAGACTACCAAGAACATATTCCTCAGTCACTGAGTTTCCCCTCTTCTTCCCAAATTAAACAGGCCAGAGAAGGTACTGGGTATGGGGAAAAGGATATCAGGAGGTGAGCAGGGAGATGAGAAAAGAGAATATAGTAAGAGTGAGCATCCAAAGAAAGAACAGATTTTGCAGGTTACATGCAAAAGCAGCTAAAGAAATGGGTTCTCCATCTCCCCCACCCCTAACCCAGGGATCAACAACCTTTTGGAGAGTTCTGCTCTCTGACCAGGCAGGAATTATTCACTGTAAATATGGGAAAGACCACTCTCACATTGAAGGTTTCCAAGCATTGTCTATGTCTAATGTTAGGACATTAAAGAAGATGCTCCAAGAAATCTAGTAAGGGCTAAGGATCCTTGGTCTCTAGAACCATTTATCAAACAGCATAATGTCATCTCACACTTTTTCTCAACCCAGTTTACCTTCATCTCAGAGTACTTTTTCTTATGAAAATTAGCTAACTATCTAGTTACAGATTTAACAGGCTAGAAAGACTAGAACTGCTTCTAAATTATATCCAAATAATCTTCATTTGGAACAGTTACATCTACTTCTCCCACAAGTCATTTTTCCAAGAATAAAAATAAGTCTTTATTTCCTCTTTTACTTTCTTTTACCTCTCTTAGCCATTCTCTGAGACATTTCAGAGCAAATAGAGTCAAGAGACAGGGATCAAAAGAATCTGTTACAAGATTCAAGGGTGAAAAGTTTCTTTATGCAACAGATTAATAAATGGGAAATAATCCTATCACTTCCTGAAGGCAGTAAAACCAAATGAGGAGGATTCTATATGTTCACAGAGCCATTATTAGCAGAATAAAATATAATTATGTATCTTGGCTTTCTATTTGAGAATGAATTCCTCCATGTAGAATTCTTCATTCTTTTATGTTTGATTGGAGTGACAATTATCACACTTGGTAATACAGCTGCCTGAGCAAGGAAACTTTAAAGCTTAATACCATCCACAGCCATAGGATGGCAGAAAGCCCAATACAAGGATACCAGATCACTTCTCTCCAGGCATCAAACATTATGCCCTCCTTGTTAAAACTTAGAAACCATAACTGCACATGCAAAGCAGTACCAGCTGTAGGCAAGCATAAATCCTAAAAATGGGATCCTCACTCTTTCATAAAGTAAAGGAGAAAAAACATTTTAAACAAAAAAGAAAACAGAATTTAGAAAGGAATATTCTGCCATGTTTTTGCCTAACCTTATATACATCTTTTCTGAACTCAAATAACTTTAATTAAAATATAAATTTCCTTCTGTAAGTACAACTCTTGGATTTCACAGGGATATAGCAAGAAATGTCTTATGGAATAAATGTAAAACTTACAAGTTAATCACACAAGTAACTTAAAACCCAAATGGATCTTTCTAACTAATTCTTTAAATTCAGAGTATCACAATATTGTCCTTTGAACTATAATTTTTAAAAAAATCATCATGGGTCACAGCATAAATATCTTAGGAAAGACAGTGGTTAGAGAGCCAGCCCTATAGTCTAGTGGTTAAAAGCACTAGATCCCACATGGTTGACTGAAGTCTGAATTCTAGCCCCAGAGGCTTAAAACACATGCCAGGTATGTATGCGTGCATGCCCCAAATCCCAACAGGATGGAGAAATGAAGAGGGGATTATAGCTTCACTGGGGGATGATTCCCCCTCCCACACACACACACTCACCACCCCCCCATTTCTCCGGCTATTTAAAAAGAAATGAAAAACAGCAACTAGAAAAAGTAGTTTAATAAAATTAAAGTACAGAGGTTTAATCATTTTATCTTTATATTAAAACCTTATCAATATATTATCAATCATGGTGATTAGCTTTTCAGAGTACTAATAAGCAAAATTCCTATAAATAGGCAAAACACAGATTTAAAGAAACATTTAAAAAGGCAAAATATTTGGTAAAATCATACCTGTTTCAGGTCAGAATTCTCATTTTTTTCCTTCTCTGCATTTTCAATATTCACAATTTGCTGTTGAAATTTTAACCTAAAAATCGGAACCCAACAAAACACATAATTAAGAATCCATATTTCACTTACTTCATTGCATCAGACAATCATTTTACTGAGTGCCTGTTTAACACCTGGCACTGTGCTATACACAACCATAAAGACTTGGACTTCAGGCAGCTAGGTTTTGTTCACATATGACTAAAATGTAACACAAATTGCTACTTCTGGAACAGGAAAATCTAAAAACTATAAGCACAAAGAGGATAAGAACGTAAGCTCATCCAGGAAGACTGAGACTACTACATAATAATCTGGCGGGTTAAAAAAACCCTTCATGAATACATTTATTCTATGAGTGACAGTGAGTGTGTGTGTGAGAAAGAGAGAGAGAAGGAGAGATAATAGCTCAACATGGTCCTGATGCTGTGATTCACCCCCAGTTTCAACCAGCCCCAGATGATGGGAATCCACAGGCCCAGGGTACAGGTCTCCAGATATAAACCAGCAACCTTCCCATATGGATCTACCTTTCAGAGCACTGTACTTTACTGCTGTACTACCATCCAGCCCCCCAAATTATAAGAAAAATAGGGAACAGCCTGAATAAGTAGTCTTCAGTGGAAAACTATACAATGTGTTGCTAAGGCATCAGAATGTAGTCCACTTTAGGAGAAACCATCTTACATCCACACTATTTTATAATTTATAAAATGTTTTCCTGGCTGGACCTAGTAGTTAAGGGATACTGGATACCAAATGGCTGACCATGGTTTGAATCCCGGCCAGTGATCTAAAAGATAAACTAGATGCATGTGCATGTGTGCCTGGAGTCTCGACAGGATGAAGAGAAGAAGAGGGGATTTTGGCGTGGCTGTGCCCCACTAGGGGTGCTTTCTTCCTTTCCATCTGTCAAGCACATGTGCTCTTTGTTAACTTAAAAAAAATTTAAAAAAGAAAGAAAAAGAAATTCTTTCATATATACTGCTATTTTGCTTTCACTCTACAAGGTTACAGATTTAAACGAAAACTATCTAATATAGGATATCACACTGTATTCTATAAAATATTTTACGGTATTTTCACCTCTGAGATAAATATTCATGCAATTTACAACCCCTTCAAAGGGAATAATATATCCTCAACTAGAGTCTTAAAATTCAAAACATGTCTGGCAACCAAATGACTAACCTCATAAGGAAGATTTTATACCGATTAGGCTTGGCAGGGGGGCCCCTCAGTCTCCCTGTTTTTAAAATTCTCCACTGTCCAGCAATGCTTACACAGTGGTAATACAATGCTCCACAACACTGAAGCTATAAGGAAAGGCTACAGACTTGCATCATGAAACGTCTTTGCACTTGCCAGGTGCAGGCAGGCCTATGATTCCAGCTAGCTGAGGCTGGGGGTGGATCATGATGTGAAGACTCTGTTAAGGGTTGCCTGTGTCTCTTGCACATAGAAGACATCAATAAACTTTTAAAAATTTCTTCAATTATCTCAAATATAATCTGTTTGTCAGTTACTACTTATAATGTGGCATTATAATGTATCTTATCTGCTTAATTAGAATGTGCTTATTGGGATCACAACACTCTCAAGAACCTAGAACTATGCTTCAAATACAGTAAGAATTCAGTATTCATTGAGGCTAGATGAGGGTGGCGGCACAGTGGTAAAATGCAACACTATGCAAGGCAATCCCACAAGAGAAGATTCCCAGTTCAAGTCCAGAGACTTGAGTCCTCTAGACACACATTTAGCCATGATTTGAGGTTGGCTGAAACTGGGGGCAAATCATGGTGTCAAGAGCTCACTGACGATTCTCTCTCTCTCTCGTGGAGGAAATAAATGAATTTAAGAAAATATGTCTGGGGCTGGCTTGTGGGGTGGTAGTTGAGGTATTGGACTCCCATTTGGCAGACCACAGTTTGAGTCCAGGACCTGCCAGCCTACTTTCTCGCTTTCTCTCATTCTCTAGTCAAATGAAAATAAATGAATAAATTAAATTAAATAAATAATTCTTTAAGGGAAAAAAAAAGAACCTAGAACTATGCTTCAAATACAGTAAGAATTCAGTATTCATTGAGGCTAGATGAGGGTGGCGGCACAGTGGTAAAATGCAACACTATGCAAGGCAATCCCACAAGAGAAGATTCCCAGTTCAAGTCCAGAGACTTGAGTCCTCTAGACACACATTTAGCCATGATTTGAGGTTGGCTGAAACTGGGGGCAAATCATGGTGTCAAGAGCTCACTGACGATTCTCTCTCTCTCTCGTGGAGGAAATAAATGAATTTAAGAAAATATGTCTGGGGCTGGCTTGTGGGGTGGTAGTTGAGGTATTGGACTCCCATTTGGCAGACCACAGTTTGAGTCCAGGACCTGCCAGCCTACTTTCTCGCTTTCTCTCATTCTCTAGTCAAATGAAAATAAATGAATAAATTAAATTAAATAAATAATTCTTTAAGGGAAAAAAAAAAGAAAATATGTTCGTTGATAGACTGGATGAGCCAGCCCAAGTCCTGGATTACATTTTAAGACTAAGATAACTGGACAACATACATGAAAGAAACCTGAAGATCTGATCTATTGCTTCCCGAGGTGTCTACATACAAATGCCAGAATCAGTGGGTCAAAAAGCACCTCCTTTTATTCCTTTGTCAGTCAATACAGTTGTACTTTTATCTCATAATTCTAGCTATATTAGATTCTCAAATTTGTTGTATATGTCTTTCAGTAAATATTTATAGATGATGATAACTTGGTGTTTTTAGGTTACTGAGTTGATAAAGGTTTCTTTCTATAAAAGTATGACGATGAAAATAGCGAAAGAATACTGTGGATCCTAGCTCAGGTCTAGAGTTAGAAAACTTAGGCCCCAAATATATCCTGGCTCAGGTTGAGAATTTAGATATACTTGACAGATTAACAAAAACAGGATCCAGTTAAGAAAGTATCCACGGCCTGAATTTTTTTCTAAATGAGTTAAATACATATGACAAAAAACAACTGAACTCTATATACAAGAACTGAGTAGGACCAGCAGTTGGCATAATGGCTATGTCACTGGACTCCCATGTAGATGACTGCAGTTCAAGTCCCGGACCCAGTGGCTTAAACTCACAGTGCTGGGTGCATGTGCATGCATGCCTAAGATCCCGAGAGAATGGAGGAGAGGGGACAGTGGCATGGCCATCTCCCTGGGGGTGGGGGGGGGAGATGGTGGTGGTGGTGATTTCTTGCTTTCTGTCTCTTTCTCGCAAGTGCACGTGCCCTGTAGCAAAAAAAAAAATAAAAACAAAAAACAAACCCTCTCCACCCCTCCCCCCCAAAAAAAGAATTGAGTAAAGAAAGATACCAGTAGTAAAGAGTATCTGAGTATTATTGAAATATAAAAGGAATTAGAATATCGTTATGGTGGTTTATAAGAGATAGTATACAATAATCAGTTCACTTTGCTGAAGCAACACTGTGATAGAATATAAAATGATGGGGCCAGCAAATGATGTAGTGGTTACATTGCTGAACTCCCATATGGCTGACCACGGTTCAAGTCTCTGACCTGGTGGCTTGAAACTCATGGCAGGCACATGTGCATGCATGCTCAAGATCTCAGGAGAATGGACGAGAGAGACTGGAGCATGGACATCTCTCCTGGGAGGTGATTTCTCACTTTCCCTCTCTTTCACTCTCTGTCTGTCTGTCTCTCCGGCAAACACATATCCCCTAAGGAAAAAACCTCTACAAACAAACAAACAAATAAATAAATAAATAAAATTGATATGAGATATTTTTAAAGGAGAAAATTAGACAATGAGTTGGGGCTGGCAGGTGGCATGGTGGTTAAGGCCTCTGGACTCCCACATAGTTGACCATGGTTCAAGTTCCAGACCTGGCAGCTTGATTTCTCATTTTCTCTCTCTCTCATCTCTTTCTGGTCAAATTAAAAAATAAATAAATGGATAAATAAAGTTAAATAAAGTAATCCTTTAAAAAATTAGACAATAACTTTAATCATTACTTTTAGGATTTTAAAAGAGAATGAAATTTAACATTAATAAAATTAATTCTAATAGTCATCATGTTTTAGGAATAAGATCAATAGTCTTATGTCTCAATAACAAAAGAGTTTTAAAAAGGTAGACAGTGTTTCAAAGACAGTGCTACAGATTTAGGAATAAAGGGAGGCTGTTTTTTTCTTTGAAAAAAAATTTTTTATTATTACTTTTTAATTTGCTATAGGTCACATGTACTCACCAGAGAGAGAAAAAGAAAGAGATAGAGGAAGTGAGAAAGCAAGCTGCCAGATCTGGGACTCAAACCACAGTCAGCCATGTGGGAGTCCAAAGCCTTAACCATCATGTCATCTGCCGGTCCCTGGGGTATCTCTTTTAATTACAATGTTTTAAATATCCAAGTTGTGTCAAAACAAGACAAATGAAAATAAATCTTATAACAGAAGTACAAGGACAGAAGAAAATACAATTAATTTTCATTAGGAGATCAGTAATGGCTATGTAAAAGAGATGTAATTTAAACCAGACCTAGAAGGCAAAGAAAGAGCCTGAGATAGGGAAATAAGAGACATAGGTGAAGAAGTGTGCAAATAATGAAGACAGACCTCTAAAAAACAAAGGAGATGGGATTAAGAGCACCAAAGTGTTAGAAATAAAGGGAAAAAGGATATTTTTACTAAAATAGAAAGGGAGGAGGAAGGAATGAAGATACAGGAATTCTAAGAAAGTGATAAGTTGAAAGAATTCATGTCCAGGACTCTTAGCTCATGTACAAGTGAGAAAACAATTGAACAGTGTTTCAAAAAATTAATGCCCAATATTATCTTATACATATAAAAATTCATATAAAGTGGTCATTAAAATCTAAATGTAAAACCAAAATCTTTTTTCTTTACAAGAAGGCATAAGAGATATCTTTGTTAATAGAGGATTAAGCAAAGACTTCTTAAAGAGAACACATACACACAAAAATTGATAAAGTAAATTTCATCAAAATAAAAAAACTTATGGGGGCCAGCAGGTGGCATGGTGGTTAAAGGACTGGCCTGCCACATGGTTCAAGACCATGGTTCAAGTCCCAGCCAGGTGGCTTGAAACTCATGTCAGGTGCATGTGTGGGCATGCCCAAAATCCCAGGAGGGGAATAGAGAAGGGATTATGGTGTGGCCACACACATCTCATGGTGAGTGATTTCTCATTTCCCCTTTCACTGTCTTTCTCTTGTCTCTGCAGGAAACATATGTGTCCTTTATGGACAAAAAAAACCAAGAAAAGTAAATAAATAAAAATTTAAATACTTCTGCTTTCAGTTAAACACAACCAGGTTAAACACACACACACACACGCACGCACACAGACTGGAAGAAAGATATCTGTAAAATATGGATTTAACAAAGGTCTTGTATCTCAAACACATAAATACAGCTTGATAAAAAGATAACTTCTCAATTTAAAAAATAGGCAAAATATTTTAACAGACATTTCACAGAAGTAAAGTAGCCTGTAAGCACCTGAAAAGATGTTGTTCAATGGCCCTAGTTATCAGAGAAAATCAAATTAAGAGCATCATGATATCTATTAGAATTATTAAGTTAAAGGACCAGAAATAACAAATGTCAGTAAGGATGTAGAACAAATGGAACATTCATATGGTGTTGCTACTAAGAAGAAAAATAGCACATCCACTTTGGAAAACAGTATTGGTATATGTTATAAAATTAGACATATGCTTCCCATTTAACTCAGCAATCTCATTCCTAGGTTCTAACCAGGAGAAATAAAAACATATATCAACATAATGATTTGTACATAAGTGTTCACAGCAGCATTATTCATAATAGCCACAAAATAAAAACAACCCAAATATTGTCCACCAACAAAAGAATAATTAAACCAATCTTATTACAGTCATATAATGGAATACTTATCAGGAATAAAAAGAAATGAACTACTGGTATATACAACAACATAGATAAATAAGGGGTTATCCAAGTCTGAGGATAAGTGGAAGAGATCAACTACAAAGTGACACAGGGAAACTTTTAGGGTGATTAAACAGTTCTACATTTTAATTGTAGGGATGCTTATACAACTACATATAGTCACCCAAATTAACCAAGCTGTACATTATTTAATTGGGTGAATTTTATTTCACATGAGTTAAACACTGATAAAACTGTACACTTTTTAATGGCAAAAAAAAAAAAAACACACAAAGTAAAAGCAGAAATGAGGCAGAAAACAGAAAAAATAGTTGATCTAATAAATTAAAATCCTAATTTTTAAAGATATACTAAACTGTATACTTTCAAGTGGTTAAAATGATACATTTTGTTATGTATATTTTACCACAATAATATATATATAGAGATATATGTAGTTATACATATATCTATATATATATACACACACATACACGCACACACACTAAAACCAAGACAAGAGCTGGCCTTGGAGCATAGTGGTTAAGGGAGCCAGAACCCACAAGGCTGGCCACATTTGAATCCTGGTACCTGAAACTCAGAAAACATATTGGGTACGTGTGTATGCATGCCCAAAACCTGACAGGATGGAGAAATGTAGGAAAAGGGGTTTGGGGTGACTGCGCTCTACTGGGGGGTGGGTATTTGCTTTCTCTTTCTTTCTGGTAAGTGTACATGCCCTCTAGCAACAAAATTTTCAAAAAAAAACTATTAAGAACATAATAAAAAATGAAATAAAAAAAGCACTACTTGGTCTGATTAAGAAAGAAAGGAAGAAAGAACATGTACAAAGTAAGAAATAACAGAGGGAAAACAAATATTGAAAAAGAAGAAATTTAAAAACAAAAACTTTTATAGACCGCTATACATTTCATGTAAAAAGAATAATTTCTTGGGAACCAGCAGGTAGCGTAATGGCTATGTCGCTGGACTCCCACAGAGTCGACCACGGTTCGTGTCCTGGACCCGGTAGCTTAAAACTCACGCCGGGCGCGTGTGCGTGCGTGCGTGCCCAAGATCCCGAGAGGAGAATGGAGGAGAAGGCATTGCGGCGTGACCATCCCCCCTGGGGGGTGATTTCTTGCTTTCTGTCTCTATGTCTCTGTCTGTCTGGCGAGCGCACGCGCCCTATAGCGAAAACCTCTCCAAAAAAAAAGTAAGAAAAAAAAAAGAATAATTTCTTTAAAAATATACATTATCAAAATTGATCACATTAGAGATAGAGCTTAAAAAGATGATTTCTATAGAAGTCACGTTTTAATCCAACTTTTGAAAACCAAAGGCAAAAAGAAACTCTTGAAGGCAGCTAAGGAGAAGCAACTCATCATATACAAGGGATATCAATAAGACTATCAACAGAATCTCATCAGAAACTCTGAAAGTCAGAGGTAGTGGGCAGATACAAGGAGACTTCAGAAAGCTACAGAAAGAAGAAATTAAAGTATAAGTTTATTTTGGTACAAAAATTTTGAAATCTATGCATAGCTTCTTAATATGTATTTTCCTTCATATATTCAAGTGCTAAAAGAAAGAGGTTGTCAACCAAAATTCCTGTATTTGACAAAAGCCCTTCAAAAGTGTGTAAGAGCCTAATTGCTATGGTGTAGCAGTAATGCAAGTGCCATACCAGGCTGGAAGCTACATAACCAATTGTGAGTTCAAATCTCCAGTATGGCCTAGAAACATGCTGGGTGTGGGCAACCCAGAATCCTGAGAAGCCAGAGGGCTAGTTTAAGGAGATTACAACATAACAAGACCAGGTCAAGGGCATACCACCACCCCCTTTGCATGCACATATATGGATGTATACACTCTTTTTTTAAAAAAAGAAAACAGTAAGAAATTAATACATTCCCAGATAAACAAATGCTAATGGAGTTCATTCCCACTAAATCTGCCCTGCAAGGACTGGGAGGGAGGGAGTCCAATAGGACAAAATGAAAGGACATTAGACAGTAACTTAAATCTGTATGCAAAATTCAGATCTTAATAAAGGAAAATATATGGGCAATTACAAATGTTAACATTATTGTAACAATGGACTGTCACCCCACTCTGCTTTCTACATGATTTAAGAGACATAATTTTTATAAAATTAGTCTAAAAATTAATACTATTGTAACTTTAGTTTATAACTCAGTATTTTATTTTCTATACAATCTAACAAACCAATACATTTAAAATAATTATTAGTTTATGTTTTGGAGCATGCAATGTACAAAGCTGTAATACTGTGGCATCAACAAAAGAAAATAGTAGGGACAGAGTTAAAAATGAGCAGAGGTTTTTTTTGTTTGTTTTTTTGTATGTCACTGAAGTTAAGCTGGTATACAGCTATAAAATATACACAAGAGGAAATAAAAAGGGATTTAAATGTTTCTCTACAAAATAAAACAAAATAAAAGCAACTCAACACAAAAGATGACAGAAATGTAATCAGAGACAAAAAAAGTTTTAATACACATAGAAAACAGATACCAAAATGACAAAAGTCCTTCTTTCTCAGTAATTAATTTAAATGTAAATGGATAAAAATCTCTAATAAAAGGTCATTGACTGGAAGGATAGGTTAAGAAAACACACACACACACACACACACACACACACCAAATCCTACTATATACTATCTATAAAGACATTCACTTTAGATCCAAAGATATAAATGACCTGAAAGTGAAAGGATGGAAATGAATATCCTATGCAAATAGTAACTAAAAGTGAGCAGAGGCAGACACATTAGTATCAGATAAAACAGAGTTTGAATCAAAAAGATTACAAGAGATAAAGAAGGGCATTATAATATAAAAAGGTTCAACAGAGCAAGAAGACACAACAATTATAAGCATTTATACACTTAACAATATACCATCAAAATACAAACAGCAGAAATTAACAGAACTTAAAGGAAAAATTAACAGTCATAAAAGGCAGGCTTCAATATTCTACTCTCAATAATGCAGAGAACAACCAGGCAGAAGATGAGTAGGAAAAGAGAAAGAAGATAGATTTAAACTACACAATAAACCAACTAGATCTGGCAGATATATACAGAATACTCAACAACAGCACACATGTTCATCTAAAAAGCATATGGAACATACCCCAGGAAAACCATATGTCAGGCCATAACTTAAATCTCAACAAATTTAAAAAGAAGTATCATACAAAACATGTTCTCTGATGACAGTAAGATCAATTAGAAACCAGTAACAAAAGAAAACCTGAAATATTTACAAATTCGTGGGGAAAAGAAAACACACTCTTAACCAACAAATAGTTCAAAGAAGAAATCACAAAGGAGATTAGAATATACTTAGAAATGAATGAAAACAAACACATAACATACCAAAATTACAAGATGCAGTCAAAGCAGTGCTAAGAGGCAATTTTTAGCTATATTTTAAAATAAGTAAAGAGTCATATGATGACATAGCAGTTAAACATGATGCACTGTTAGGCAATTCCATACAGGAAAGTTCCCAGTTCACATCTGGAGACATCCCTATGAATGCTGATGACATATGTGCCTGTGATCTGGGGCTGGCTGAAGGCTGGGGTGAACTATAGCATCAAGACCCTGTTTGTGGTACTGTCTCTTTTTCTCTGTCTCTTGTTCATGAAGAAAATAAGCAGATGTTTGTTTGTTTTTTAAGTATTCTATGAGAAGCTATAAAATAACTAGAAATTATAGAGGGGGGCCAGCTACAAGAGGTAAGGAGTTCCTTAAGAGAAGCCCAGTCATGCGGACAAGCAGGTGGCGTGGTGGTTAAGACACTGGACAAACCCACATGGCCGACCACAGTTCAAGTCCTGAACCTAGTGGCTTGCTTTCTTGCTTTCTGTCTCTCTGTAGTCAAATTGAAATAAATGAATGAATGAATAAAAATAAAATAAATAATTTTTTAAAAAGAGCCCAGTCAGCCTCAAATACATAAAGTACCTAAGATCCAATGGAATGGAGGACTGGAGGAAGGGATTGTGGTATGACCAGATCCCTGTTACTCTCTCCCTCCCATCCTTTCTCTCTCTTACCCTCATATGCATGTATATGTGCTCTATCATGAATAAAGAAAAATAAATTACAGAGGGAAAAATGGTAATTTTGTAGTGAAAAAAATCTCAGCTATCACCTTGACCAAATAATCAAGGTTAACATCACCAGTTATGGAGACAAATCATGCACCTCCAGCTGTGACCCACAGAGGACACATGACTTTGGTATTATTTGCAATAAAAATAAACAACCTGAATTTAATCAAGAATATAATGCAAACCCAAATTGAGAGATTCTACAAAATAGAATCAAGTATTAACATGTTCCAGGTTAAAGTACACTAAGAAAAGGCAATATATGATCCCAGATCAGATGTGAACCTGAAAAAGGATTATCAGTAGGACAACAAAAACAAAAATGTGAATAAAGTCAAGAGGTTTGATAGTAGTAATGTTAATTTGATTTCCTAACTGTATTAATGTCAACTTCTTAGTCTTGATTATTGTAATATGGTTATATAAGATGCTAATATTTGGGGATCAGGGTGAAGGACACAGAACTCTATTATTCTTACATGATTTTGTTAACTCTGAAATCATTTCAAAATGAAAAAAAAATTTAAATATATATGGATATATAACCTAATACTCTGAAGTTCCCTTCTGGCCGACTCTTCTGCCATCTGTGAGGCCCGCAATTTCTCTTCACACTGATCCTTTTCAGATTGCCTCCAGACATCACGTTCCACTTTCATTTTCTCTAAATCTGCTAATCTGTTCTCAAGTTCTAGCCTAAAACAACAGATGATAATTATGTTATAAGAACTACAATAAAGATGATACAAAAGCAAAACATTTTCATTCCAAGGAGCCTTAACATAAACCAAGGTAATTACTTACTTTTCATCTTGTAATACTACAAGTTTTTGATAACCTTCTTCCTTGGCTGCTTGTACTTTACTAGAGGCAATTTTTAGCTATATTTTAAAATAAGTAAAGAGTCATATGATGACATAGCAGTTAAACATGATGCACTGTTAGGCAATTCCATACAGGAAAGTTCCCAGTTCACATCTGGAGACATCCCTATGAATGCTGATGACATATGTGCCTGTGATCTGGGGCTGGCTGAAGGCTGGGGTGAACTATAGCATCAAGACCCTGTTTGTGGTACTGTCTCTTTTTCTCTGTCTCTTGTTCATGAAGAAAATAAGCAGATGTTTGTTTGTTTTTTAAGTATTCTATGAGAAGCTATAAAATCACTAGAATTTCTTTAAGAATGAAATAAAAGAAAAGTAACCATTAAAAGGACAAGCAGGTGGCGTGGTGGTTAAGACACTGGACAAACCCACATGGCCGACCATAGTTCAAGTCCTGGACCTAGTGGCTTGCTTTCTTGCTTTCTGTCTCTCTGTAGTCAAATTGAAATAAATGAATGAATGAATAAAAATAAAATAAATAATTTTTTAAAAAGAGCCCAGTCAGCCTCAAATACATAAAGTACCTAAGATCCAATGGAATGGAGGACTGGAGGAAGGGATTGTGGTATGACCAGATCCCTGTTACTATCTCCCTCCCATCCTTTCTCTCTCTTACCCTCATATGCATGTATATGTGCTCTATCATGAATAAAGAAAAATAAATTACAGAGGGAAAAATGGTAATTTTGTAGTGAAAAAAATCTCAGCTATCACCTTGACCAAATAATCAAGGTTAACATCACCAGTTATGGAGACAAATCATGCACCTCCAGCTGTGACCCACAGAGGACACATGACTTTGGTATTATTTGCAATAAAAATAAACAACCTGAATTTAATCAAGAATATAATGCAAACCCAAATTGAGAGATTCTACAAAATAGAATCAAGTATTAACATGTTCCAGGTTAAAGTACACTAAGAAAAGGCAATATATGATCCCAGATCAGATGTGAACCTGAAAAAGGATTATCAGTAGGACAACAAAAACAAAAATGTGAATAAAGTCAAGAGGTTTGATAGTAGTAATGTTAATTTGATTTCCTAACTGTATTAATGTCAACTTCTTAGTCTTGATTATTGTAATATGGTTATATAAGATGCTAATATTTGGGGATCAGGGTGAAGGACACAGAACTCTATTATTCTTACATGATTTTGTTAACTCTGAAATCATTTCAAAATGAAAAAAAAATTTAAATATATATGGATATATAACCTAATACTCTGAAGTTCCCTTCTGGCCGACTCTTCTGCCATCTGTGAGGCCCGCAATTTCTCTTCACACTGATCCTTTTCAGATTGCCTCCAGACATCACGTTCCACTTTCATTTTCTCTAAATCTGCTAATCTGTTCTCAAGTTCTAGCCTAAAACAACAGATGATAATTATGTTATAAGAACTACAATAAAGATGATACAAAAGCAAAACATTTTCATTCCAAGGAGCCTTAACATAAACCAAGGTAATTACTTACTTTTCATCTTGTAATACTACAAGTTTTTGATAACCTTCTTCCTTGGCTGCTTGTACTTTACGTATTAATTCACGATCCTTTTCTACTAAGAGCACTTTGTGGTGTTCAATAGCTGATTTAAGAATTTCATTGTCTGACTGTAATCCTATTATTTTTTTAAGAAGAAAAATATACTATATTTAATGTTAAAATGAAAAATCACAATTAACAGCAAGTATTTATAAGCTAGTAAAACTATTAAAAGAATGTAGAAATTCCCTCTGGATATGTATTCTCAAAGATCCTTACATTACTGATAAATTTTCTTAATATAAAGCAGACTACTCTTGGAGTTAATTTTTCATTAGTTTAGCACATATACACACACAAATCTTTAATAATAAAAGGCTGGTACTTTCACTCATTTGAATCTTAATAGCTGAGGCAACTAACCTGAATGACATCCAAAGAGGCTTACTTAACTTCACCTCTAAAGGCATGCTGGCATGGTGGTTAAAGGCGCTGGATTCCCACATGGCCGACCGTGGTTCAATTCCTGGACCTGGCGGCTTGCTTTCTCACTCTCTCTCCCTCTCTCTCTCTCACTCTGCCCCTCTCTGGTCAAACTGAAATAAAACAAATAAATAAATAATAAATAAAAAGTTAAATAAAATAATTATTTAAAAAAATAAATAAAAGCACGCTACAGCGTAATTTCCAAAGAGCATCCTAACAAAGCTAGCCTCTAACAAAAGGAATAAAGTCACAAAACCCTTCAAAATCTAAGTCTAGTAAAACTGCTAGATTTCTATCAAAAAATATATGTAAATAATAAGGAAACTTTCCTGTCTGTCCAATGAATTAAGAAAATATTCTTTGTTACCACAAAGTGGAATAACTAAAGTAAATTTCTTTTTTGACGTAAGGAATATGCACTCATCAGAGAGAGACAGAGAGGGAGAGTGAAAAGTCATCCCCCAGGGGGGATAGCCTTGCTGCAATTCCTCCTTCTCTAGTTTCCTCTCAGGATTTTGAGCACACACACACACGCACACACACACACATGCATGCACATGTGGCATGATTTTCAAGCCATTGGTCCAGGACTCACACCATGGTCAGCCACATGAGAGTCCAGGGCTTTAACCACGACACCATCTGAATTAATTTCTAATTCAAAATTAAAACAGAATACAGTACTAGATCCCAAACTATTTAAGTTCCTACAAAATTTATTCCCTAATTCTGTAGAAATCCTTGATTCAACATCAAGCAGAAATAGTAAAATTAATCATTCTTCATAAACTTTGTCTGAAACTACAGAGGCCAGTTAAACTACAGACCAACTCAAAGACAGATGCAGGCCAAGGACAGCTTTCTTTTTTTTCTTCCTTTTTTGGAGAGTTTTTTGCTATAGGGTGCATGCGCTCACCAGATAGACAGAAAGCGAGAAATCCCCCCCCAGGGGGATGGCCACACCATAATCCCTTCTCCTCCATTCTCCTCTCAAGATCTTGGGCACACATGCACACACGCCTGGCATGAGTTTAAACCACCGGGTCTGGGACTCGAACAGCAGTCTATTACATGGGAGTCCAGTGACATAGCCACTGCACTAACTGCTGGTCCCCAAGAACAGCTTATTTAAGTACTTAATAAACAATAAAAAGATTTAGATAAGATGAACATTCTAAGACTAAACTGGAGCTTTAAAATAAGTCCACGCTTAAGATTCCAATAACTGGCCTAGGGTATACCTTAAAAAAAAATAGGCCTAGAATCAACCTATCTCAACTTATATTCTTTAGATATAAAATGTCTAGAACTAACAACCACAAAAGCTAAATAGATTTAAAATTGTAAACCTTCTAGGAAGTATGAAATTCCATTCTCAAAGTTTCAATTAATTTATGTAAAAATCATATAACTATGACATAAGCATAAGATTTTTTAAAAATCACACAATGAATGTAACATCAACATAAAAGCAAAAACATTCCATATCTACTCCAGGATTAAAATTCAATTAAACAGAAAATCTGAAAGTGAAAATTCAGGTTGGTGTATCATAATAGTTTGAGTTCATATCTGAAAATAACAGTAAAAGCAGGGGAAATCATATATTACCATCCAGTTCACTTTGAATCTTATTCCTTTCTCTTTCTAGTTCGCTCTTAGCTCTTGCTGCCTCCAATTTGATGTCTGTTATTTCTAGTTTGTTTGAATGTTTAAGTTCTTTTACCTGTTGATAATTATAAACTGAAATTACTATTGAGAGAAAAAGAAAGTATTCTAGGTAGAAGGAACAGAATATGAAGCTATAGTTATATAGGTATAATATCACATAGTCTGCTCTTAAAACAATTAATTAATGTACTATGGGTAGAGAAGAGGGAGCCATGAAATCTATGGAGGAATGGCAGATAATAAACTTTGTATGTCATACAAAGGGATCATTTGTCCTCTCAGCTACTGAAGGGGGCACAATTAACTTTGTTTCGGAAAGTTAACTCTGATTACAAAAGGGCTGCATTATGAAAATGAAAGTAATCAATTAAGAGGCAAGGAATTAATAAATGGATCAAAAAGGAAGAACTAACTGAATTTGGTAACTAAATTATATCCACACATAGACATGGTCATGCACATATAAAAGATCGAGAAGGAACAAGTATAATTTATATAAATCTAATCCTTTATTAGCAAAACCTGATCTTTTAAAGCCATAAGTGAATGTGATTAACTGCCAATACTTTGCATAAAATTAACCCATCACATACCATACTTTTGTCTTCACTGAGGTATCCCTTTAAGACTTAAATCATTCTAGCTCATTACTAGTATTCTGTTACTCAGTAATATATATTGAACACCCATTACTTGTGAGGCACTGTTTTAAGGACTGGGACATAAAAGCAAACAAGAAGGTTTTGTCTTGCCAATTATCTGCACTATTCTCTAACATTTTCCATAGCCCTTCCCTTTGATGAGGTGCTTCTAAAATTAAGTCTATAGTAGTATAATAAAGATTTAATAAATACACATATGAAGGTTATATAAACTTGTGTTCTGACATATTACATGAATGTATAAAACCACGGAATCAAGTAGACAACTACTAATAATCATGCATTCCATAACAAGGTTTTGGTGAACAATGGACCACAAAGATGATGGTGATCCCATCAGGAGCATACAGGCTTTACCGTATAGCCTAAGTGCGGCAGCAGGCTACACTCTCTAGGATTGTGGAAGTATACACTATGATGTCTGTACACAACAAAGTCACCTGACAACACATTCCTCCCAATGTTTCCCTATCATTATGTGACACATGACCATATAAACAAGTCAATATATAAAATGGGAGAAGGTGGGAACAGGAGAGAAAAAGGAAATTTACTTAGAGTTCAAAACTGAAGCTGGAAGTTAGATATAAATCAAGATGAAGTCCTAGCCAAAGAGGTTAGGAGGAAAAATACAGGTGTCTTATTGGAGAAGAGACTTCATCTACGAAGGTCCTAAAAATGTTGCTAGGAATGGTTTCATGTAAAATTCTCACATAAAGGAAGTAAACAGTAAAGTACTGTGCTGCCTTTATACTGTTAACTATAACAAGACATCCTCCGAATTAATTTGTAGATTTTGAAACACCTACATAAAATGGCCACTTGTACTAACACCAATTTTGCATTTTTAAATCTCCCTTCTGAAGATGTGTTCTAAAAAAGAAAATCACATAAAATGATGTTTAACTACATGAAAACAGCTAAAAAACTATATTATAATACTTAAATTTCTGTAAATTGGGTTTTAACTACATTATAATTTCATGGACAGATAGAATTTAAATTATAAATGCTTTTAAAATTTGAAGAAATACAACTATAATGAAACTCCACTCACTATGACAAATGTAATTATAACTTGCTATTATATATGCTCTGCAAAAGGTTAAGAATGACACAGCAGTTCATTAACAAACCACACTGCAGCTGCTTTAAATATGAGGTGGAAAATTAGAACCATCTTATTTCATAGAAAGTTGATTCATGGTAACTTCAAGAAGAACTACAAAATAAAAGTCTATTTCTTATTAATTTAATCCTTAGGTTTACTAAAATGAGAAAATATTTTCAGCTAAACTGTAATGACTGAAAGTGAAAGAACACTGGACAGAAAGTCAAGCAACAAGTGAGGTCCCATTTCAAGTCTACTTTTGCTGTTATTCTCATGGTATACACTTAATGCTATGTAACTATCCCCTCTGCATTTAAATTTACTCATTTAAATCTTTCTTTAGTGCCATATCTCTATAATCCTAAAATAATTATCACACTTAAACTAACAGTAATTGTTAACTTCCTAAAAATACACTACCAGGAATTATGTTATCTATTAAACATAAAAAGCTTACATGAAAATTACCAAATAATGACAAATAGTGCTTTTCTATGAGTGATATGAACAAAATTCCCAATAGACATTATAATAAAGTTTCTTTCTGCCCTTAGACTCTGGTTCTTAATCCTCTATGTAATCAGGTCCCCAAATGCTGGAAAACTCAGAATTTTTTCCAAAATAAAATTCACAATATTAAAATGTTGTATATGGGGGCAGTGGGTACATGGTGGTTAAGGTGCTGGACTCCCACATGGCTGACCACAATTCGAATCCTGGACCTGGTGGCTTGCCCTCACTCTCTCATAAGCACATGTGCCCATACAAATTAAAATAATAATAAATAGACTTCCATCTTCAGACCCCTGGAGTAAGGGATTCTAAGGTAGGGCTCCCCGCCCAGCTGCAGCCCCAGAACTCCCGAGCCAGAGACCCCTATCTCTGTCAGCCAGAGAGATCTAGAATTACAGGTCTGAAAAATTCTAGTATTTTAAGACTCTCTGAGATCCTCCTTTTTACTGAACCACCTGTGAAACAGAAGATACTTTTCTTCATACACCTGAATAGAATAATCCTCCTTGGATCACACTGCTAAACACAACAGGAGAGAGACTTCAGTAGTCTCCAGTCCACAGCAAAAGGGAAACACACTTGCTCCTATTCGAGGAACCATGCTCTTAAAAGGTATTCCAAAGTGAACATATCTCCCAATGGTTAGAAGTAGAAGAAGAGCCTCAGTACTGAATAAAGCAGGAAATATGTCTCCATCAAAGGAACATAGTGACTCCCTTCCATTTCTTAAAAAAAAAAAGACAATGTTACCAAAATGTCCGATAAAGAATTTAGAACATTCATGATGAACAAATTCTATGAGTTGGAACAGAAAAGAGACAATGAACTACAGGAGATGAGAAAGTCCTTACATTATATGAAAGAAGAAATGGACACTCTAAGAAAGAATCAGATGGAACTATTAGAGGTGAAGTCTGTAATACAGGAAATCAAAAACTCTCTCAAACGTATTAAAAGTTGATTAGACCATGCTGAAGATCGAATCTCTGATGTAAAAGATAAAATTTCTGTCCCAGAGAAAACCACCAAATAGAGAAAATAACAAAAAAAAATTAAATAAAATAAGGATAACATACGAGAAATACTAGATTCCATTAGACACCCTAAGGTTAAGGTGCTGGACTCCCACATGGCTGACCACAATTCGAATCCTGGACCTGGTGGCTTGCCCTCACTCTCTCATAAGCACATGTGCCCATACAAATTAAAATAATAATAAATAGACTTCCATCTTCAGACCCCTGGAGTAAGGGATTCTAAGGTAGGGCTCCCCGCCCAGCTGCAGCCCCAGAACTCCCGAGCCAGAGACCCCTATCTCTGTCAGCCAGAGAGATCTAGAATTACAGGTCTGAAAAATTCTAGTATTTTAAGACTCTCTGAGATCCTCCTTTTTACTGAACCACCTGTGAAACAGAAGATACTTTTCTTCATACACCTGAATAGAATAATCCTCCTTGGATCACACTGCTAAACACAACAGGAGAGAGACTTCAGTAGTCTCCAGTCCACAGCAAAAGGGAAACACACTTGCTCCTATTCGAGGAACCATGCTCTTAAAAGGTATTCCAAAGTGAACATATCTCCCAATGGTTAGAAGTAGAAGAAGAGCCTCAGTACTGAATAAAGCAGGAAATATGTCTCCATCAAAGGAACATAGTGACTCCCTTCCATTTCTTAAAAAAAAAAAGACAATGTTACCAAAATGTCCGATAAAGAATTTAGAACATTCATGATGAACAAATTCTATGAGTTGGAACAGAAAAGAGACAATGAACTACAGGAGATGAGAAAGTCCTTACATTATATGAAAGAAGAAATGGACACTCTAAGAAAGAATCAGATGGAACTATTAGAGGTGAAGTCTGTAATACAGGAAATCAAAAACTCTCTCAAACGTATTAAAAGTTGATTAGACCATGCTGAAGATCGAATCTCTGATGTAAAAGATAAAATTTCTGTCCCAGAGAAAACCACCAAATAGAGAAAATAACAAAAAAAAATTAAATAAAATAAGGATAACATACGAGAAATACTAGATTCCATTAGACACCCTAACATCTGAATAATTGATATCCCAAAAGATGAAGAAACTAATAAGGGCATGGAAAACCTATTCCATGAAATCTTGGAAGAAAATTTCCCAAGTCTAGAGAGGCACTCAAACATCCAGACCCAAGAAATTCAAAAGACCCCCAAATAGAATCAACCCCAGAAGATCTTCCCCAAGGCACATCTTAGCCAGACTGGCAAAGATCACAGATAAAGATAAGATACTAAAACTGGCAAGATACTAAAACTGGCAAGACAGAAACGACAAGTGACTTACAAAGGTCACACCATCAGGCTAGCACTGGACTTCTCAACGGAAACAATGCAAGCAAGAAAAGAATGGGAAGATGTATTGAGTGTTCAGAGAGAAACAATTTCAACCAAGATTATTATATCCTGAAAGATTATCCTTCATATGGGAAAAACAGATTAAAATCTTCTCAGACAAACAAAACCTAAAAGAATTTGCCAACACCAGGCCAGCTCTCCAAGAAACCCTGAAGAAAGTACTGTTCCAGGAAAACTAAAGTAATAGCCAGAAAAAAAAAAAAAAAAAAAGGAAAAAAAGGCAACAAAGACAATGGCCAACTTAAACCTCGGGACAAGCC
>NW_006159928.1:6458459-6475792 GCF_000334495.1 Tupaia belangeri chinensis
AGGCTTTATTCCAGGAATGCAAGGTTGGTTCAACATATGCAAACCCATAAATGTAATACACCATATTAACAGGAAGAAAGATAAAAACCATATGGTCATATCAATTGATGCAGAGAAAATATTTGATAAGACACAACATTGCTTCATGATCAAGACTTTCAGCAAAATAGGCATAGAAGGGTCATTTCTCAACACAATAAAAGCTATATATGAAAAACCCATAGTGAATATCATCCTCAATGGAGAAAAGCTGAAAGCTTTCCCACTACAAATGGGTATAAGACAAAGATGCCCACTTTCTCCATTCCTTTTCAATATAGTAGTGGAAGTCCTCGCCAAGCCAATCAGAAAAGAGGAAAAAATAAAAGTCATGCAAATAGGAAAAAAAAAGAGGTGAAACTCTCTATTCGTAGATGATATGATTGAATATATAGAAGATCCAGTGGTTTCCATGAAAAAATTTCTGGAAGTAATACACGAGTACAGTTAAGTTGCAGGATATAAAATCAATATACAGATATTTATAGCATTTCTATATATGAACAATAAAGTTATTCCATTTACCATAGCCACAAAAAGTATAAGATACTTAGGGATAAAACTACCATATAATCCAGCAATCCCACGCCTTGGTATCTACCCAAAGTACAGAGGAATACTTAATCGGAAATGTGCTTGCACATAGCTGTTTATTACTACATTATTCACAATTGCTAACTCATAGAAACAACCCAAATGCCTACAAACAGATGAATGGATAGAAAAACTGTGGCACATATACTCAATGGAATACTATTTAGCCATAAAAAAAAACCTTGGCTTTTGACAGAAAGTGGATGAATATGGAAGATTTACTGCTGAGTGAAGCAAGCCAGGCTATGAAGGAGAGGCATTGCATGTCCCCACTTAATATATACCGAGTGTCCGCACTCTGTGATTGAAACTAATTGACTAAAGCATATAGAAACATAGTTAATAGATGTAAATACCAGATATATTGAGTGTGAAGGAGGAGGGTCTGAGGAAGGACAATTAGAAGAGAAATAAGGAGGCGAAGCATTAATGGCACAAAGAAATGTGGTATTATCTGTTGAAGATATTTTGTAGTTGTATCAACTGTACTAGGGAGAAATGCTCACCTGTTGAAATATCCATCTTGTAAGCCAAATAATAATGTGATTGAATGTATTACAAATAAAATAAATAATTCCTTTCTTAAAAAATGTATAAAATTTCAAGAAATTCATGGTCTCCTGAAGGTCCTCTAAGGCTGAGCCATTCTATTCTTCACAAAATATTTTTCATGTAGATTCTGGCAATTACATTATAAATTTGTTTTATACTCTGACATAGCAAGAGGAAATATTCAGAGATTTACATCATGCTTTTGTCACAGCAAGTATTTGAAGATTACTACTAACAAAGCTTTTAATGAATGTCAAAAATGGCAATACAAGGCATTTCACAGGGGTTCAGAATCTATTAAAGTACACATAACCACAAAAAAAATACCAGAAAACAACATATATGAGCAAGAAAAAGAAAAATAGTTGAAAAAGCATGCATTACTCAAGAAGCTCCAGATTCAACTGCCAAAAAGACAGTACTTTAAATTTCTGATTAATGTCAAAGTTCTGAGATGGTAGGATTCCATTAACTTAGCTAATACGAATAACTATGGGATGGCTCCTTTAAAACTATTTTTCATTGGAGTTCTAAAGATCAAAAAAATCTCATGAGGTAACTAGAAGAATTTACCTCATTGAATGTGAAATACCATTAAGGTAATCATTTTCTGGCCACCTTTTAATCTGACATCAAGAGTCATACTGACATAACTTACTTCTAAAACCTAACAAACGTTTATAAATTTGAATAACTTACACAAACATGTCCCAGGTGTTCCTTTGCATTGCAAACAACCATTTGCTAGAACTGCAAAATGTTGATGAAAATTTCAAGTTGCAGGGACCAGCAGTTAGTGTAATGGCTATGTCGCTGGACTCCCACGTAGTCGACCGTGATTCGCGTCCCGGACCCGGTGGCTTAAAACTCACGCTGGGCGCGTGTGCGTGTGTGCCCAAGATCCCAAGAGGAGAATGGAGAAGAGATTGTGGCGTGGCCATCCCCCCTGGGGGGTGATTTCTCGCTTTCTATCTCTCTGTCTTTCTGGCGAGCGCACACGCCCTATAGCAAAAACCTCTCCAAAAAAAAAAAAAAATTTTTTTCCAGTTGCATAGAAAACTGAATCATATTTGAAATTATTATTTTAAAATTTATTCTTCCAATAGAGTCTTTTTACACACAAGGGTTGAGATGTAACTTGGTTTGTCTAAAGTTGAAGGATGGTCTTTATTACTCCATTTTTATGCAAGATAATGCAAGTATGCCCTTAAAAAAGACAGGCAAGCACAAGGAAATAAATAATACTATATTAAATTCTTCTTTCAGCACAGCTTCAACACTAAAAGGAAAGAGCAAGACAGAAGGGGAGGGGGTGTCCTCAAAAAAATTCATGGAAAACACACATACAATGGAAAAACTGTACATACATTTCAAAAATCAATTCATATTTTAGTTCCACTTTCCCCTAAATTTTTGAAAGTCCCCTAGTATATACACAGGAAAAACAACAGTAAGAAATCAGGGTCAGCACACAGGTGAGCCAGAGCACTCACATAAAACATGCTACAAAAGTACCTGGCGATTGCCCAACCCCCAAAAGAAGTCAGAGCAGAAGCCCAGTATATCCCATGTCCTGTTGCTACATCTATGGTTGTAGTTATTCCAATACTCTAGTCTGGCTACTTAGGTCCAGAAAAATGTGCTGTAAAAACTGAGTGCTCAGTATTACATGACAAAACAAAATAATTTATACCCAAATTGGAAGAAAAGTATGAGATGACTCCCATACTCTGAATTTGCTTCCTTGTGTTTTATATCTGTGTGTGTGTACTATATCCTTGTAGGCATTCAATATGTGTCTGTTGAATGTATAAACACTCTACTTAGGTTAATCAGAAGCAATCAAATTTATTTATTTTCTAGTAGGCTAAAAGGGTTCTTAGAGATTAGCTTAAACAATACTTCATTTCACCTACAAACTAGCTCTCAATGATATAAAGGAACTTATCTAAAGTTACAGATATAATTATTGATACAGTCAGGAACAGAATTAGTCAAAAGGCTCAAAGTTCTGTATTCTTTATGTTAAATTATTGTCTTATTTAAGGGTATCACTTGTATAACCATTACTATTATCATCTTCATCACTGATCACTATTTATTGTGTCAAATTCTATCTTTAATCCTCACAAAAATCTAGTAACAGAGATACTACCCCCATTTAAAAGTTAAGCAAATCAGGGGCCAGCAGATGTAATAATGGTTACGTCACTGAATTCCCACATAGTCGACCGCAGTCCAAATCCCAAACCCGGTGACTTAAAACACATGCCGGGTGTGTGTGCATGCATGCCCAAGATCCTGAGAAAAGAATGGAGAAGAAGAGACTGGCTGGCCATCCTCCTTGGGGGTGGGGTGGGGAAGGTGATTTCTCGCTTTCTGTCTCTCTGGCCATCACAAGTGCCCTATAGCAAAAATCTCTAAAAAAAAAAAAAAAAAAAACAGTTAAGCAAACCAGAAGTCACATAGGTGGTGAGTTAGGTGAATGAGCCAAGATACAAAACTATTCACCTGATTCAAAGCCCACAAATTTCTCCACTGTACTTTATTACCTGCTGTAAGATGATAGTTTCTAATTTTTAAATATATATGAATTTCAGCCTATATAATAGAAACTAAATTTTTTTTGTCTTGTTTTTAAGAGAGATTTTTTACTATAGAGCATGTGCACTCACCAGAGAGAGAAACAGAAAGCAAGAAATTACCCCCTGGGGGGTATGGCCATGCCACAGTCTCATGTTCATTCTCCTCTTGGGATTTTGGGCACACTTGCACATATGCCTGGCATGAGTTTTAAGCCAGTGCGTCCAGGACTCAAACTGCGGTCAACTACAAGGGAGTCCCAGTGACGTAAACATTACACCATCTGCTGGTCCCAAAACTAAAATATTTCAACAATTAAAAATCTAAGTATCCAGTGGCCAGCAGCTGGCATGGTGTTTAAGGTGCTGGACTCCCACATGGCCATTAATGGTTCAAGTTCCAAACCTGGTGACTTGAAAATCATGCCAGGCGTGTGTGTGTGTGTGCATGCTCAGAATCCTGAGATGAAAATGAAGAAGGAATTGTGGCATGACTATCCCCCCTGGGGAGTGGGGGTGATGCTGACATTTCCTCTCTGTCTCTCCCTCGTGAGTACACGCGCCCTACGGCAAAAACCTTAAAAAAATAAAATTGAATTGGGAAGATAATAGGTGTCACAGTGATAATGGCTCTGGATTCCCATGAGTTCGACTGTGGTTCTAGTTTTGGACCTGGTAGCTGGAAATCATACCAGGAGTGTGAACTCAAAATCTCAGGAGGAAAATGCAGAAGGGACTGTGGTGTGGCCATCCCCGCCCAACCCCCCAGGGGGATAATTTCTCACTTTCCCTCTCATTGTCTTTCTCTGTCTCTCTACAGCAAGCACACACACCCTAAGGCAAAAACCTTAGGGGGGGGGGAACTAATTAGTCTAATTTCACTTATTCTTTTGAGCATTAACCATGTCTACTAAAGTAAGTGAGACGCTGACTATAAAAACCACCAGCAGTTAGCGTAATGGCTATGTCGCTGGAGTCCCATGTAGTCGACCGCGGTTCGCATCCTGGACCCGGTGGCTTAAAACTCACACCGGGCTCGTGTGCATGTGTGCCCAAGATCCTAAGAGGAGAATGGAGGAGAAGGGATTGCAGCATGTCCGTGCTCCCTTGGGGGTGATTTCTCGCTTTCTGTCTCTGTCTCTCTCTGTCTGGCGAGCGCACACACCCTATATCAAAAACCTCTCCAAAAAAAAAAAAAAAAAAACCTAATCTGTAAGAACAGAAATTCAAGCAAAAAATTGAGAAACACACCATGGATGGCGATGGCTATGGGAAGTTTCTAGGAGTCAGATCAGACAGAATTCTGAATGGGGAGAGAGCAAAATGACCACTTAGGAAGTTATCATAAAATTTGAGCCTAGCGAGATCATGGCTTGGTTTCAGGTGTCAAAGTGAAAGAGGTAAGATTTACTCAGGTTCTTCATCTATTTGAAACATACAATCATAGGATAAAAAGACTTCAAAATATAGAACTAATGATTGGGTTATTGGAAAAGTCATGATGTATTTTTTTCTATGCAAAAATGTGCCATGACTTTTCCTACAACGTAATATTTAAACAAAATGTCTTTGTCTAAAGGATTAGGTAGAGGGACTGGCAGGTTGCATGGTAGTTAAGACACTGGACTCCCATATGGCTGACTGCAGTTCAAGTCCTAGACCTGGCAGCTTCCTTTCTCACTTTCCCTCTATCTCTCTCTCTCTCTGCTCAAATTTTAAAAATAACAATAATAAATCAAATTAAATAAGATAATTCTTTTTTAAAAAAGGAATTAAGTAGAAACATAAGATGACTTATTTCATTGGTCAATGTATTTATTTATTGGAAAGTAGAATGATAGGATTAACCAGGATTTCAACATAGAAAATTAAACTACTAAAACAAAATTTCTTTATCATTACACAGTAACAAGCATTCTAAAAAATGAAAAAGAAGCATAAGACAACTTACTTTACTGGTCAATGTATTTATTTCTCGTTCAGCTTTATGCAATTTACTGATTAAAACAGTATTTTGTTCACTGTTTGACTGTAGTTCTTTTTCCAAGTGTTCGGCCTGTAGTTTAACTGACTGTTTTTCAGCCTTGTGTTAAAAAAAAAATTTTGTAATTTTTTTTATTGTTATATGATTTATGAATTTTTCATAATTATTTTCACAATTATACCAAACTAAAATAAGCCTTATTTAAAATACCTGTATCATCATATAAAAATTATTCAAAATCTCAACATCAACATATGTCAAAGTAACAAGAGTTTTTTAAAACTCATTGATAGAATTCAAATGAAAGGTATTTGCTCCAATAAACATGCAACAAAGGTATCTAGACATAGCAACAGCTACCAAGAAAATAGACCTCATACACTTTTCTTATGAGAGAAAGTACATAAGGCTTTCACTTGATATCTATTAACTCAATGCTGACATAATTCAAACAAACATTTTTGGGGGTTTCCAGTCCACAGTAAATATAAAAAAGTATATTAGGAGGTACAAGAGAGGGATCATTGCTAGTAGTAAGAAGTGAAAATTGAAAACCTAAATCAATTACAGGTCCATTAAAAAAAGAGAGAGAAAAAGAAGAATTCAAAATTCT
Organism: Tupaia belangeri chinensis; assembly: GCF_000334495.1. Lineage (NCBI taxonomy): Eukaryota > Metazoa > Chordata > Mammalia > Scandentia > Tupaiidae > Tupaia > Tupaia belangeri. The sequence goes on from NW_006159928.1 coordinate 6,464,824, forward strand.
TAGTCAATCTGGAGCCCTTTTTAAAAATGAGCAAAAAAAAAAAAAACCTTCACTTCATAACATAATTAAGATTCCTAATAAAGTCTACAAGTTGTCAAGAAAATTCTGGTTGATAATTCTAATACTCTTTAATGAAGTGGGGAAAGTAAAGGCTTTAAAAACATTTCTACTAAAAATAAAATGAAATGTTTAAAATGAAAACATTTTGGCACTGAAAGGATAAGCTTCAGTTTTATAATATTTCATTTCCTACAAATCTTAAATACAAGGAGTTTATTCAACAATTAAGAAAAACATAACCAGGGCCAACCCCATAGCCTACTGCTTAAAGGAGCTGGATCCTACATGGCCACCATGGCTGGAAGCCTGGGTCTGGAGGCTTTAAACATGTGCCAGGCACGTGTATGTGTGTGTCCTCAAAAATCTCAATAGGATGGAGAAATGGAGGAGAAGGGACTGCAGCATGACCACACCCCATGAAGGGTACTTCCTCTCTCCCTCCCTGTCTGGGGGTGAATGTCTCCTCTGGCAATTAAAAAAGAAAGTGTGTGTGTGTGTGTGTGTGTGTGTTTGTGTATACATATATTTATAAATAACAAATGATCAACATATATCATACAAAGGATACTCTCTAGGCACAATAATAGCCAAGAAAGTCGAAAAAGAAAGAAATGCTTGCAGTCACGTGCTTATTTTCATTTCATCTGACAAACGATAAAATTAAATATAGGATCTTCTGAATATGTCACAAATGAACACCCATCTTTTGTCATCATTCAACTTACCCTGAAAATAAGCAACCTTGATGAAGTTTCTCAAAAGGACCATACATTACATTCAAATGTAATCATCCCCTTATTCTGTCACAGTATAAACATACCAAGGAAGGAAAGATAGCATCATAAACTGTCTCACTGAACTGCCTCATGTCTAAGGTCCCATGACACTGACAACTTTAATTCAGGAAACTAGCAAATGTGGACAGAAGTTTCATCTGGAAAATAAAAAAAGGTGACTTCTACTCTTTAAAACATTTAAGTGAACTTTTTGGACCAGCTTGCTAATGGGAGAGGGGAGGGAAATCACCATTTTATATCTGGATATTGGATATTCTTTCTTTAATTGTGATAGCGTGCACATGTATTAGAGAGAGATGCACACTCTTCACAGGCTCTGGCCACAGTGCAATCCCCTTTGTCCAGTCCTCCAACCCATCAGATCTTAGACACTCATGCATGCACCTGGTATGTTTGAGACTGACCAGGCTGGGAATTTGAGCCACAGGCACCATTTGGGATCTGGCTTCTCCTGAAGAGTACATTGCCATTATGCTACAAAGTCAGCTATGGACACTAGATTTTTAACTACAAACTAGGTAACCACTAATTTCACCCCAGCCCAAATCATTTCACAACTATTCTGAAGGGGAAGAAAAAAAATAAAAATAAAACACTTTAAACTGCACAAAACCCACAACTGACCCAGTATATTTGGTACATGTTTAGCACTAAGACCTAGGGGAAGGAGAAAGCATATGTGATTAAGATGGAAGCCATGAATTTTCATGAGGTAATACCTCCAGGAATACCAGGCTGGCTTTGCCAATGCTTATCTTTTTCTATTGAAATAATTCAGGAAAATAATTCAGTAAAGGCTTGCATGCATTAGTAGCTAAGCTGAATTTTATCGTGCTGGCAAGAAGCTGTCATAAAATATATTGGTAAACCTCTGTTCAAATAGGACTTTGAATTTTACGACCTTAAGTCCCAGTTTAAAAGATATATTATCTGGGAAGAAATTATTTTTTTCTGGTTTGAGGTAACTTTAGTCTTCAGAAACTCAATTAAAAAAAAAATTGCATTTTCTATCCTATGGCATCATAAGAGTTAAATCATCTCATATTGGACTCCCAAAGAATAAATATTCTTTGTAAATGTAGTATAGCATAGCTATTGCTTATGAATCAATAGCGTTCTTCTTTACAAAAAGAATACACACTCTTGGGATTCCACAAATGCGTCAGCATTAGACTTGTGAGCATACGTTTATGCTCTAGAAATCAAAGGCTTGTCAACTATACTTTTAAAAAGTATGCCATACTCTACCGGGAAGCAATTAAAACCTTACCTCCAGGGATCTCATCGTAGCCTGCATCTCAGCCAACTGCCGCACCTGTATTCTTTGGACATTTTCTACCTGAGCACCAGAATTCTCTTTTTCAGCTCTTAATTCTGCTACTTCGGCCTCTAAACCTTTTAATTTCTGACACAAATGGACTTTTTCTCGCATAAGTTGCTCCACTCGTTTGCTGTCTCTTGTGGGATCAACACTAAGCATCTGATTATGTAGTTCTTCTTTATCTTTCTCCAGTCTTGCAACCTGATAATAATTTGAAAGAAAGTGTACAAGCTTTAAATTACTGAATTTTCAGTCATGGACATGCTTTACAAGTCGGTAAATTAAAACTAAAAATTGCACAATATGTAAGCTCAGGTGGTGAGATGAAATAAAAAAGGAAAAATCTAAAATGTCACGTTCTTCATTCTGTACTCAGCAAGACTCAAATATGAGGGCAAAGACTTTGTCCTTTTTCCATTTCCCCATGGTGTGTGGCACAAGGACTTAATCAGTTGCTGACTGAAATTCGAAATTATAAATAATATCCTATAAACATAATTATTTAAAACATATCAAGTATTTTTAAACTCATCAGAAGATTATAGGGGTTCATGTAAGACCAATATGCTGGCTACCGCTAAACTTTCTTCAGATGACAGTAATTCTTGGGCTACGTCTATACAAATAAAGTTACCTATTTCAAGGCAACTTAATTCACACAAAAGCCGTTTGTCTGTGTAAATAAATACAAATGTGATTGATAAGTGTTTTTAAATGATGGTGGGGAGTTTATTAAAGTCTTAGTTGTAATGATGGCTTAGTTATCGGATCCAAGAGAGAACGGAAAACCATTACTCCGGGGAAGGTGTTAAAATCACTGGGAAATCTGTAGAGAGGAGACCAATAATCTTCTCATTTATGCCAAGTATCACTGCAGGACTCCACAGGCCTCCAAATCAGTGGGTTTCAAACTGAGGCACTTCAGAGGCTCCTTGTCTCCAAGGATTAGGGGGCTAAGTAGCTCCTTGTCTCCAAGGATTAGGGGGCTAAGTAATCGGAGCAGAACTCACTGCTTCGCTTTCCCTATCTCCCCAGCTACATATTTCCAACCACCATCATCATGACCAAATCTGCTGTCAACCACCAGCTCCTCTCTTTGGTCTCTTTTCATATATTGGATTTCTTCATATGAGTCAACTTAAGTAAAGGACCATTTGTAGCCAGGATGAACTTCTAAGGCTCACTCACTCTAAGCCAAAAGGACCCTAAAGGAATGCTCTGTAACCTCAATAAAAATGGCCCATGAGATAACTGCTCACAGAGCTATTAATGCATCTGAGAAGTGTGAAACTTCACTCCAAGGCAGGATCCATTTCCTCATCTATGAAACAGGAGATTAAAATGGAGGCACCCTGAGATTCTTTTCAGTCTAACATGTAGTGACTTCAATCTGCTTTTGGACATGCTGAGTTAAAGTCAATAAAATATAGGAAGAGCTATCCAGTCATCAAATTTTATTTCCAGAAAATAAATCTATCACTGAAGGCCTCTGCAGTATTCAGGGATAAGCCCTCAAAAGTTCTATTAATTAGTGTCTCTCTCCCCTGTTTTTTCCTCCTATACTTCCCATATCACCATTATTCTTAGGTTTGGTCTTTGACTACCCTTTATTTCCTCCTTTTTCTCTCTCACCTAGCTATATGATTTCGTACAATTCAGTTTCACTCTGGCCTCAGTTAAACGAATGGCTTGAGCTGGATGATCTTTAAGATACTAATATTTAGCCTTTGCATGAAGTAATGCAAATACTATTTTAATGTGCTAGGTTAGCAGTGTAGCAGCTCACCTAGGTCAGGAGTTAACGTGTAACTTAGGTTTAAGCAATGGTATCCTTTACCTAGTATTTGCAAAATCAATAGTAACACTAATTCTTCTTGTAGTACTAATTTTACACACAGGGTCATGCAGCTATGTTCTTGATCAGCATATTTCTTATATTATTGGAGACTAGTTTTGGGAAGCATCTGTGTGATAGCTAAAAACATGGGAATAGATGATAACTAGTTAAAAGCAGTCAGGATTAGAGTCCATGCTTACAAATCTGCAAGCAGAGCTATAAGATTACTCCTACCAAATCCTCAATGATCAATTTCTCTATTCATTTATTCATTTCTACAACTATTTACTGAGTACTTACTATGTATCTTGCACAGTTTAGGGACGTATACAACTTAGCAGAACAGCACACACATACAGAACCTCGACTGTCAAGGAGCTTATACTCAATCACTGCCTTGACACCACTTTTGTCCCATTCATCTGAGTACAGATCAGATAAATGGAGCCTCAAGCTCTTTCCTTTTCCTCCACTCCCAGTAAGATTTGCATGCCTTCTTCCTTGATGTGTTCAACTATTTATGCTTTCTATTCTTCCTCTAAATTTCCAAAGGAGTTTGTTTGAATTTCTCTTCTATGACATGTCCACCTCTGCCTACACTGTCTCTACATTTACTTTATTCTCTTGTAGAATATAAACTTACTTTTCATAAAGTTCTTGAAATAAAGAAAAGGAAACTGATCAGGAACCTGGAAGAGTAGTAGATTTCCTTTTCTTTTTTTCTTTCTTTCTTTCTTTATTTTTTTTTTTTGAGAAGTTTTTGCTATAGGGTGCATGCACTCGTCAGAAAGACATAGAGAGAGACAGAGAAACAGAAAGCAAGAAATCACCCCCCAGGGGGGATGGCCACGCCACAATCCCTTCTCCTCCATTCTCCTCTCGGGATCTTGGGCACGCATGCACACGCACCGGGCATGAATTTAAGCCACCAGGTATGGGACTTGAACCGCAGTTGACTACATGGGAGTTCAGCGACATAGCCATTACGCTAACTGCTGGTCCCTAGATTTCCTTTTCAAAGAATGAAACAGCACCATTCCAATTCACCAAAGCACACAAAGGAAAATCACTGATAATACAACTAATTGTTCCATCCATCTTTTATATTGTATTACCTTTATGATGCAGCATAGAGAAATGGGTAAGAGAATAGGCTCTGGAAACAAACTGCCTGCATTTCTTTTTTCTTTCAATATTTCTAAGATACTGCTCTAGCAATATACTTTCTTCTGGCTTGAAGCCTATTGCCATTCTTTGTTCTTCTGTACAAAATGGTTTCTATTTTCTTTCTTTCTAATTGCCAAAAGGCAAGTAAGCTCACCTGACAGAGAAAGAGAGGGTGGAGGGGGTACACACAAAGAAAGCATCCCCTCCAATGCTCCTTTATTTCTCTACCATGTAAGGATTTTGGGTGAACATGCACATGTGACACCTGAAGGGTTTTTAAGCCACCAGGTCCAGGATTTGAACCACAGTTAGCCCTCTGGGATTTGGCTTCCTTACCCACTAGGCCCAGAATGGTTCTTGACTTCTTTTTAAATTAGATTTTTAAAAACTGTTCAGATAACCGTGGGTTTGAATGCAACGTTTTGTAAATAAATAAATAAACAAACAAATAAATAAATAAATAACAGTGAGGGTTGCTATGTACCCTTGTTCCAGTTTCCCTCAATGGTAACATCCCTCTTGCATTTTTAAGAAGATACTGTACTAAAGTGGTCTTATCTCTTTTTTAAACTAAATTTGTTGGTCAAAATATTCTTTTGGGAAGTGTTTAAGTTATAAATTGAATTTCCTTCATAGTTATGGGCCTATTCAAATTACTTATTCATATTAGGTGAATTATGGTAGTCTGTGCCTTGATCCATTTTATGTAAATTCTCAAATTTATCTGGATAAAGTTATCATGAGATTATCTTATTACCCTTTCAATTCCTGCAAGGCCATGAGTGATATTCCATTTCATTCCTGATATAAGTGATTTGTATCTTGCTTTTTGGTCAGTCTTGCCAGAAGTTTGTCAATTTTATTAATCTTTTCAGTTATCCAAATATTTGTTTCACTGTTTTTCTCTATTTTTTTTTCTGCTTTCAATTTCATTGATTTCTGCTCTTAATTTTATTATTTCTATCCTATTGGCTTTGTTTTTATTTTGATAATCTTTTTGGTTCTTGAGATAGAAACTCAAAATTAATTTGATGATATATTTCCTCTCTTTTTTGGAGGTTTTGCTACAGGGCATGTGTGCTCACCAGAAAGACAGAGACAGAGAGACAGAAAGCAGGAAATCACCCCCCATGGGGGATGGCCATGCCGCAATCCCTTCTCCTCCATTCTCCTCTTGGGATCTTGGGCACATGTGCACACACATCTGGCATGAGTTTAAGCCACCTGGTCCAGGACTCAGACTACAGTTGACTACATGGGAGTCCAGCGACATAGCCATTATGCCAACTGCTGGTCCCAAGTTTCCTCTTTTCTATTGCATGTGTTTAGTACTATAAACTTTCCTCTTAGGATTGCTTTAGTTGTGTTGTAAAAATTTTGATATGTTGCACTTCTGTTTTACTTGAGTCAATGTATTTTTTCAAATGTAGTCCCATTGAAATGTTTTTTTTCACTCAATTTTCCTCTTGACTAAAATTATGTAGTGTTTCATTTCATTTCTTTCTCTAGTGTTTGAAGATTTGTCTGTTACTCTTTTGTTAATTTCTAATTTGATTCTTTGTGGTCAGAGAACTCATCCTGCATGATTTCATTTTGTTGTGATTTCTTTTATAACCCAGTACATGCTCTCAGGTATGTTCAGTGAGCTTTTTTTTTTTTTTGGAGAGGTTTTCCACTATAGGGCGTGTGCACTCGCCAGACAGACAGAGAGAGACAGAGAGACAGAAAGTGAGAAATCACCCCCCAGGGGGGATGGCCACACCGCAATCCCTTCTCCTCCATTCTCCTCTTGGGATCTTGGGCACGCACGCACACGCACCGGTGTGAGTTTTAAGCCACCGGGTCCAGGATGTGAACCGCAGTCGACTACATGGGAGTCCAGCGACATAGCCATTACGCTAACTGCTGATCCTAGTGAGCATTTTTTTAAAATGTGTTTGAGTGCTCTTGTTGGGTATGGTGTTTTATAAATGTTTATTAGATCCTGTTAGTTGATGGTGTTGTTGAGTTCATCTCTATCCTTGCTAATTTTCTGTTGTTGGGGGTGTGGGGATATGAAGTCACCAACCATAAATGTAGATTTGTCTATTTCTCTTTTTAGTTCTATCGATTCTTGCTTCACATGTTTTGCAGCTCTGTTCAGTATACATATATTTAGTATTATGTCTTCTTTGAGGATTGATCATGTTTGTTATCATATAATCTCTCTCTCTCCAGACACACACACATACGGAATGTATTTTCCTTTGCTCTGAAGTCTATCTGGTATTAACATAACTACTTCTGTTTTTATTAATGACTACATAATATTTTTCTATCCATATACACACTACCTACATTATTATATATTTGGAGTTCCTAGTACACAGCATATAATTGAGTTTTTAAATCTACTCTGCAAAATCACTGTCTTTCAATGCACGTATTTAGACCATTTACATTTATTATGATTATTGTTATTCTAAATCTGTCATTTTTTTCCTGTTTCTTCTGGTTTTGGAGCTTTTTCCCTGTTTTTCCTGTAGATTACCCAAATATATTCTAGAATTCCATTTATCAATAATGTCTTGAATGGCTTTCCTTATATACAAATAACTTAGCATAGTCAATTAGTTTTATTTTACCAGTTTGTCTGATTTGTAAAACTTTTACCCTCTCTTACAAATCCTTTCCCTTCTGTCATTTGTACTACAATTGACTGAATTATGTCCCCTATACACATTTAGAACCATATCAGAGCTGCAATGTAATTTTTACTGCTTCCAGAAAACAAAATTTAGAAAATCCATGACACAAAGCTATAATGTATAAGCCAACAGTTTTGCTTATTGTGTTCTTTTATCCTTCCTAATATTTTTAGTTTCCTTCTTTTTCTGTTTAGATAACTTATCTCTCTTATTTTTGAATTATTTAGATTTATTAATTATTATTATTATTTAATTTGCCACAGAGCATGTACATTCACCAGGGAGAGGCTGAGAGAGGAAGACCATACATGCACACAAGCCACCAGGTTCAGAACTCCAACTGCAGTCAGCCAGGTAGGAGTCTAACACCTCAGCCAACACACCACCTGCTGGTCCCTAGACAACTTCTTTTAAATGTTCTTTTAGATAATAGTCCTAAATCACTAGGCCATGCGACTGGCCCAAAACTGGAAATTTTAGAAATGAATAGCACAATGACTGAAAGAAAAGTTCAATCGATTGGCTCAAAAGCAGAATGGGAGGGATAGAGGAAGATATCAATGAATTAAATTCTTAGTTTTCTTCCATTTAGGAATATCTTGATTTCTTCTTCATTCCTGAAGGATATTTTTGCTGAATAAAAGACCGTAGGTTGTCAGTTTTTTTCTTACAGCACTTGATAATGTTGTACTCACATCTTTCTGGCCTTTACAGTTTCTAATGAGAAATCTGCTAGTTGTCTATTGTTCCTTGATAGATAAGAAATAATTTCTCTTGCTTTCTTCAAAATTTTTATGTAGTTTTTTTTGGTTTTTTTTTTTTTTTACTATGGTATCTCTTGCGTTGGATATCTTTGAATTTATCCTGTTGAGGGTTTGTTCAGCTTCTTGAATTTGTATGTTTGTACCTTTACCAAATTTAGAAAGTTCTCAGCTAATACTTTGTCAAGTATCCTTTTATCCCTGCCCTCTTTCTCCTTTTATGGACAGAAATCTTAGATCTTTTGTTATGTCCCACTAATCACTGAGAAATCTATTTGTTTCTTACAATTCCAAAATTATTTTGGAAATCTATTTTGTCTACTTTGTTCAGATTGGATAATTTCTAATGCTATCCATCTTCAAGTAAATTTACGCTGAGTAAATCGAATGAAGTTCTCTTCTTTCAGTTATTGCATTCTTCAGTTTAAAATTTCACTTTTGGGACAGCCCAATGGCCTAGGGGTTAAGGGAGCCAAATCCTACATGGTCAACCATATCATCTGAAATCCTGGCCCTGGTGGCTTCCAAAACACACTGTGTGTGTGTGTGTGTGTGTGTGTGTGTTGTGTGTGTGTGTGTGTGTGCGCAAATCATAACAGGAAAAAGAAGGAATTGCATCATGACCCTGCTCCATTAGGGGGGTATTTTTTTCCTTCTCTGTCTCTTCATCTCATTCTCTGTCTCTCAGGTGCATGCACTTTCTGGCAATTTTTTTAAAAGGTAAATTTTCCAATTTGTTGATCTTCATACTTTCTATTTCTTGTTTGAGTCTATCTTCTTATTTAGTTTAACTGCATAATTGCTCACTAGAGCATTCTTGCCAAAAATTTTGTCAGATAATTTTGTTATCTCTGTCATCTCAGTGTTGACATCTATCAGTGGTATCTTTTACATTGTTTTAGGTCTTCCTGGTTCTTAAAGTAACAAGTAGTTTTCTATCTAAACTTTGACATTTTTAGAATGAGAAGACTCTGGATCTTATATCAAGTTTTCATTTTAGCTGGATTTTTTAATAATATCACTATGGCAAAAGAAGGGTAGCATTGTCACCTAATTCCTGTCAGGTGGCAGTGGTAGTTCAGATCCCCAACTCCATTTCTATTGCCACCCAATGTGGGATGACTACTCATAACACCCATGCTAAACAGGGGGAAGAGTTCTGGCTCCCCATGAGCTCTTCGCTGACACCTCGCTGGAACAATGGGTAGGAGTGATTTGTTTCCACTCCTCATGAGGCCTCCACTGACACCACAGGCCTGGGCAATGATAACAGTCCTGCCCATACTAGGCCTCCTTTGACATAACTCAAGTAGGGAAGAGGTAGGGACCCTCACTATTGCCAATTGAGGGTGTAAGACTGTGTTAGACACCATGGAAAAGGACAAGAGTCCTTGCAATTGTCCAGATGATGTCTTTATCTGGCTTTCATGTAAGAATAATGCTGGCTCCAGAGAAAGAGTTAGGAGGTATTCTCTTTGATTCTATCTTCTAGAAGAGATTTAGACAATTGGTACAAATTCCTCCCTGGATGACTGGTATAATCTACCAGTGAACCTCATCCATGATGTCCAGTCATTTTTTACTGGATGCCAAACACTATAAATTTTCTTTTCTTGCTTTTATAGTGTTAGGAAAACTAGAACTACCCTCAGTCTGTGGCTAATTTGGCCCTACACTGAGGTGAAATTCTTCTCTGTCTTCTACTCAATGTGTAATGTACTAAAGTATCTTTTTAATTTGGCCAGTGGAAATATAAATTTTGCCTGGTCCCATCTGAGTTCCAGGAACTGTCCCATATGAATTGTTTTCTTTCTCTGTCCTTGTATAGTTTTCTCATACACATGCACTAAACATTATTCAACTAAAAACACAGAGTTATCCTTTGTAGAACTCTAAGGTCTCCAACACTCTGTCCTTCAAATGCTTGTTGCCTTGACCACCCAAATTCTGAACTCTTAACTCTTTAATTCAGAAATATTGGGGCCTACTTTGGATTTTTCCCTCTCTGTAATGTGGCCAGAAACCTCCTCCAGAACATAAACTGGGGATTCATAGACCTCACCTTACTTGTTTTACCTCTTTCAGGAGTCAGTGCCTTGTGTCGCCTGTTTTTCAATGTCTGAAACCATCATTTCCTACAATTTGTCTTTTTATTTAGACCCTTAAAGTAATAAGTCCATGCCTGGCAATGTGAGCTGGATCCTACATGAATGACTGCACAGAGTCCTGGAAATGGCAGCTTGAAAAACATGCCAGGCATGTGTGTATGTGTGTGTACAAAATCCTGAAAGGATGAAGAAATGGAGACAATATTGTGGTATGACCATCCTCATAGAGGG
>NW_006159928.1:6476514-6507757 GCF_000334495.1 Tupaia belangeri chinensis
ATTGTGTGATGACCATCCTCATAGAGGGTACTTTCTCCCTCTTTCCTCTCTTTGGCAAGCACACATGCCCTTCCACAAATTAAAATAAAAAAGATTTATATATACGTGTGTGTGTGTGTGTGTGTGTGTGTGTGCGTGTGTGTGTGTGTGTGTACAGCATTATTCTTACATGAAAGCCAGATAAAGACATCACCTGCACAATAACAAGGACTCTTGTCCCTTTCCATGGTGTCTAACACAGTCTTACACACATACACACATACACACACATATCTGCTATGTTTATTATATTAACTAGTATTATGATTAATACTGTCAGGTACTAATTGTAGTAATACTATTAATGATCTGCTAGTTAGGCATTACAGCTAAATTTTGCATATGAAGTTTCAAGTTCCCAGATCTTTCTTTTTGAGTCATTAGATTAACTTTTTTTTTTTTTTTTTGGAGAGATTTTCACTGTAGGGCGTGTGCGCTCGCCAGACAGACAGAGAGAGACATAGAGACAGAAAGCGAGAAATCAACCCCCCAGGGGGGATGGTCACGCCGCAATCCCTTCTCCTCCATTCTCCTCTCGGGATCTTGGGCACGCACGCACACGCGCCCAGCGTGAGTTTTAAGCCACCGAGTCCAGGACACGAACTGCGGTCGACTACGTGGGAGTCCAGCGACATAGCCATTACGCTAACTGCTGGTTCCCATCCCGGCGTGAGTTTTAAGCCACCGGGTCCGGGACACGAACTGCAGTCGACTACGTGGGAGTCCAGCGACATAGCCATTACGCTAACTGCTGGTTCCCTAGATTAACTTTTTATATTAAAAAAAGTAACACAAAAACTGTTATACTAGTGTAAATTTCCCTTTTTTCCTTTTATATACTATAATTGATTTTTCCTAAATGAATGATAGAACATTTTATGCAAAACAATTTATTTACACTAAGAAGTTTATCATTTTACATATTTTAAAGCTCATATTTAAATGTAATTTTGAGTTACCACCTCCTTTCCTTTTACTCTTAGTTTTCTCCTTTTAAGAGGAAAAACAGTCATGGGGAAAGTGGTTCTAAGAACTACATACTTGACCCAGATGTATTCACAAGAAAATAGGGGATGAGATACAGGAATTATTGGTAAATAAGGTGACACTAGACATCTTTAAAATGATTCCATGTGAACTGAACAAAAGAGAATAGACATAATGAAACAAATACCTTTCTCAAGCCACAAGAGTTACCTTGATCACGGAGGTAGTAAAAGAAAGCCAACTGTAATTACTAAAAAGAGCCAGAAGAGGGCCAGCCCAGTGTCCTACTGGTCAAAGAAGCCAGAACCCTCATGAGTCACCCTGGTTTGAATCACAGCCCTGGTAGCTTGAAATACATGCCATGTGTATGTGCATGTGCATGCATGCTAGAAAACTCAACAGGATGGAAAATGGAGAAAAAGGGGTTGTGGTATGACCACAATGCCACTGAGGGGTGCTTTCTCCCCATGATTGTTCCTCCATTCTCTCTCTGGTGAGCCCACATGCCTGTGGCAATTAAATAAAAATAAACAAACAGCCAGGGGAGATAGAACCTTAATGCTGAGCAATCAGAGTGCTGCCAGTGAACGGAGGTAGAGAGGGCTGACACTGTAAAGAAAGATGCTCCTGAACTACTTAAGAGTACTATGTACTATGTAAGTGTCTAAGTACTTTACATATTCTAATTAAATACTCACAAATCCATAGGATAGGCATTATTAATAACACCATTTTATAAATAACACTATTATACATAGAAGTCAAGTTGGTTTCCAGAGTTGCAGTAAATGAACATGTAAAACATTTTTAAAGGCTAGCCCATGGCATGGTGGTTAAGGCAGCTGGATCTCAGATGGCCAACCCTGCTGTCCTTAAGAAACAAACTGAGTGCATATGCATATATACCCAAAATTGTCAAGGGAGGGAGAAATGTTGGAGAATGGATTGCAGCATGACCCTCCTGGGGTAGGCAGTGGGGTGGTGCTTTCTCACTTTCTCTCTAGGAAGTGCACATGCCCATTGTCAAAACTAAAAAAAAAAGAATTCTGATACATTACATGTGCAAATTTGGTTTTTTAGATATTCTAAATATATTTCTAGCACAATAATCTTTAATGAGCAAAACTTCACTGAGCCTTTCTAAAATCTGTCAAAATCAGTCCCAACAAATCCCTACTATGAGGCAACTCCATTTTAATTTGGGAGACTCTTGCCTATAATGTTCAGAGCAATATGGGAAGGGAGCAGGTCAGAAAACCTGGGATATTTTAGATAACAAAACCATAAAAAAATCATCTGGACTAAAGCAACACTCCAGATTAGAACCTCAGAATGCACCATGGCAAATGTACCATGGTATATATGTATGTGTATGTGTTTACACATATTGCATTTTCGGTCTTCAGGAATGCTTTCCTTTTGTGATAGGAAATTTGGCTTCTCACCTGACCCATGAAAAGCCAAGGAAGAACTAAGCAGTATAATGAGCATAACAGAAGAACCTCAGTGACTTGTTATAATGTGCTGATATTTTGATGGTTTTTCATATGATACAGTATTCCTTGCCCCATCTCTCTTGAGATCTTAATATGAATTACTCTTCCTTCATTGAATCAATATAATCACCCATACCTACAATAATTCTCTGCAATATTTGTTACTGTTTTTAGAATAATATAAAACTAGAGTCCAAGAAACTTAATGAAAACAGAATAGCCTTAACTGGACTGGTCTGAGAAGTATTTCATGTTCGGTAAATTCTCTTTACAAACCAAATGATACATAGTGATTGAATGTTTTAAAAAAAATAATGAAAATAAATAATAATAATAATCTGAAAAAAAATTATGAAAAGCTATTTGATGATGATGATGTGGATAGTAATGTCTTTGTCTTGACTGAAATGCATGGTAATCATGCTGGAAAAAGAAATGTAATACACTGTAAAGATATATGTGATTAATGGGAACCAGCAGTTAGCGTAATGGCTATGTCGCTGGACTCCCACATAGTCGACCGCGGTTCGTGTCCCAGACCCAGTGGCTTAAAACTCACGCCGGGCGCATGTGCGTGTGTGCCCAAGATCCTGAGAGGAGAATGGAGGAGAAGGGATTGCGGCGTGACCATCCCCTCTGGTGGATGATTTCTCGCTTTCTGTCTCTATGCCTCTCTCTGTCTGTCTGGCGAGCATACGTGCCCTATAGTGAAAACCTCTCCAAAAATAAAAAAAGATATATGTGATTAAATGTAATATTAAAAATTATAATAAATTATAATAAATTATTTTAAAAAGATGATACCTCTAAAACTGTAAGATAATAAATTAGTGTAGTTTTAGCCAAAACAAAACACAATAGCCTCACTTCTGACTCTTAACTATATATGCAACTTCACCATGTCATCTGTATGAAGACCCAGACTTAATATGCTCCTACAGTTAATGAGGAATATATTTAAAAAGGTAGGAACTTATCTTTTACATAACACGACAATATCTGTTTTCATAGATTGATTTATAAACTACTTTCAGTTAAGAACATCATAAAAGGAATGTAAATTACTGGAGTCCTTTTCGGGGAAAAACTGAAAAAAAAAATCTTTCTAAAGTATTCCCCTAAAAACTTTTATCTGTAAAAGTAAAAATGTATAAGTGTTGTGTGAACATTTAATACAAGAAAATCCAATTATTTTTATAACATGAATTCACATATTTTATACTAGTTTAAAATAGTAAAATTAGAAAATGGTATAACAGTAGACTTGGTGAAGTTAGGATTAGTTTTTAAACTAATGTGTTAGTTTTTAAACATAATGCATCATGACTTTTCTGACGACCCAATATATGTTTTTTCTATAAACTATATTTGAAACTAGAGTGACTGTTTCATGTTCTACAATCATCTCACCAGGTTTTACTGTTTTTGTATATTAAAATTGGAATACTAAAATTAATAATGGAACGAAGGCAAATCCCCAAGTATCCACTAAAGAATGTAGGCTGAGTATTCTTTATCAGAAATTCTTGGAGCGAGAAATATTCTAGATTTCAAATTTTGGGATATTTGTTCATACATAATGAAATATCTTAGGGATGGGACTCGAGTCTGAACACAATATTCATTTGTTACATAAACATTCCTTATACACATAGCCTGAAGGTAATTTTATATGATATTTTTGTACTGTAGTGTTTTGACTGTGACCTGTATATAACGTCAGGTATGCAATTTTCCACTTGTGACATCATGTCAGCATTTTAAAAGTTTCTGATTTGGGAGCATTTTGAATATTCTGCTTAGGGATGCTCAACCTACTTGTATTGCTACTTCATAACTATGTGGAAGTCCAGAAACGTAACCATTACACCATCTGCTGGTCCCACTCCCTAAATTTTTTTTTTTTTTGGAAGAGATTTTTGCTATAGGGCACATGCACTCACCAGACAGAGAGACAGAGAGACAGAAAGTGAGAAATCACCCCCCGGGGGGATGGTCACGCAGCAATCCCTTCTCCTCCATTCTCCTCTTGGGATCTTGGGCATGCACGCACACCCGGTCTGAATTTTAGGCGACTGGGTCTGGGACACGAACCACGGTGGACTACATGGGAGTCCAGTGACATAGCCATTATGCTAACTGCTGGTCCTTCCCCTAAAATTTTTAATGACTAGTTTTTGTTCTTTTCATGGGTGAAAAAATAGATTAGTCATCAGATTTTAGATACAAGTTTTATTCTTTAAAAATAGCAATAAAACTAAGAAACTAGAGAATACAAATAATCATTATCAGATAAATCTCATTAGATGAATATTTTTTAATTTGCCAGAAAGCATGTACACTTGCCAGAGAGGAGAGGGAGAAAGCACCCCTCCTCATGGGCATGATGACGCTGGAATCCCATCTCCATTTCTCCCTCCTCTGAAGTTTTGCATGTGTACACACATGCTCCCAGTATGTTTTTCAAGCCACTGGGTCTAGGAGTCATAACATGCAGTTGGCCATGTGGGATCCAACTCCCTAAGCTAAAAAGCCATGGGCTGTTCCTTATCATTATATTTTAAAAGCAAAGTATAAAATAAAGCACTGATTCAGTAAACCTTACTAAATCTCTATTTTAGGTTGGACATCTTTATCATTCCTATTGCCACAAGAACATTTTTATTTTTTTTGTAGAGGTTTTCGCTATAAGGTACATGTACTCACCAGAAAGACAGAGAAAAACAGAAAACGAGAAATAACCCCCCAGGGAAGATGGTCATGCCGCAATCCCTTCTCCTCCATTCTCCTCTTAGGATCTTGGGCATGTATGCACCCATGCCTAGCATGAATTTAAGCCACCAGGTCCGGGACTCGAACCACGGTCGGCTACATGGGAGTTCAGCGACATAGCCATTACGCTAACTGCTAGTCCCCACAAGAACATTTTTACATGTAGTTTTTTTTTAAGTCTTGTCAATAATTATGATTGAAAATTTTTATAACGACTTGTAATATAGATTGACCTCTCAACAATAGATTTTGGGCAGCTCACTCAACCTACACCTTAGTTTACTCATTTTTGTTTTTAAGAGGTTTCTTTGCCTTAGGGAGCACGCACTTACAGGAGAATGAGGTAAGAAACAGACAGTGATAGGGTAAGTGAGAAATCACCCCTCAGGGGGGATGGCCATGCTGCAATCCTTTCGCCTCTATTGTTCTCCCAGGATCTTTGACATGCTCACACATATGCCCAGCATGAGTTTTAAGCCACCAGGTCTGAGACTTGATCCACAGTCGGCCATAGGGCAGCTATGCCATCTCCTGACCCCAAGTTTCCTCATTTTTAATGGAGAAAATAAGACAGTCCTGCCCATCTTATTATAAGAAAATAGAAGTAATAGTGAATAAAGTATTTAAAACTGTTAAAAAATTAATATATAAAACTGTATTTTTCTGGTCCTATATTATTAATGAACTCAAAGGATTCAAAGCTCATACAGCTTCTTAAAAATGTAATCAGAACATGGTGTGGTGGTTAAGGCACTGGACCACCAAATGCCTGACCATGGTTTAAATCTCAGACCTGATGTGTTGAAACTCACCCCACCTCAGGTGTACATATATGCATGCCCGAAATCTCAGGAGGAAAATGGAGAAGCAACTGCGATGTGGCCATCCCTCCTGGAGGATGATTTTTCACTATCCCTCTCATTTTTTCTCTCTCTCTGGCCAGTGCACATGCCCTATGGTAAAAAAAAAATTTTTTTTTTAAATTAAGAGAAAATATATGGAACCCTCACAGAACAATTTGCTCACTGATAAGAATAAGTGAGTTTGGTTCATACTGCACAGTTTTCATTTTTTGTAGATGTTTTAAAACTACAAATATTTAATAAATGGTAAAGAAAGGTGAGTGTATTTTAATTCCAAATAAAAAATGCAATAAAACAATGCAAAAAACATGTGATGGTTTTTCCATCAGATCATATCATGTAACTATAGACACCAAGTTACTTTTTATAAATATGGCAAGAAAAAATTGGTATTTTATCCATCCTGGAAAACTGTCCAAAAAACAACATGAGGAAAATAAACCAGAAACCCCACTTTGGTACAACTAGGAGAAAACCCAGGAAATGAGTAGAACGGCTGCCGAAAGCAATGGAGGAGGGAGGAGGAGTGCAAGCATAGGTGCAGAATGTTGCAGGTGCAGGCATCACGAAGAAGAGAGTATACCTGAAGGTGAGGAGTACATACTAAGCAATAAAGCTTTTATACTAATGGAGACAAGGACATGCATTGATGTCTGGAGCTTTCCTGATTTGACTTGGGTCTAAAAAGTAGAGAGATAGTGCTAAGTAAAGAATCATAGAAACTATATTTGCAAAGAGAAGTCTGTTTTTACAGCTATAGGAAGTAACAGACACCGTGTGATGGAAATCCCTAAAGTTGTCTATCTCCACCACTGACAGGGCAAAACAAGCAAAAAAAAAAGACAGCAAAATCTAATGACTGAAACAAAATATTTATAAGAAAAATGTTGATACAAAAGCAGATGAATATCATGACAAAGACTTCATCATTAATTAATAATACTTAAGTATTCAATCAACTCTAATATGGGATTTACTTGTATACATCCATACAATTTTATTGACTAAACAAAATAACAAATACATTAGTATAATCATTGCTCACCTCTGATTCATATTTTATTTTTTCTTCTTCTAAAATCCGTGCAAACTCTTCTTTCTGGTGTTCAAATTCCGATTTAAGAAATGTATGTTCATAGCGAAGCTTATTATATTCAGCTCTATATTTTTCCACTTCCTAAATTAAAGAGATTGAAACTTAATGCAAATTTATAAATTAAATTTATACCTACACTAAAAATCACTTTTGCAAGTATACTTTTAAATTATTGGGAGCCATCTACATGTAAAAAATAAATTTAAAAGAAATATAAATGAACCTTGGAAAAGTCCTCATGACAAGAATCCTACATACAGAATTAGCACACTCTGAGAAAGATACCAGTAAAGCAAATTACCATTTAATTAATGTCATTTCTTCACTTACTATCATAATACTGTATAGCATGACACCGTATACATAACACTATATAGCTTTTCTGGGCTTATAAAATATTTAAGAATACAGCATATTTTTCAAAATACAGTTTTAAAATGTATAATAAAGTATAAAATACCTCTCTAAAACTCAGACAAGTTAAATTCAAAGTAGATAAAAGATTATTTGACTATTTAGTACAGTAAGTTAAGGTTCAATCAAATATTACAATGATAGTTCAATTCAATGCACCAGCTTGAAGAATATACGTAACATCATCTCTACTGACTAACAGGAACACATTTAATTCCCTGTGGTGCTTTCATCCTGTTTTCTAACACTCTATAAAGGCTGCTGGCATTCTGAATACTCAACAAAGAACTTGGGCAATAGAGCAAAAAGGTGCAGGAGACACTGTTTCAACATGCATCAAGAAAATTAGATAACGAGGAAATCATGTCTTTTAAAATACTTAGCTCACCATAAATCTTTAGTTGAAAGATTTCTAAGCAAGCTTCCAATTCCAAAATACAGGTTTCATGATTTTATTAGAGATATACTTAAAAAAACAAAAACACAACACTTTACTTAAGTTTACCATCTACAATTAATGTTTTGTTTTTGTTTTGTTTTGTTTTTAAATTTCCAGAGCTACATGCACTTGCCAGAGAGAAACGGACAGGGGGTGCAAAGACACCCCCAGTGGAGCACTGTCATGCTGCAGTCAAGCCCCTCTCTTCCATGTCTCCATCCTGTTGGGATTTGGGGCATGTGCACATATACAGCTGGCATCTTTCTTAAGCCTCCAGGACCAGCATTCAAACTGCAGTCAGATATTTGGGATCTACCTCCTTTAACTACTAGACTATGGGGCCAGCCTCAACTTATTTTCAGAAATAAGATGTCTAAAATTTAAATATACTCCTAAACCATAATGTTTTACCACAAGGAGTATCTTTTGAGTAAAAAATAATTTTATCAAGCCTGTAAGCCAATATAAAAGAGGATTCCAGGCCTGGTCACAGTGGCACAAGTGGTAGGGAACTGCTATGTGGTGGGTGGGGCCACAGAGGAAGCCCAGGTTTGAATCCATGCCCAACCTAAACAGGCCAGCTCTGAGCCTGTGATCCTAGCTCACTGGGAGGTTAGGGCAAGAGGACTGTGACAGGCAACACACAATCAAAAAATGACCCTTTCTCTCCCTCTCCTTCTTTCCTCTCCTTTCCCATACTCTCTTCCTCACTCCCATAATTAATTAATAGAATTCCACAACATCTTTTGTGCAATGGCAGCATAATTAGACTACAACTTTCCAAAGGAATCCATTTTGAAGAAGATAATAATCATACACAAAAGACTCAGTATATCTGTTAAATAAGGTCACATATATAAAATGTTTTGCACAAAACCTAACATATCTGCAGCCTTTTCCAGTCCCTTTTATTAAAGTCATATTATACCCAGCACTTCATAAAAGGAGACTAGTCCCAACCTGAAGTAAAATTGTTACAAATTTTTCTGAGGTTGCATGAAATTCACTCTTTTGTTGAACACCTATTATATCCAGAAACTGTTATGGGAACTTGGAATATAACAATGCAACTTCTATTCTAGAAGTGGTAAAATAAAAGATAAGCACAATAAAGAAATTATACAGTATATTAAAAGGTAATATATACTAGAGAATCAATTAAAAAACAGAGCATAACAGGAGGATCCAAAGGTCTAATCAGATAGAAAAGACAAGTTAATTAGGAGGTTAAGGGACAAAGTATGTCTCATTTTAAAAGTGGCATTTTAGCAAAGACTTACAAAACATCAAGTTAGACAAGAGGTATGTGGAAGAAGAGCATTCAAGACAGACCTAACACTGGAGCAAAGACTCTTGAAGTACAGCATTTCTGGAATGGCATGAAAATATCAAGAGGCCAGTGTGGATGGAAAAAAGGAGGTCAGAGAGGTGGTAGTGAAATGCAACCCCATGACACCGTAGAGAGCACCATGAGAACTCTGAGTGCAAACTGAAGAGTTTTTCAGTAGGGAATGAAGCTTTTCATCAGAACTTTCACGGTTACATGAGGATAAATACATAGTTATACACAAGTTACTTACTTCATCCAGATTTCGAAAACGCTCTTTCATGGGAGTTTCTAGTTCTTGTTGTATCTGGGCTCTTAACAATTCTAACTTTTGTGGAGTTAATACCTAACATGGAGAAAAACAAAAAAATTCTACATATGAAATTACAAATATTAAAATCAAGAATTCTACAAATTTCAAAGCCTTTCTTCTAATTAAGACAATGTAACTGAATTTCACAGATGGTTTCACAGTGTAGCTAATTTTACAATAATCACTATATAAACAGAACCATGATCTGAAACAATACTTTGAGAATTCCAATGCTAGGCTCTGAGAGATGTCAAAAATTGTATTAAAATAAGATAAAGAAGGCCAGACAGTGGCCAAGTAGTGATGCAACTGGACCCACATGGGAAGGTCTCAGATTCACGGCTTAAAGTCTCTCTCTCTGTACACACCAGGCATACATTTCTGTACATGCCAGGCACATATGTGCATGCCTGTGATCCAGACATGCTGGGCTGAGGGTGGATTGTGGTGGGAAGACACTGTTGAGGTTGCTCCCCCCCTCTCTATTTTCTCTCATTAAAGAAACTTCAAAACCAAAAAGCGAAAACCATGAGGTAAAAGCAGTCACTAATTATTATTACGATGATGATGATTATTATTAACATTAGGAATAACTATTTTGGCAGTTAAGGTTATCCTGTTGGATACAGTGGCTCATACTCTAGTTATTTTCTAAGGCAAGCAAAATAAAGGTGTGATAGTTTGAGAATTCTTCAGACTTAGTTTCAATTATAAAAAGCTGGGGGTTTTTTGTTTGATTTTTTTTTTCAGGTTTTTGTCATAGGGAGTGTGCACTTGCCAAGGAGAGACAGTAAGAAGGAAAGTGAGAAACCACCCCTCAAAGAGGATGGCCACCCCTTCTTCATTCTTCTCCTGAGATTGTGGGAATGCAAACACACATGCCTGGAGTGATTTTCAAGCTGCCATGTCTGGGACTCAAATTGTGGTCATGCACGTAGGAGTCCAGTGCCTTAACCACTATGCCACTTGCTGCCCCCATAAGAGGCTGGTTTTTACTCTGGTAATCAAAAGGAATCTAGGCTCCATCCTTTCATGTAATCCCTCAAGTTACTAAATAGTTATGTAAGTTCTATATGGGCAGAGCCGTAGTAGTTTTCATTCATCACTGCATTAGTATCTGCAAGGGATGGGTTCCAGGACCCCTGTGATACCAAAATCCATGGATTCACAAATTCCTTATATACAATGACATAGCGTTTGCATGTAACCTATGCACATTCTTCTATATCCTTTAAATCATCTCTAGATTACTTATACAGGTATAACTCAAGAGATACTGCAGGTTCAGTTCTATACCACTGTAACAGAGCAGTACAATAAAGCAAGTCACACACTTTTTTTTTGTTTCCCAGTACATTTAAAAGTTGTTTACATTTCACAGTAGTCTAGTCAGTATACAATAGCATTATGCCTAAAAATCAACATACATATGTTGTGAAATTATTGAGAACTACCATAAAATTTGACAGACACACAAAGTGAACACTTAGTATTAGAAAAATGGCACCAACAGATTTAAGGTTGCCATAAACCTTAAAGTTGTGAAACAAACAGTCATCTACAAAGCATAATACGTAATACAACATAAATGTTGTCTAGATAGCTGTTAAATGGTATTGTTTAGGAAATAATGATAAGGAAAAAAGTTTGAACATGTTCAGTACATACACAACCAATTTTTCTTCCAAATATTTTTTAAAGAATTATTTTACTTTAACTTTGTTTATTATTACTATTTTTTAATTTTACCAGAGAGAGAGAAAGTGAGAAAGGAAGCCACCAGGTCCAGTACTTGAACCACAGTTCACCATGTGGAGGTCCAGCACCTTTATCCAACATGCCACCCGCAGACCACTCAAATATTTTCTATACATAGCTGGTCGAATCTACGGATGAGGAACCCAAAGATTCAAAGGGCAACTGTAATTAAATTTACAATGCCTAGGGAATACCTCAAATACCTCAGGTTCAGCACCTGCCATTCACATAAGCCTATCAATTTTTGCAAAATAAATTAAATCTGATTACATAGGTTTAAATTATATTTCCTTTTTGAACCCACATCTGTTTAAGTGTCCTAAATACTTAGAAATGAAATAGCATAATGAAGGTTCTAATCCCAATTTAGAAGATTTCCCAGGACCAGCAATTAGCGTAATGGCTATGTAGCTGGATTCCCACATTGTCAACCGTGGTTCAAGTCCTGGACCCGGCAGCTTAAACTCACACCAGGCGTGTGTGTGTGCGTGCCCAAGATCCCAAGAGGAGAACAGAGATTGAGGAATGGCCATCCCCCCTGAGGGGTTGATTTCTCACTTTCTGTCTCTCTGTCTCTGTCTTTCTGGCAAGTGCACGCGTCCTATAGCGAACGCCTCTCCAAAAAAAGGAAAAAAAAAAAAAAAAGATTTCTCAACCATGGAAGATTTCAAGAACTACTGAATTAAAAACTTCCAAAGGTGCTGTCAAGGAAAATCTATGAGTTGGGTAATATGTCAGACTACATAACTTCAAAGATGCCTTCTCATTTTATGAACATATGATTCCAGAATTACTAATACCATTTTTTTTGGAGAGGTTTTTGCTATAGGACGCATGTGCTTGCCAGAAAGACAGAGAGAGACAGAGAGACAGAAAGCGAGAAATCACCCCCCAGGGGAGATGACCATGCTACAATCCCTTCTCCTCCATTCTCCTCTTGGGTTCTTGGGCACGCACGCACATGTGCCCGGCATGAGTTTAAGCCACTGAGCCCAGGACTCAAACCACGGTTGACTAAATGGGAGTCCAGCGACATAGCCATTACACCAACTGCTGGTCCCACTAATACCTTATTAATTGTACCAAGCACATTCTTAGGCAGAAATGCACAGTTTGTGTTTTTTGAAATTATGGTTAGCTTTGTCCTTTCCAGGCAAATGAAAACAAATAATATGCATGTGCAAAGTATCTACAGATACTGTAGTTTAGTACTTCAGTACCAACTATCTTTTGCTTAGAAACCCACTGACTTTACAATGCACATATAACTGACATGCATATATCGTTTTTTTATGAAACTCCTAGTAGTTATTTTAACTATCCTAGCTTAGTTTCAGTTATGATATGGATACAGAAATTAATAGATCTTTCTTTTAAAAATATTCCTTAATTCTGAGTTTTTAATAAATTCAAACTGAGTTCTCCCTAATTATTCTGAATTACAACTGGCCATCCTAATTATTCTAAAGAGCAAAATATTATTTCAGTCAGAATGGGTAATATAATAATAATTTACATAAGACAAGTTTCATGTCTACCTAAAGGTTAGCTAACATTCTAGAATATATGAAAGAAGATTAAATTATACCACCTAGAGATATTGTCATAATAATTATTAAGGATATAGAGAGAATGTACCATAATTACTGAAACTTACTTCTACTAAACATCTGACTACTCTTATACTAACTCAAATATATTTTCTCACCTGCAGCTTTATTTCTTCTAACAATTTAGTTTTCTCTAATAATTCCCCTTTTAGATCTTCAAGCAGCAGCTGAAATTTTTCCTGGTGAGTTTGCTTTTCATTTAACAGGCGCTTGAGTTCATTTTGTGACTTTATGTACTCATCCTGCAATCTGTTTAAAAAAAATAATAATTAAATTTTAAGTGTATTCTAATTGCATTACTTTATGTAAAGTCAACTAACACTAGAGAAAAACAAGATCAATACCATATATTCCGTTAAACTTGCAAATACCTTTTCTTTATAGTTTCATTTAATTATGAACACTATAGTTTCTGAAAGCAATTTTTTTTTGAGGGAGGAGAAAAACATTTATATATCTGGATATATTGAATCTTATATGTTTCACTACTTTCAAAATAAGAGTTATGAATTTACAGCCCATTTGATACCATACTTCATTTTGAAAAAATAATTTTAAAGTAAAAATTTTACTGAATTTGAAGTTTTAAATGCATTCAGTATAACAAAATTATACTGCATGTTCCAGAGCAACATTCAGCTAAGACAGCTACAACAACGTTTTTAACCAAGTCCCTATCTATAAGCAATGTACCTTGTGTGTTCAGCTTTCAGAGTCTGATAATTGGTTTTATGATGTTCACATCGTAACCTCTCATCAATTAACATTTTCTGAAACTCAGACTGAGAACTTGTGAGGCCACTGTCTCCACCTGGAGGAAAAATGTTGGCAAAAGTGTCCATATCGGTAAGTGAGCTGACAACCATGTAAAAATAAGTTCTGGCTTTCTTCTTGCTTCAGGTTTCTTTCCAAGAGTATTTCCTACTTCTTTCTTGCTGAGGCAGAATCTCAGGAGGCCAAATTATGCCTACACAGAGAAATACAATTAATTAGTGATTGGGGAAGTTCTGCTTCCTTACACATTTCTATCACTTACTATTCTATCATTTTTAAGTTTGCTATGGGGCACATGCACTCCTGAAGCCAGGGGGGTTGGGGAATGCAGAGATAGGAGAAAGTGAGAAGCACCCTCCAGGTGCGATGACCACACTACAAGAACTTCTCCACTCTCCTCTCGGGATTTGGGGCACACACACACCAAGCTGCCAAGTCTGGGACTTGAACTGCACAGTAGGCCATGTGGGGCTCAGATGCCTTATCCACCATGTCGTGTGGCTGGCTCCATCTACTATTATTTTTATAACAAAACCCTATTTCCACACTTTCAATTGTTCACAAAATAAAACGCAAGAATAAAACTGGATCACAACAAACTGTCTTTACTTCCATGCAAAGATTCTGTGACCATCAAGGTCATATCTTCAATATTAACTTATTTAGACTAGAAGTAAGGGCTTTTCCAGTTTAGCTACTGCTGGATTGACAAACCACAGAGACATGTTTCCTAAAGCTACTGTGATAAACATTAAGGGTGGATTCTGATACAAAATCCATACTCCTAAATCACAGAAAACGCCATCTGGAATTTGGTAAGTAGCTGGGAAAATCATAGTCTTCACAAAAATGACCTTCAGCAAGGAACTATGTGATTAATGCCACAAAGGATCTTTTTTGACACAAGGCAAACTACCCTCAGGATGCAGATTCAGATGAGAAATCAGTCAACACCTAAATATTGATCATCTCCTGTAGCATGCACTATGCTAAGAATAGAAAAGTAAATCAATCTCATCTATCCTAAAAACAGTGACCCAGAATGAAAGGAAGTAAATGTTTATTGCATCTAGAAGTAAAAAAACAAAATACTGTTCTTTTAAACAAGAATAAAAATTTCAATAGTTCTGCCCCCTTTAACTTCATTAATCTTTCTCTAGCCATTATACATACATATATAGATGCATTTTTCTGATAGCATTCTCCCTTAGTCACAGGTTATCACTAATTACGTTTCTCACTACAAGAAAAGATGTTTGGCCTATGCAAACCAACCATTAAATTACATAGTCTTGTTTGAAATATATAATCTCTGATAAATTAGTACAATGCCTACCTGTTACATAAAAGGATCTCTAAAACTTGTTACTTTGGTTTCCGGTGACATTTTATTTTAATAGAGGAGAGAAAGTTCTTCAATGACACATTGCTCTTAACTCTTAGGTTAATGTGTACTAGGATTTAACCTTTGTAAATACAAAGTACACCATTTGTAGCAGCTACCAGAAAATTAACCTGCCAAGAATACACAATTTTCCCTAGAATTAATGAAGTGGACCATGAAACTGTCATGCAACTTTGAGTCTACTCTGACCCAAATTATTTTTTTAAGAGACAGAAACACAAAACAAACCTATCTCATACTTCTTAATAACACCAATAGAAAGTATTACAGTCTTAATTTTAATTAGCTGAAAGTCTAAACTGAATTAAAGAAAAAAACAAAAACAAAACTACTCTAATACCACTACCAGTGAATAGAAGATTTCTTTTTTATTTCAATTAAGACAACAGTAAAGTGAATTTGACTGCTGACTCTCACTATGTAATAGGAGTTAAGTCCCTATGGAAATAAAATTCACTAAGACTGAAACATTTTTGAAAAATAAAGTTAAAATTATATATCTCTTTCCTTTCCCTTTTGGGGAATCTAGAAGAACTTTCCAGGACTTCAATTTCAAGACATCCCTTCCTTGGTCACGACTACCATTACTTCATCTCCAGTTCCAGTTCCCATGTAGAGAAGTTCTGGTGAACACCTCTCATTTCGGGTAAAGGTTTTATTTTACTTTTTAAAGAATTATTTAATTTTATTTATTATTATTGTTTAATCTGTTTTAGGGCACATGTGTTCACCAGAGAGACAGAGAGAAAGAGAAAAGAGAGAGAACATGAGAAAGCAAGCCACCAGGTTCAGGACTTGAACTACAGTCAGTCATGTGGGAGTCCAGCACCTTAACCATCATGCCACCTGCCCACCCTGGGTAAAGCCTTTAAAGACTGCCTCTTAGAAATAGACAATTCATGGGGGACCAGCAGGTGGTGTGGACATACGACGCTGGACACTCTCACATGGCCGACCATGGTTCAAGTCCCGGTCCTGGTGGCTTGCTTTCTCACTTTCCCTTTCTTTCTCTCTCTGTATCGCTCTCTCATGGAATTAAAATAAATGAATGAATAAAATTAAATAATTCTAAAAAAAAAAAAGAAATAGACAATTCAGAAGAAAAACATGAGACTAGGCCTTAAACTGCTATTAAAAACAATTTTGCAGATAAATATATAGCAAAATAAACAACAATTAAGTCCATGAGAAGACATGGCAATGTGAATTAAAGCTACAAGAAATGATAATAAACAAGGGTTTCAGACAAGATAACTCTCAAGACTTATCAAACACATATTCTAAAAAGAAATTGTTCAATATTATTGTCCTTCAGGGGATAGCAAATAAGGTTGAGAATGTTGTCAGATCATGGGAAACCATAAAAACAAAAACAAAAACTGTAAAACAGAAAAAAATATAATCACCAAAATTAAGAGTTCAATGAAGGATAAAGCAACTCAGATTAGACACAGATTAAGAAAGAACTGAAAGGGGCCCACAGGTGGCATGGTGGTGAAGATGCTAGACTCCCATATGGCCAACTGCAGTTGGAGCCCTGGACCCAGGCATTTGAAAATCATGCCAGGCACATGTGCATGCATGCCCAAAATCCTGAGAGGATAATGAGGGAGAAGGAACTGGGGCATAGCCATCCCCCCCCACAGGGGGGGGGGGTGATTTCTCACTCCTTCCCACCCCTCTGGTAAGTGCACATTTCTTATGGCAAAAAACTAAAAAAACAAACAAACAAACAAACAAACAAACAAAAAAACCAGGAACATAAGTTAAAAAAATATATCCAAGATTAAGGAAAATGAAGAAGAAAAATACAGAAAATTAGGGAAGAGATAAAGAACATAAACAAAAAATATCATTCAAACAAACAAAATCCCAAAAGGAAAGAAGAAAGAGAATACAGCACACATAGTGCCTAGCCAATGGTGCCGGTGGTAGAACACTACCACAGAAGGCTGAGGCTGCATGGGAGGTCTAGATTTGGTTTCCAGATCAACCTAAACAGGTTGGACACAGTGGTGCATGCTTTTAATCCAACCTAACTGGGAGGCTAGGGCAGGAGAACTACAGTATGGCAAGACCCTGTTGAAAAACACATAACCTATACAAAGGCAGAACTTGTGGAACTAGCTGCCAAATTTAGACAAGAGGGATGAAATAACATCTAAGTATATGTGTACATACTATATGTAACACACACACACACACACACAGTAGAGTCATCCCTTGGCATCTATGGGCAACTAGTTCCAGAACTCCCAAGGAAAACAAAGTCCACAGATGCTCAAGTATATAAAATGTAATTTTTATATATGTACAATATCTATACACAACCTACACACATCCTCCCCTATATTTTAATAATCTCTAATTACTTATAATACCTAGTTCAATGTAAATAATATATAAATCTTGTTACACTGTATTTTTATTTGTATCAATTTTATTGTTGCCTTTTTATTTATTTATTTTTTGGTAGAAAGATTTTTGGTATAGGGCACATACGCTCACTGGAGAGACGAGAGAGAGAGGCAGAAAGTGAGAAATCACCTGCCAGGGGGATAGCCACACTGCAAGCCCTTTTCTTCCATTCTCTTCTCAGGATTTTGGGCACACACAAACATGTGCCTGGCATGAGTTTTCAGCCGCCAGGTCTAAGACTTGCACTGTGGTCGACTATGTGAGAGTCCAGTGGCGTAACCATTATGCCATCTGCTGGTCCTTAAAGTTTTTCTTTTATCCATGGCTCAATCTGTAGAAATGGAGGGCCTGTGTGTGTGTGTGTGTGTGTGTGTGTGTGTGTGTGTGTGTGTGTAGCAATATAATGTTATTTGATAGTAGATTTAAGATTAGTTGTAAACATACACTGCAAACTCTAAGACAATCTTAAGTTTCCACTAAAAACCATTAAAAAGAATAACTGATATGCTAAGAAAGTAGAGAATATGACATTATATAAAACATTTCATTAAAAACACAAAAAGGGCCCAGCCATGATGGGGAGGATAGCAAGGTGCTTCTGCACAATGCTAAAGCCCAGGGAAGCCCCACATTTGGATTCTGAGTTGATCTGAACACACCAGGGACACTCACAAGTATGTCCATGAACCTGGCTAACTGGAGGATGGGCGGGGATGGGGAGGATGCAGGGGCAGTGGAGGATTGCGGAGTGGCAAGACCCCATTGAGGGTGCCCATTTTTTTCAAAAAAAATAAAAACAAGGAACTTAAATACACGCAAAAGGCAGAGAAAAAAAAGGAAGACAAAAATAGGAACAAAGAAAAAGGGCAGGGACCAACAACAGGTGGCATGGTGGTTAAGGCGCTGGACACTCCCACAGGGCTGACCACGGTTCAAGTCCCGGACCTGGTGGCTTGCTTTCTCACTTTCCCGCCCTCTCTTTCTTTCTCTCTATGTCTCTCTCTGCTCAAATTAAAATAAATGAATGAATGAATGAATTAATTAATTAAACAAATATTTTTTAAAAAAAAGAATATGGGCAAGAAATAGAAAAGAGTAACAAATAAGGTGATATTAATCCAACAATATCAATGACCACTTTGAATGACATGGTCTAAATACACTGGTTAAAAGACAGATTGTCAGGGCCAGCAAGTGGTGTGTGTGGTGGTTAAGGCACTGGATTCCCACATGGCCAATGGCAGCTTGAGTCTGGGAAGCAGTGGCTTGAGAATCACACCAGGTACACTTGCATGTGTGCCCAAAATCCTGAGAGGAGAATGGAGAAGGAACTGCAGTAGGGCCATCCCCCTGAAGGGGATTTCTCACCTTCCCTCTCTCTGTCTCTGTCCTGTGAGCTAACATACTCTTTGGCAAAACCTTACCAAAGAAGAAAGAAAAGACATTGTCAGAATGGATCCAAAACAAAAACCAATAAATATGGTGCTTACAAGAACTCACATTAAATATAAAGGCTCACAGATTAAAAGTAAATGGGTAGAGATAAACTATGCTAATACTAATCAAAGGAAAGAGTAGTTACACTAATAACTTCCATCAACTAAATATCTGTGTTCCCCCACCCCAAAAAAGTTTGCTGAAAGCCTAACTACAAAGGTGAAAGTATTAGGGCACAGGGACTTTGGAAGGTGATTAGGTTATCCCCTCATGAATAGGACTAGTACTCTTAGAAAGTGGCCCAAGAAGCTGCCATGGGAGGCCGGGAAAATGTATCTGACCCACATTTGTGTTTTATGTGGTCCATCCAGTGCCTAATTTTTTCTTTTTTTAATAAGCAGCCAACTACCAGCTCCTCTGAAATCTGCAACTTCTGCTGGATCCCATGAGTAGCACCTTCAACCCCATCCTTCTAGACTGTCAACTAACCCACTAGAGTGGGAGCTCCACAGGGCAGAATCCTTGTCTGTCTGTCTTATCCCTTACCCTTACTTATCTTACAGTTCTGGGACAGAGTAAGCACTTAGTGCAGAACTCAAACCAGCGGCAATTGACAGAAATGTTGGCATCCATTTTGTGTCCTCCCACTCCAGTCCAGACCATGGTTTTATGTTTCTAATCACAGGCTTTTGACTGATAATGCTATACACATAGAACCTGGTGAGTGTTTACTTTCTGATTGTCAGAAAATGAGACTCACTTTTTCTTTACGTATCTATTTTGAGAGGCAGCTCTGCCATTACTAGAGAAGACTGACTGTAAGGTGTTGAGTTATTGAAGTCAGGAGTCTTCAGGTCTATTTCAGCCAGGTCACTATGGACTTGAGACCTGGAACAGTAGAGCACTTGACCTCTGAATTTGTTTTCATATCTGTAAAATGAGAATAAATCTTGTCCTGCCTAATAAAAAAAAAGAAAGAAAGAAAGTGGCCCAAGAAAGCTCCATTCATCCTTCTGCCACGTGAACAGAAAGTAAAACGACAGTCATCTATGAATAAAGGGGGTGAGACCACACCAGATACACAATCTGTCAACACCTTGATATTGGACTTGCCAGATTCCAGAGTGATGACAAGTAAGTTTCTGTTTTTGTAAGCCACTCAATCTGTATTTTTGTTATAGGAGCCTGAACAGACTAAGACTATTTTGAACAGAACATAATTCAGAGCAAAGAGAGTTATCAAGGATAAGAGGGGCATTATATAATAATAAAGAGATTAATTTTCCAAGAAGACACAGCAATTCTTAATATGTGCCTAACAACAGGTCATCAAGAGGCAGAAACTAATAGAACTGCAAGGAAAAACAGATGAATCCACTATTACAGCTGGAAATGCTATACCCTGCTATTAGAAATGGACAGATCCATCAGGCAGAAAATCAGCAAGTACAAAGTTGAACTCAACAATACCATCAACTGGATATAACAGACATTTATATGCCATTTCATCCAACAACAAAGTACACATTTTTCTCAAGCTCACATGGGACATTAACCAATATAAACCACATTATGAGTCAAAAATACACCCTGACAAATTTAGACTAACAGAAGTTATACAATGACTGCTCTCAGACCACAAATGAATTAAACTGAAAACAGTAGAAAGATAACTAGAAAAATCCTCAAACACATGGATATTAAACAATACACTTCTAAATAACACATAGATTGAAGGGAAAACAAAATCACAAGAAAATTTTAAAATATTTTGAGCTAAATGAAAACAAAAATATTATCAAAATTTGTGGGATGTAGCAAAAGTGGTACTTTGAAAGAAATGTATAGCTTTGAATGAACATATTAGGAAAAAAGATCCAAAATTAATCATCTAAACTTCTACCTCAGTAAAGTAGAAAAAGAAAGCAAATCAAATTCAAAAGCAAAAGAAATGAAATTTCTAACAGAAATAGATGAAATTAAAAATATGAAATCTATAAGGGGAAAAAAAATCAATAAAACCTAAAGTTTTGTTTTGTTTTTAAGGTTTTTGCACTCTCAGGAGAGAGACAAAGATATAAACTGAGAAATCACCCCCTGGGGGAATGGCCACACCACAATCCATTCTCCTCCATTCCTCTCCTGGGATTTTGGGCATACACGCACACACACACATACACACACACACACACACACACACACACACACAGGGCCCAACATGATTCTCAAGCCACCAGGTCCAGGACTCAAACTGCATATAGCCATGTGGGAATTTAGCACCTTTACCACACCTACTGTTGGTTCTTTTTAATGATAAATAAAAGCAATAGGTCTTTAGCAAGACTAATTTTAAAAAAGAGAGAGAGGAATAGAACACAAATTACTATTAATAATATCAGAAATGGAAAAGGAGACTCAATACTGATCCCATGGAAATTAAAAAGATAATAAAGGAATGCTATAAATGACTATATTCTCACAAATTTAGTAAACTAAATGCAATGGATCAATTACTTAAAAAACATAATATACAAAAGCTCACATAAGTAAAAACAGATATTCTAAAATCTCTATTTGTTCATGAAATTGAATCAATGATTAACAACCATCCAAAATAGGAAGCACTAGACCCAGCTGGGTTTACCAGTGAATTCTATCAAATATTTAAGGAAAAATTATACCAGTTCTTCACCACTTCTTTCAAAAGACAGAAGCAAGTCATTCTATGTGGGTAGTACTATCCTGATAACAAAATCCAACAAAAACATTACAACTAAGTATGCAAGCCCTGGTTCAACATTTAAAAATCAATTAATATAATTCATCACACAACAAAATAAAAAAGAAAAATCACATGACTGTATCAGTAGATGCAGGGAAAAAATTTAACATAATCCAATGCCCACAAATGATAAACTATGAATCTCTCAGTAAACTAATAACAAAGGGGAACTTTCTCAATGTAATAAATAACATTTAAAAAAAAAAAAAAACCCTGCAGCTAAGATCATATTTAATGGCAAGAAACTCAAAGTTTTTCCACTAAGAATGGGAACAAAGTAAGAATGACCCTTCTCACTACTGCTTTTCAACACTGTCCTGGAAGTCTGGCTAACAGTAATAAGACAAGAAGAGGAAATGAAAGGTACACAAATTAGTAAGAAAAAAAATAAAACTATTTGTTCACAGATGACATGATCATCTATGTAAAAAGTCTGAAAGAACTGACCAAAAAAAAAAAAAATGCCTGGAACTAATAAGCATTATATAGCAAGTTTGCAAGGTATGAAATTAATATACCAAAGTCAACAGTTTTTCTACAAACCAGTAATAAACACACAGAATTTGAAATTAAAAACACAATACCATTTACATTAGCACCTCCCCAAAAGGAAATGATGATATAAAACTAATAAAATATGTACAAGATATATAGCAGAAAAACTAAAACTCTGATGAAAGAAACCAGAGAAAAACTAAATACATGAAGAAATATATTCCACTTTCACAGATAGACTCAATACTATCAAGATGTCAGTTCTTCTCAACTTGATCTACAAATTCGAAAAAATTCTAGTCAAAATTCTAGCAAGTTATTTTGTGATATCAATCAATTAACTCAAAAGTTTGTATGATGAGGAAAAAGACCCAAAACAGCCCTCAGAAACCAACTCTAAAGTTTATATGGAGAAGCGAAAGACCAAGAACAGCGTTCAGAATAGTGTAGAAAGACCCAGTCAAAAAATTTGACACTCTTGGGACCAGTAGTCAGTGTATTGGCTATGTCGCTGGATTCTCAATCGCGGTTCGAGTCCCAAACCCGGTGGCTTAAACTCACACCGGGCGTGTGTGCATGCATGCACAAGATCCCAAGAGGAGAATGGAGGAGAAGGGATTGCAGCATGGCCATCCCCCCAGAGGGTGATTTCTCGCTTTCTATCTCTCGGTCTCTCTCTGTCTTTCTGGTAAGCACACGCACCCTATAGCAAAAACCTCTCCAAAAAAATAAAAAATAAAATAAAAAGAGGGCAAAGATCTGAACTGACACTTCACGGAAGAACATACACAGATGGTAAATAAGCATATAAAAAGATGTTCAACGTCCTACATCATTAGAGAACAACCAACTAAAACCACAATGAGATATAACCACCCAACTGTAAGACTGGGAAAAATTTATAACACTGACAATACCAAATGATAACAAGGATGTGGAGCAAAAGGAACTCCCGTTTATTGCTAGTAGAATGTGAAATGGTACAGTTAAGTTTGGAATTCAGTTTGGTGGTTACCACAAGATCTAGCAATTGTGCTCCATGTTATATCTACCCAAATGAGTTGCAAAGTTATGTCCACACAAAACCCTGCACATGCATCTTTACAGCAGTTTAATTCCTAACTGCCAAAATTTAGAAGAAATCAAGATGTCCTTCTGTAAGTGAATAAACTGTCATACATCCAGACAATGGGATATAATTCAATGCTATAAAAGAATGAGCTATCAAGCTATGAAAAGACATGGAGAGGGCTTACATGTATACTACCAAGAAAAGAAGCCAGTCTTAAAAGATTGCATACTTTATGATTCTAACTATCTGACATTCTGGACAAAACAAAACAATAAAGACAATAAAAAGATCAATGGTTGCCAGGGGTTGGGAAGAAGGAGGGATGAACTGGCAGAGTACAGACTTTTTAGGTCAGTGAAACTATTCTGTATGGTACTAATGATGGCTGCATGTTAATACATGTATGTCAAAACTCATAGCATATAAAATACTGAAGGAACCCTAATGTAAACAATGAACTTTAGCTACTAATGTTGCATAGGTTCATAATTTGTAATCAATGTATCATCCTGGCATGAAATGCTAGCGGGGGGAGTGTGGGTGTGCATGTGTAGGGACAGCGGGCATATATAGGAACCCTCCGTACTTTTCAATAAATTCTGCTGTGAACCTAAAACTGTTCTAAAAAGTAATAATCATGAAAAGGAAAGGAAGGAGGGAGGGAAGTAGGAACAAGGAAAAATATGAATATATGACAAAGATTACACATAGTATAAAAGCCTGAAATATTCACTGTGTGGCTCTTAATCATATATGTCTGCCTTTTCCCAGAAAGAATGCTAAAAGGCTAAGTTTCTTGACATTTGAGAACATAAAATTCTTTACTGTTGTGCACTATCTGATGTTTAGCAGCATTCCTAGTCTCCCATCTATTAGATTCCAGAAGCACCACTTTCCCATCTGTGATAGACAACCATCTCCACATATTCTCACATATACAATTATCCCCTCTACCCCACTGTTGAGAACAAATGGCTTAAAAGAAGGAAGAAGAAAGGTAAGAAACTTAAGAGCCATATGAGACGGTGGTGCAATAGTAAAACCCAATGTCCTATAAGGCTCGCATACCAGGTACATACATACCCATAATTCAGGGCTGGCTAATGATGGGATTGGATCGCATCATTGAGATTCTGTTGGGGAAGGAGATGTGTTTACACGTACTTTCTTTTCCTTGTTCATGGAAGAAATAAATAAACTTAAAATAATTTAAAAAAGAAGAAACCTTAAATAGGAAAACAGAAACAGAATTATTGTATTTTAGATAAACGTGAGTAATCACATTTATAAAAAAATAAATGCTTCAAATAAAAAGCAAATTAAAAATAAAAATCAGAATTCAAGTCTATGCTCTTTTAAAAGACACGCTTAAAACATAAGGACACAGAAAGGTTGAAAGAAAAAGAAATGGACAAGATAATGTAAACATTAATCAAAAGACAGATGTAGGCGGCTGTATGGAAGCATTGCAGTAATGCAATACTGTGTGAGGCTGACCCACATGGGAAGATTCTGGATTAGCATCTCCCTATACCCCGAGAGCTCTCTGAACACACTCTGGGCATGTGTGTATCCATGGTCTGGGGCTGGCTGAAGCCAGGGGTGGACTGTGGTCTGAAGACCTATTGGGAGTGATATCGCTCAGTCTCTCTTGCTCAGGAAAGACAGAAATAAACTTTTTTTTTCCTTTTTTTTTTTCCTTTGGAGAGGTTTTTGCTATAGGGCGCATGCGCTCACCAGACAGAGAGAGACAGACAGAAAATGAGAAATCACCCCCCGGGGGGATGGCCGCACCGCAATCCTTTCTCCTCCATTCTCCTCTCGGGATCTTGGGCACGCACGCACACGCACCTGGCGTGAGTTTTAAGCCACTGGGTCCGGGACGTGAACCGCGGTCGACCACGTGGGAGTCCAGCGACATAGCCATTACACTAACTGCTGGTCCCGACAGAAATAAACTTTTTTAAAAAGTATAGAACTATATAAATATCAAATATAGTCCAGTTTAACACACACAAATACTAGAGATGAAGAAAAACAGTTATAATGATAACAGTTAAATATACTAGAAAGATGTGATTTTTTTTTTTTTTTAGGCTTTTGTTATAGGGTGCTTGCACTTACCAGAGACAGACAGACACAGAGGGAAAGTGAGAAATCACCCCTCCCCCCGAGGGAAGATGGCCACACCATAATCCCTTCTCTTCCATTTTCCTCTTGGGACTTCGGGCACACATGCTCATGCATGCACATAATCACACACACAACTTTCAAGCTGCCAGGTGGAGGGCTAAAACTGTGAAGTCAGCTATATGGGATCTGACACCTTAACTACTACACCACCTACTGGTCCAAAATTTTTAAATCTATATACACTTTTGTGGCCATTAAATAAATAAAAGTTGTGAAAATTAAAAAAAAAAGAAAATCACAATCATTAAAGAATTTCAAGGTTTTTTAAAATTCCTTTTATTCATGACATAGAAAAAATGCCATTCTCAATAGAGTCTTGTCACACTGTCTTCTTCATCCCCCAGCATTCATTCCGGTTTGTCAGGATCTTTGATAAATGCATGAGTATCCAGCATGTTTCAGGGTGACCAGACTAAAGATCTGAAACCAAAGTCAGCCATGTGGCTTCCAGCATTGCAGTTCAGTAAGTTACCAATTACACCACAGAGGTAGGTCTCATAAGTGGAGAACTGAACCACAATTCTTAGTAACTAATAAAACAAGCAGATGAAAAATAATCAGAAAGAATAGAGAATTTCAACAATGCAATCTTAATCTAAATAAGATATGAAAACTGTACCCAATAACTGTAGGATACACATTTTTTACAAACACACCTGTAACGTTAATACTGACCAAGTGCTAGGTGTCTTAGTCTATCACTGCACTACTAACAGAACACCTGAGACAAGGTGATTTATAAAGCAATTAAAGATTTGCAAAACTCACAGTTTTGGTGGCTGCGAAGTCCAAGGCTTCACAAGATGGCAGAAGGCAAAACTTTGAGCAGAGCAAAGTAGGTCTATACCCACAAGTCTCCTTCTTTGCTTAAAGCCTAATGGAAGTCTCATTCCCTCTGCTTAAAAATCCACCAGAACTCAATTGTAGGACTTTGTCCAAATGACTACATGATTAAAAAAAAAGATTGCAGGAGCAACAGATGACAATGGTTATGTCACTGGACTCCCATCTAGTTGACCGCCGTTAGAGTCCCGGACCCAGTGCCTTAAAATCCATGCTGGGCGAAGAAAATCCTGAGAGCAGAATGGAAAAGAAGAGATTGTGACATGGCCATTCCTCCTTAAGGATGATTTCTCGCTTTCTGTCTCTCTCTGGTGAGCGTATGCGCCCTATACCAAAAATCTCTCTCAAAAGAAAAAAGAAAAGACCATAACCTGGGATACCATAAAGAGATTTTTACTTAACATCTTTACAATACAAACAAGTCCCAACATATAAACTCTTAAGGGACATTTAATGACTGCCCACTAAGACCAAATCCAAAACATGAACCTTTGAAGAAAAACCCATGATCCAAACCATGAAACTAGGTCCTAAAAACTTAAAAAAAAAAAAAAAAAAAACTCAAAAATTAAAAAATATACAAAATATGCTCTGATCACAATGTAACTTAACTAAATTTCAATACAAAAAATGGAAAGGCCACTTATGCTTAGCAAGTAAGAAATAATTTCTATTACAAATAACTTATAAATCAAAGAAAATGTCACAATATTAGAAAATACTGGGCTGGCCACATAATCTATTGGTTAAGGGAGCCCAGATCCCACACAGTCAACCATAGTTCAAATCTCATCCCTAAGTGGCTTGAAAAACATGCCAGTCACACGTGTGTGTATACCCAAAATTCCAACAAGATGGAGAAATGAAAGAGAAGGGAGGGCATGATTCCATTGGGGGATGCTTTTTCCTTCTCTCTGTTTCCTTCTAGCAAGCATATCTGACCAAAAAAAAAAAAAAAAATTTAGGAAATATCTGGAAATATTAGTTCATTGGGAAAGTCATGACATATTTTTCCATGCGAAAATGTGTCATGACTTTCCTGATGGTCCAATAAACAAAAATTGGTATTCTATAATTAAAACTGATGAAGATTTCTGGGAAAATGGAGCAAACATACATATTCCCTATTATACTAATATACATAAAAGTCCTGCAGGTTAGATATATGAAAAGCATAAGGAGACTGAAAAATGGAGACTAGAAGGCAGACCAGCTAAGAACCTTAGGATGTAAGAACAAAAACAGTGATTGAGTTCCCTGGGTTTTCTTTTTCATGTGTCCCAGATTCAGAGCCACAGAAGCTAGAAATCAGCCAAAAAAATTGGAACAAAAGCCTGCTGTTTAGTTTAAAAAAGGAGAAGTCTGGCAAAACAAAACTTTTAGATAATTACAACCTACTCCAGCTAAATAGTATATATATATATATAAAAAAAAAAAAACAATAGCCTCATCCCTGTTTTCACAACCAATGGCCAAATGGGGAAACTAAGCTTCTACTCACACTAAGCAGTAATGAATTATAGCAATACCTTACCATGATGATATACTAGACGGCTAAGCAGAAAGTACAGATTTTCATGCTCACTGAGCAGTATAAAATCCCACACTTCATTGTATTATGGAAGAAAGTGTTTCTCACAATTTTATTTATTCTTCCAAAAACCCTGTCAAGCAAACTTCAAATATATACAACATAAAGTAATGCTAAAGACTAAATGTAGTAAATATGTTTATATCCCTGATTTTATTATTAGATGTGGTATACACACTTAACAAATATGGTACAGGGAACCAGCAGTTAGTGTAATGGCTTTGTCGCTGGACTCCCACGTAGTCGACGGCAGTTTGCGTCCCGGACCCGGTGGCTTAAAACTCACGCCGGGTGCGTGTGCATGCATGCCCAAGATCCCGAGAGGAGAATGGAGGAGAAGGGATTGCAGTGTGTCCATCCCCCCTGGGGGGTGATTTCTTGCTTTCTATCTCTATGTCTCTGTCTGGCAAGCGCACGCGCCCTATAGCAAAAACCTCTCCAAAAAAAAGAAAATATATATATATATGGTACACATACTTGACCCTACAAAGATAAACAATTATAAGTAAATCAGAAATTACAATAACTTTTCCTAAAAAGCCCTACGCTCATGCTATATCAGTGGAAACCACATGAGAAATCTGAACTTTCCAACAGTAAGGAAAAGTATCTTTGTCACCTTACAGAAGTACTGTCACAGAAGGACTAAAGGAGAGTTAGGACAGATATTACCACCCTAGCAGTAAAGAGGCTACCCTCTCTAAGGTATCAGTAGAGATCACATGGGGAACCAGAATTCCAAGCTATCCAGCATTAATGAGAAGCTACTCCCAACAGGTGTCAACACAGGCCAATTAGGGAACTTGGACTTATAGTTTACAATAATGATGGAGCATTTCACCTGCCAAAGTAGTGTCAGAAAAAAGCAAGCTAAAGCAGAT
The DNA here is from genome assembly GCF_000334495.1 of Tupaia belangeri chinensis. Classification (NCBI taxonomy): domain Eukaryota; kingdom Metazoa; phylum Chordata; class Mammalia; order Scandentia; family Tupaiidae; genus Tupaia; species Tupaia belangeri. Next base: position 6,505,520 of record NW_006159928.1, read on the forward strand.
TTAAATAGTCTCATAACATAATACCCCAAGTGTCCACATTTTAATAGAAAATAACTGGTCACACTATCTTAGTCCCTTTTTGTGTTGCTGTAACAGAATATCTGAGACTGGGTAATTTAAAAGAAAAAGAGGTTTATTTGGCATATGATTCAGATGACTTATAAACCCAAAAGCATGTGACTGACATTTGGCTAGCTCTTAACATTGCCAAGAGAAATTGAAAGGAAGACAAGAGCTAACAAAAAGAGAAAGATCTGGGGGCAGCCAACTTGCCTTTATAACAACACTCTCTTAAGGGGACTAATAATGAGAACCAATTCCCTCTCAGAAGCCTGTGTTAATTATTCATTATTTCATGAGGGGTCCAATCCCATCCATGCCTTAAATACCTCCCACTAGGCCCCATCCTCAACACTGCCCTGCTGGGTATCAAGTTACAGCATAAATTTTTGGGTGTGGGGAGCATCCCCAAGACTCAAACTATAGCACATACCAAGGACAGATTTCATATCAAATGAAAAAGATAATCAATAGATTCTACCACTGAAAATGACAGAGATATTAAGGTTATCTAATAAAGACTTTAAAGCAGTCATGATAGAAATGTTTCAATGAGCAATCACAAATATACCTGAAATAGATAAAAACAAAATAAAATAAAAAGACAAAGTCACAGAAAAGAAATGCAAGTCTCAGCAAAGGATAGAAGATAAAAAGAACTAATGGGGGTGATGCGGGCAAGTGGCCTGGTAGTTAAGGGCACTGGACTCCCACATGGCCGACTGTGGATTCAGCCCTGGGCCTGAAGGTTTCCTTTCTCACTTTCTCTCTCTCTCTCTGTCTCTCTGGTCAAATTAAAAAATAATAATGATAAATAAACTTGAATAAAATAATTATTTTTTAAAAAAGAACTAAGTGAGAATTTTAAAACTGAAAAATTCAATGCCCAAAATAAAAATCATAGTAGATGACTTCAACTGCAGAAATAGAGAGGAAGGAGAAGAGAAGGGAATTAACACAGTGGAGGACCGAACAATAGAAATTACCCAACCTGACAACAGATATAAAATAGACATACAAGCCAAGTGTACATACATACATGAATAACAGATGCCTAGGGATCTTTCAGACTAAGATAAAACACCTGCTTTCCTGATTTCATTTATATGAAATATTCATAATAGGTAAATACACAGAAACAGAGATAGATTAATTAATGATTGCCAGAGCTGAGGTAATAGGAAAATAGAGATTGACTGCTTAATGGTGTTACAGGGTTTTATTTAAGGTGATAAAATGTTTAAAACTACGATAGATAGAGGAAGTAGTTACACAACACTGTGAATGTAATAAATGTAGTTAAATTATATATTAAAATTGTTAATTTTGTTAAAAAGAAAAATAAACTTAGCAAACTATGAACTTCAAAGTGCATCAATCTGATAAAAGGTATTTTTAAAAGCCTCAATAAACATGTTTGATTTTAAAGATCTTAAAATGCTTTTCTTTGAGAATGTGGATCAAGTCAAGAATGCCTTAACTGTCTCTTTAGTTCAACACTGTATTGAATATGGAACAGAACAAAGTAATGAAAGATATGAAAACTAAAAAAGGAAAAATAAGACTCTTTATAAACAGATGTTCTGATTGTGTGTGTGTGTAGAAAATATAAAAGAATTTATAAGGAAATAATTAGAAAAAGCAAGTAAACAAGATTGCTAAATAGAGTAATGTACAAAAATGTATTGTATTCTATATACCAATGAAGTAAAATATTTTTAAAGACATTCTTAACGATAACATCAAAAATAGCAAATTATCTAAACAAAAAGATATACAAACCATCATATAGAAAAAACTATGGCTATTGAGAGAAACTTACAAAAATCTAAGTAAATAGAGATATATACCAAGTACATGGGTTGGAAAACAACATTCTGAAGGTATAAATTCTCCCCAAACTGATCTTTATATACAGTACCAATCAATAACCAACAAGAGTGTGAATGTGTATGGGTGACAAAAACTTGGGGACCAGCAGTTAGCGTAGTGGCTATGTCACTGGACTCCCACGTAGTCGACCGCAGTTCGCGTCCTGGACCCGGTGGCTTAAAACTCACGCTGAGTGTGTGTGCGTGCATGCCCAAGATCCCGAGAGGAGAACAGAGGAGAAGGGATTGCAGCGTGGCCATCCCCCTGGGGGGTGATTTCTCGCTTTCTGTCTCTCTGTCTCTCTTT
>NW_006159928.1:6507788-6532788 GCF_000334495.1 Tupaia belangeri chinensis
CCCGGGCGGTGCCACCCCCCTAAAAAAAAAACCCCCCAAAAAAAAAAAAAAAAAAAAAAAAAAACAAACTTCAAATTAATTCAAACATTTATATGGAAATACAAACAGGCCAACAATAATGGAAATTACTGGGTTATCAAGAAAGTCATGACGCATTTTTGCTTAGAAAAACAGAAAAATACGTCATAACTTTCCCAATGACCTAATATTTTAAAGAACAAGATAGAAAGGTTTCATATGCCAGATGTGGAGATTTGGTATGCCATTGATTTAAATATAGACAATGAGATCAATAGAACACAACCCATAAACAGAACCACCCATCTGAAACACGTAATTTAGAACAACGATGGTTTTGCTAAACAGTGAAGAAAAAGTTTTCACTGAATGAATCACCTTGGGGAGAAAAAGAAAGTCAGGACTTCCTACTAAAATTCATACTATTTAGATTGAATATCTGAATGTAAAAAGCAAAAGAACAAATTTACTAAAATACAGAGATCTTCAATAACTCAGGGCAGGAAAAAAAACATGTCCAAAGGGCTAAGAAGCAATTACCTGAAACATAATGAAGTTAAGAAACCAGCAGATGGCATAATTGTTACACTGATGGACTCCCACGTAGTCAGCTACAGATCGAGTAATGGACCTGACTACTTAAAACTCATGCCGGGCACATTTGCATATTTGCCCAAAATCACTCAGAAGAGAGAGTGGCACGGCCATTCCCCCCCCAAAGAGGGGGGGCGGATTTCTCACTTTCTGTCTCTCTGTCTCTGTCTCTCCAGCGAGTGCACACACCCTATAGCAAAAATTTCTCTAATCAAAAAAAAATTTTTTTAATGAGGTTAAATATCTTTTCTTTGTTTACCGGTCATTCAAATATCCTCTTTGTAAAATGTCTATTTGAGCCTTTTGCCTAAATTTTTTTCTATAGAATTGTCTTTTTTACTTATGAATGTGTACCTACACATTAAGACCATATTAGCATCAAAATCACAATAAGAAAAACAAAAATACTGATAGTAACAAGTTTGGAGAGGATGCAAAGCAGTAGACTGTTACTATAAAATAGCTTATCAAATTTGAAAAACTAGCATGTGTGTACTCACTAACATTAAAGAAATGCATATACAATGCTTCAACAATTCTTCTTAGAAAAGGCTGAGCATCCCTAATGCGATTTCTGAAGTCAAAAATGCTCCAAAACCTGAAACTTTTTGAGCACCGACATAGTGCCGAAGCAGAAAGTTCCATGCCTGACCTCATGTATTAAGTCAAAGTCTAAATGCTACAATACAAAAACACTGAATTAAGTTACCTTCGAGCTTTGTGTATAAAGTGTATATGAAATATAAATGAATATAGGCTATTTCAGGCTTGGGTCCATCCCAGAGATATATCATTATGAATATGCAAATATTCCAAACCTAAAAATAAATCTAAATCCAAAACACTTCTGGTTCCAAGCATTTTGGATAAGGGATATTCAACATTTTCTTCAAAAAGTTTGTGGAAAATGCAAATTATAAGAGCTACATGTGGATTTCAGAATTTTTGTACCCAATAAACTCGTACTTTAATTCCATTTTGCTACAAATTTCTTAAGGCCCTCTGTATACCTGACTGAAATGTAAGTGCAAGTACACCAAGTAATTTATATGGCATTGCTAATAGTAGTATTATTCCTAACAGTTAAAACGTAGGAACAGGGCCAGCAGGTGGCGTGGTGGTTTAGGTCCTGGACTCCCACCTGGCAGGCCACAGTTCAAGTCCCAGACCTGATGGGTTGCTTTCTCACTTTCTGTCTCTTTGACTCACTCTCAATCTGGAGACTGCACATGCCCTATTGCAAATTTAAAAATTATAATAATAAGGGCCAGCACATGGTATAGCAGTTGTATCACTGGACTTTCACACGGCCAACCGCAGTTTGAGTCCCAGACCTAATGGCTTTAAAATCTGCCTGGGTACATGTGTATGCATGCCCAAGATCTGAGGTAGAAAATGAAGGAGAAGTGATTGCAGTGTAGACATCTCCTCAGGGGATGATTTCTCACTTTCCCTCTCTCTGTCTCTCTCCCTCTCCAGTGAGCATTTTGTGCCCAAAGGCAAACATCTCTTTTTAAAAATAATAATAAATAAAATTAAATGAATAACTAAAAAAAAAAAAAAAAAAACCCTAGAAAAAAATCAAATGCTCATTAACAGTTAAAAATGCTCATTAACAGTTAAAGAAACAAATCATGGGGAGGCCAGCAAGTGGCGTGATGGTTAAAGTACTGGACTCCCACATGGCTGAGCATGGTTCAAGTCCCAGACCCAGTGGTTTGAAACTCACACCATGAGCATGTGTGTGTGTTTCCAAAGTCCTGAGCGGAGAATCAAGGAGAACGGATTACAGTATGGTCCTCCCTCCACTGGGTGATTTCTCACTTTCCCTCTCTCTTTCTCTATCTGGTAACCACATGTACCCTACTGCAAAAACCTAACATTAAAAAAAGAAAGAGAGAAAGAGAGAAAGAGAGAAAGAGAGAAAGAGAAAGAAAGAAAGAAAGAAAGAAAGAAAGAAAGAAAGAAAGAAAGAAAGAAAGAAAGAAAGAAAGAAAGAAACCAGTACTATATCATAATGAAAATAATCTATGAGAATGACTATCATGAAAGTAGGCATAAAAGCATATTAAATTATTCCAAACATATAAAGTTAAAAGAAAAATATTTTAAACAGACTAGGCTACAGTATTTATGGAACACATGCTTAGTTCAGGTTGTAAAACCATAAAGAAAGGAATTAATTATCATCAAAATCAGGAAAGGAAAGTACTATGTGAAGAAAACTGACAATGTTCTACTTCTTGATCCTTGTTATATATACATAGGGGTTTGCATTGTGATTTGTTTCATAAATTGCTGAACTATAACAGCTTTTGTATACTTTTTTGCATGTGCAATATAATTCACAGCTTTTAAAAAGAAGTATTCAGGCAGGAGAGTGATTCAAATTGGGCTCAGCATCATCAGGGATCTTTTTCACTGTTGTTCAAACAAATCTTCATGGCTGTGAGGCTTCCACAGTTTCAGACATCAAATAAATATGTATGACATTCAGAAAAACAACCATTCTTCCACCAGTTCTTCAGTGTTTATTTGTTCTTCTTTTGTTCATTTACAGTTCTTTTTTATCATTAAAACTTATATATAATGAAATCCATAAATTTTAAGTATACAATTCTATAAGTTCACAAAAGGAAGGACCTCAATCACATCATGACACAGAACACTTTTACCACCACAGAAAGTTCTCCATGGCCTTTGCCAATCACCCCACTCACAAGAGGCAACCACTTTTGTGTCTATTTTCACTAGAGTTCTGGCCTGATCTAGAATATCATTAAAATAAAATCATAGAGCATATACTCTTGCATATTTGCTTTGTTTCACCCATGTGAGAGTCATCCATCCTTTTGTTTATCTCAGGACTTTGTTCTCTTTTCATCCTGAGTAGTATTCTAGTTTAAATATACTACATATTGTTTATCCTTCCTCCTACTTACAGACATTTGGTTGTTCCTATTTATAATGAATACAGGTGCTATGAATATTCTTGTACAAGACTTTCTATGGACACGTTTCAGTTTGGAGGCAGGATGTTATTTACCTACCATAAGAAGAGAACTGCTAGGTAATGAAGTGGGTATACATTTAACTTTATATATGGAAACTGACAAATTCTTTTCCAAAGTGGTTAAACCATTTTCTGTCCTAACCAACAACATATGAAAGTTGCTTGCTCCACATTTTTGCCAACATTTGGTGTTATGAGTCTTTTTAATTTTAGCAGTTCTAGGGAGTATAAAGTGGTATCTCATTGTGGTTTTAATTTATTATACATTCCCCTGAAACATTTTTTTCATGTATTTAATAGTCATTCATAGATCTTCTTAATCTATGAAAAGATCTTTGCTTTAAAAACGATAGCAGCAAAGAATGTTTACTTTGCAAATGGAAAAGTAGCATGTGGCTACTTATCTATTAGAAAAAATAATAAGTTTGAAATTTATCTCCATGTACTAACTACTGATAGCTTCCTGAGCACACATTGCTGTTTTTCCATCTCTCTATGCTTTTGCAAATACTAGAATAATTTCCTTTCCCAGAAGGTCTTCCCATACCTGTGCACTCAGACCTGGTGAATTTTTATTTGATCTTCAAAACCCTACTTAGAAATACATTACTTCCTGCATGAAGTACCAACTCTCCCAAACATATAGTTACTCTGTCTTCTAGCTTACATTTTAGCATATGTAAAGATTTTAAGTTTCTTACACACTGTTAAATTCCTCCATGGCAAGAAACATGTATTACTCATTTTTATAACCCCAACATCTAAAACAACCACAGGTACCTACAAGGTAACTTCAAAAAGTTTGTGGGAAAATGGAATTTGATACAAGTTTATTTTGGTACAGAAATTTTTAATACATATTTTGCATGAGCTTTTTGAAGACTCCCTCTTATTAAGAGCTCAAAAATATTAAATGTACAAATAAAGTGCTCACCAGTCTAATGCTACTCAAGCCTCAATTACTTTCTCATCTATATTCAGAAAGTGAGACTTTCAGACTGCAGTGGGCTGAGTGCTAGCCCCTTCAAAGTATGTCACTTCCTAATCTCTGGATGCTATGAATACTACCACATATGATAAAAAGATGTGATTAAATGAAAGATCTTAAGAGTGGTTTATCCTGTATTATTTGGGTAGAACCTAAATGAAATCATATGTATCCTTGTAAGAGAAAAAAAAGAAATGGGGGAGTTTTAAAACTGAAAATGAAGAGCCAATACAACCATAAAGGCAGAAATTAGATGAAGCCACAAATCAAGCAATGGAACTGGAGTCATAAGAAGCTGGAAAATTCCCTAGAACCTTAGAAGGGAATGTAGCTGTTAACAATATAATTTCAGACTTCTCAAATTTAAAATTGTCAGAATAAATGTTTGTTTAAATCACCCAATGTATGGTAAACTTGTTACAGCAGCCACACGTAACTATAGGTTGTCAGGAAAGTCATGATGTGTTTTCTATCTAAAAATGTGTCATGACTTTCCCAACAACCCAAGAATATGCCAGTTTCCTTGTCTATTTATTCCTGGTAAGTTTTACCCATGCTCAAAATTTCTACCACAATTTTAATTCCTACCATGGTAGGATTTGTCTTTTTTTACCAGTCAACATACAGCTATCAATTATTCACAGAATATTAATTAATATTAATAATATTAAACATGCATTAGACATTCAAAATACATAATTTAACAAAAACCAAGTCCTATTGTGGTGAGTTTACTAAATAATATCATAATGGACATTTTTTAAATTACATAGTTTGAGCTGTAATAAGAAAAAAGTCTGTTTATCAGTGAGCACTTTATTAGATAGGTTAGTCTAAAAAGGGCCATTTTTCAAATACTAACACAACTCTTCTCCAAATTCTTCATCTTCCGTTCTTTGTAACTATTACACTCACATAATCATACCTACATGTCCTTTCTACCACTTTTTTTGGCAGATTCTAGCTCTATAGACCTAAGTATAAATTTTCTTTTCACAGGCACTGTTTCTTCAGCAGAGAGTGGTACAATGTCTGCCCAAAAGCATGGTAATTCAAAATATTCGAAAAGCACAGCTGCTGATGCTCATGGAAAGCTTCCAAAACACATTCCATTAAAAAGCACATGCTATGCCTTTGAACGTTTCAAAACAATGCTTTAAATACTACATGGCCCCAAAGTGAGTGTTGTTTTTAAAAAACAGCATTAAAAGTCTAGAGAGATCCTTCACCAAGCATTTATTTTAGTCATCAGCAAAATATAAGAAATTTCTTCAAAAAATTCAAAGAGAATCTTATGCCAGTCAACCAAAAACACTTTGAATTGCCACCCCAGGATGTCTGTGTACAAAAAAATGTCACAACTTGACATTCTGCCAGAACCTGAAGTGCAGCTGGGAGCAGACACTTCAGTGCCCTGGTAAGGTGCCAGGCCCCGTAATTGTGACTTAGAAAGAAAGAGAGGAGGGCAAGGAAAGAGGAACGGAAGAAGATATGTATTAGAATGGTAGGTTAGCAATCAGCCACCAAGCACTCTGAATTAAAATGTTAGTCTTTTCTCATAATTGTACTGTCTGCCAGTGCACAACTTAATTCATACAAACGAATTCTGGAAAGTAAGATGCAGTAATCAATCAGCCTTAAATGTTTAATAATAAATTATGAAAGTCTCTGAAAAGGTGTGGTCTAAAAGGCAGAGATGACTCTTGCCCAAACCAAATCTCAAATTCATTTTACTGTTTCAGTGTAAGCTCAATCATACATAGCAAGGGGACTTTCCAGAAGATTTATAAGCACTTAGTACTTCTGTGTGAGTTAAGCCTCCTTCGCCTAGTCTCATCTCTCTCTCCTGAAATCAAAAAGGCTATCTATTTTATGGTTTCTAAAATACAGTAAAGATTGACCCAGCAACATATCCTAAAAATTATTTGTTCTCTAAATAAATCCTGGTTTAATTTTATTTCCATGAGATGTATGCATTCACTTGAAAAGCTAAGTAAAAGGAAAAAACTTATAGTTGAGTTCAACCTCTATTTTTACTGCAGTTTATACAAACATCCTCTTTTTCATCTTTCAGCATCTGTCAGTCTATAAAATTTTTTCACAGCCAAAAATGGGAGAGAAATAAAAGTCATCCCTAGGACATACAGGTTAATTTTGAAACCACATTTTTAAAAAGGCAATGAAACAAACTGTATTTATACCATTTTTACTGAGTAGTGTACTTATAGTAAGAGGACTTCAAAGGATATGAAGAAATACGTAGACAACCAAGTAAAGCAGTATCCTCATCAAGAAAAGAGCAACATAAAAATGGAAGCTCCATTTCATGTAAAAATGCCATTAAAGTACAAGCTTATTTTGGTACAAAATAAAAATTGAAATTCACAAATCATTTTCTTATAATACACATTTCTGAAGGCCCCTCATACACATTAACCAGTAACTTCCTAATTGAACAAGGATGACAGAAAAAAATTATCTAATTTTTTTGTGGACTATGAAAATTTTTTGCCAGGCACTTATATTACCTAATCAAAATGATATATAAGTTTGGAAAGTTTTAAAATTACAAAACATTGTAATATATTGATAGGTAGTTTAGGTGCACAAGGGTGAGAATCCTGATTTTGCTACAGAAGCTGTCAGTAAAGACTACAAAGTAAGCCTAGCCTAAAACTAAGAAAGGGATGCAGGGAAGAAACAGTAAGTACAAAAGCTGGAGATAGATGGGAGAGATCATTAGGGGAGGGAAGAGGGGGAGAGAACAACCTGGAGAGAGAAGGCAAGGCCTGGAAGGCCATGTACAAAAGACAAGAGTATTCTAGAGTCTTGGAGGGTCAGCAAAAGATTTTAAGTTTGAGGATGGATGAGGAATAATACTGAAGGGAATCAGATCTATACTTCAGAAAATTAACCAGATTATCCAAGATGCAAAGAATAGATTTAGAAGAAAAGGAAGGAAAAAAGAGACAACAAGTCCAAGAAAGCAATAATGAGGACCTAAACTAAAACAGTAACATGAAGAAGTCAAGAGGAAATGATCTTGCAAATAAATTTGGAGACAGAAGGAACAAGAGTTAATAGCTATATATCGATACCCTGATCTTCCCTAAAAACTAAAAACTATTTTAATGGCACTAATTATAAGGTTAGCCAGGAAACCGGAATAGTAAAACTGATACACTAAAATAGTCCAGTTAAAGTAGAAGAAAGATTGTTTTTAAGATTACAATTACTTCAAGCACTAATCTTCTCTAGGAATGAAGAATCAAGAACAATGACCTTTACAAAAGCATTTCAGTAAACTGCAAACACCATTACAGTAAAATGCTCAGAATATTCACCTTTTCCATAGGGATTTCATAAGCAGAGTGTAAACTCTAAAGCTGGCTCTGTCAAAAACAAAGACATAAAATAAGGATTTTGTTCCTTAAATGTCCACCTGCTGCTACTCCTTCTCATTCTTTCCTTCAAACAAATCATCTCTATAGCAACACACTCTTAAGAAATTTGTGGGTGGAAAGCATATGTCTGTGCAAAAAATATGAGAATTAAAGAACATGAACTACTTTATATTTTGTTTTAATACAAAAGATAGACAATAAGGCCTAGAGATAACAGAAAAGCAACAGACATGAAACAAAAATATTTTTAAAAAATATATAAAAATTGTAAAGTTGATGCTGTACATATTTACATGGAAATTCTTTTTTAGGTTACAATGACACCTTGTGGTAAGATTTTTCGAATTATACAAATTATCTTGGAAAATATTTTTTACAGCAGAGACATAAGAAAGTAATTTAGAAAACAGGAAAGACCAAGACTACAGTAGTGGTATGGACATGTGAAACAAAGGACAAAATTTTTAAACATATCACAGTACTAGGCTAGCAAAAAACAAACATAAATATAAATATTTTACATTCTCTTACTTGAATTAAAATTATTAGTATAATTAGATATTTTTTTAAGAGAGATTTTTGCTGGGAGCCAGCACTTAGCGTAATGGTTATGTCACTGGACTCCCATGTGGTCGACCGCGGTTCTCATCCCGGACCCGGTGGCTTAAAACTCATGCCGGGCACGTGTGCGTGCATGCCCAAGATCCCAAGAGGAGAATGGAGGAGAAGGGATTGTGGTGTGACCATACCCCTGGGGGGTGATTTCTCGCTTTCTGTCTCTGTGTCTCTATCTGTCTGTCTGGCGAGTGCACAAAAAAAAAGAGAGAGATTTTTGCTATAGGATACATGCGCTCGCCAGAGAGTGACTGAAAACAAAAAATCACCCCCCCACACACACACCGTGGTTAATGGCCACACTGTAATCCCTTTCTCCTCCATTCTCCTCTTGGGCACATGCACACACACCCCAGGCCTGAGTTTTAAGCCACTGGGTTCAGGACTTGAACCGTGGTCAACTACATGGGAGTCCAGCTACATAACCATTACGTTATCTGCCAATCCCAGAATAACTAGATTTTTTTAAGTGATCCAAGAAGAAATCAAGTTTGTAATTTGGAGTAAAATTAATGACAGTGGCAATCTCTATGACCGAATATTAACACGCGGTTTATAATCTATAAAAATAACTTGTCAGTATTCCTTTCTTATTAATTAAAACCAACAAATAATATCACATTAGACATTTCAATCTTGATTAATCTAGTAATTAAGATATAATTTACAATGATCTTTCATCAAGAGTTTACTATGTCTAAAAAATTATGCTAAATACTAGGGAACAAAGAAAATTAATGATGCAGTTTGTGTGCAATCACCTTTATGAATCTCTTTGAAACAGTCTTTCCTCTTAACATCTACTATACATCATAATCTTCTTCCACCTCCCTGACCTGTATCACTTAACTTATTTGTGCCCTTTCCCTCACTCACCAGGAGACTGAAAAGCCTCTGGTCCACTGTTCCATCTCTGTAAGTAAAGTCAAGCTGCCTCTCTTAGTTCCATTTACTTCTATCTAAATGACACTTAAATTTATGCCCAATCTTAACCTCAGTCCTAGCTCTTATCTCCCACTCTATTCACGGTCTCATCTATAACAGAAGATTAATGACGGTTCAAGATACACTACCCCAAAATATGGAACCTTGGCATTTGAGAGAACAACAGAAGTAGGAAATATCTCTGATTATCTCCCATTGTTCTCCCCTAAAGCATTCTCCCGATATATGATCCAGCTTTCCTCTAAAGTGGATTACAAGACCTTCATTCTAAAGGTGTCCTCCTTAAACCTTGGGGGAAAAAAAAAAAAATGAAGACACAGGAATGACAAAGAGAATCTGAACCAACAGGACTTCCTAGGTTATCCCCAGTTGATTACCATTAGATCAGACCCTTGTCCTCTAATCATAATTCTATACAACTGTCCATGAAAATACACAGGATTCCCTGTTTCTTAGTCTCTTCATTTCTGAAAGTTCTGTGTCATGATAATTTTTTTTAGTGTATTCATTTATTTCTTCCTTGAGTGAGAGAAGCAGAATTAAAGAGACAGAGACAGCACCCCCAAAAGGGTCTTGATACTCTGATCCACCCCTAGCCTCAGACAACCCTGGATCAGGAGCACAGGCACACCTAGGACACTCACGGAGGTCTCTAGAAGCAAATCTGGAACATTCCCATGCCAGTTATATTGTGGAACATTGCATTTTACCACTGAGCCACCATAGGGCCCCATGTAAAACTTACGTTAAATAATTATGGGGCATAGCCACAAATGCCTCAGTGATGATACGCTAGCTTAGCCACTGTGCTTCACAGGCTATAACTTTTTTTGCTTTTCTCTTAATAATCTTTCATTTTTTATGAAGGTCTCAGTCAGGAACTTAGTGATTGATAAGGAAAAAAATAGTACTTTTCTCCCTAAATCAACATAACAAAAATTAAACTTATTCATTTCTATTAGGTCATTGGGAAAGTCATGATGTATTTTTCTGTTTTTCCATGCAAAAATGTGTCATGACTTTCCCTATAACCCAATAATTTTCTACCGGCTTCCTTAAAAGTCAATTACCACTATCTACACAGCTCCATCAACAGAAAAGGAAAGAAACGACAGTTCAAGCTGATTGAACACAACCTTTGACAAATCCTTGGCCACACATTGAGCTATACACATAGGAAGCTAGGCTTAAAAATAAAATTTTTTAAAAAGCAGAGACAACCACCACACAATGTAAGGAAAACAACTTTAAAAATTGAGACCAAGGGGCTGGTAGGTGGCATGGCAGTGAAGGCACTGGGCTCCCACGTGGTTGACTGCAGTTCAAGTCCTGGATCAGGTGGCTTTTTTTCTCACTTTCCCTCTCCCTCTCTCTCTGAATCTCTCTCTGGTAAGCGTATGTGCCCTACAATAAATTTTAAAATACTAATAAATAAATAAATAGTTTTTAAAAATTCCTACCAGGAAAGTAAATAAACAAATACTAACCAAAAAAATAAATAAAAAATACAGACAAAAACTTCAAACTATTGGGTGAGAAGTAAAAATACAGAATTGTTTCAAAAGTGAGTCAGACATCCACCAAAAGGCAGCCATAATACAACTCTCTGCAGTGCTAAGGTCACAGAGTCTGGGTTTACATCCTAAGGTCTCACTATGCATGCTGGGTACATGCACAAGTCCATGATCAAGGCTGAGACTGGAGATAAGATCATGGCATGAGGACTCTGTTGGAGATGCACATCTCTCTCCCTCTCCCTGTCCCCTTTCTTATGAAATAAATATACTGGGCTGTCAGAAAAGTCATGACGTATTTTTTCTGGGTGTGTGTGTGTGTGTGTGTGTGTTTGTGTCTATATATAGAAACACAAACACATCTATATGAAATGTCCAGTATTTGACAAAACTATACCAGATATACAAGAAATAAAGTGTGACCTATTCTCAAGAAGAAACAGAGCAAATAGAAACTATCTCTCAGTGTCCTCAAATGCTGGATTTGTCAAACAAACCTTAGGATCTATGAAAAATACATTCAAAGAAGTAAAAGAAATCATATTTAAAGAATGAAAAGAGGGTCACCAGGTGGCATAGTGGTTGAGGCACTGAACTCCCACATGGCTAATCCATTCTAGTTTTCCCTCTCTCACTCTCTGTCTCTCTACCGTCAATAATAGTAAATGGAGTTAAGTAAGTAATCCTTCTAAAAATGAGAAAATTTCAATAAGGAAATAGAAAAAAATTTTTAATGTTTTTGCCATAGGGGGCATGCTCTCACTGGAGAGAGACAGAGAGAGAGATAGACGATGAGAGGGAAAATGAGAAATCATCCCCACTGGGGGTACGGCCATGTCACAATGCCTCTTCCTCCTTTCTACACCTGGGATTTCGGGCATGCATACACACATGACCAGTGTGATTCTCAAGCTATGTGGTCTGGGATTTGAACTACAGTCAGCCATGTGAGAGTCCAGTGCCTTAAATACTACATCACGTAGAAATTATAATATTATATTATATTATAGAGATTTTGGCTATAGGGCACATACATGCACTCACTGGAGAGACAGAAAGACAGACAAAAAGCAAGAAATCATCCCCCTGGATGCAGCCATGCTGCTATCTCTTCAACATTCTCCTCTTGGGATTTTGGGCACATGTACACACACACACCCAGAGTGAGTTTCAAGACAGCAAGTCTGAGACTCCAACCGCAGTTGGCTACATGGGAGTCCAGCGCCTTAACCACTATGCCACCTGCTCACCCATTTTATTTATTTATTTTTTAACAATTGCTTTTAAGGGACCAGCATATGGTATAATGGTTACATTGCTGGACTTCCACATATTCCAACACGGTTCAAGTCCCAGACCTGCAATTTAAAACTCACACCAGGTGCATGTGCATGCATGCGTGCATGCCCCAAATCCCAAGAGTCAAATGGAGGAGAAGGGATAACAGCAAGTCATCCTCCTGGGGAGTAATTTCTTGCTTTCTGTCTCTGTCTCTCCAGCGAGTACACATATCCGATAGCAAAAATCTCTCTTAAAAAAAAATTGTGGGACCAGGAGATGGCATAATGGTTACTACCTTGCTGGATCCCCATGTAGCTGATTGCATTCTAGCCCCGGAACTGGTGAGTTAAAACTCACTCCAGACACGTGTGCATGTGTGCCCCAAATCCCAAGAACAATGGAGGAAAAGAGATTGTGTTATGGCCATCCTCCCTGAGGGGTGATTTCTCACTTTCTGTCTCTCTGTCTCTTTGGCAAGCACGCCCATCCAATAGCAAACCTCTCTCTAAAAAAATGTTTTTGAAAACAAATCCTAAAGTTTATAAATTAACTATAAATGTAAAAGAAAAAAAAGAAAAGAAAAGAAAAAAAACCTCACTAGAGGGGCTCAACAGCAGACTTGGTAAGCAGAAAACAAAAACAGTGAATCTGAAGATATTTGGAGAACAGAAGAAAAAGACTGAAGAGAAATTAGCAAAGCTTCAGGGATCTATTGGACAATATCAAATATATCAATATACATGTAGAGAATTCTAGGACAGGAAAGAGATAGAAAACATTTTTGAAATCACAGTTAAAACTTTCCAAATTGATGAAAAACATTACACACATCTAAGAAGCCAAGTAAATCCAACATAAAGAGACCCACACTAAAATATAGCAAAGCCAAAGTTTTAAAGACAAAGAAAAAAATCTTAAAAGGTTCAAGAGAAAAATGACTCATCACATACAAGGGAATAATGATTATGATTATCAGCTGCTTTCATCAGAGATGATTTCTGATTTCAGAGATGAAATCTCTGATTTCATCAGAGATGATGAAAAGCAAAAAACAATGGAATTTTTAAAATAAATAAAATTCCTATACTCAGGAAAAACTATCCTTCAAAAATGAAGATATGGGGGGAACCAGCAGTTAGCGTAATGGCTATGTCGCTGGCCTCCCACGTAGTCGACCACGGTTCGCGTCCTGGACCCGGTGGCTTAAAACTCAGGCTGGGTGCATGTGCATTCGTGCGTGCCCAAGATCCCGAGAGGAGAATGGAGGAGAAGGGATTGCGGCGTGACCATCCCCTCTGGGGGATGATTTCTCGCTTTCTGTCTCTATGTCTCTCTCTGTCTGGCGAGCGCACGCGCCCTATAGCAAAAATCTCTCCAAAAAAAAAAAAAAATGAAGATATGGGGGGCCAGCAGATGCCAGAGCAGTTACGTCACTGGACTCCCACATGGTAAACTGCAGACAAATCCCAGACTTGATGACTTGAAAATCACAGCAGATGTGTGTCCAAGATACTAGGAAGAGAATTGAAGAGAAGGAATTGCATTATGGCTATCCCCCGGGAGGAGTGTTTTCTCACTTTCTCTCTCTGTCTCTCTCTCTCTAGAGAGCATATGTGCTGAAGGCAAAAAGTTCTTTAAAAATAAATAAATAAAGATATGCTGTGTAATCCCAGCTAGTCAAGAAGCTGAAGCACAGGAATTGTGAGTTCAAGACAGCCCGGGAAAACACAGTTCCTAAAAATTAGTAAAGAAATAAAAGAAAAAAATTTTAAATAAAAATTGAAGGTAAAAACATTTCCAGATAAGCAAAGACTGAGAGAAGTTGCTGCTGTCAGACATGCCTCATGAGAAAAAACACAGGAAGTCCTTCAAATGGCAAAAAAAAGTCATACCATAAAATAACTCAAATCCACATGAGAATGAAGATCATGAGAAATTATAATTACATAGGTAAGCGTAAAAGACTAAAAATTTAATTATCAATTCTTCATTTCTTTTAAAAATATGAGACTACAAGAGCCATCAGGTGGCATCATTCCTAAGGCACTGGACTCCCACATGGTTGAACACGGTTCAAGCCCCAGATCCAGTGGCTTGAAAATCACCCCAGGCACATATGCCTGCATACCCAAAATCCCAAGAGGAGAATGGAGGAAAAGAGATTGCGGCATGGCCATCCCCCTGGGGAAGTGATTTCTCCCTTTACCTCTCTCTGCCTCTCTGTCTCTCTCCAGTGAACACATGTACCCTATGACAAAAACTTTAAAAAAATAAAAATAAAAAATACAAGATATAAGACTACATAAAATAATAATTATAGTACTATATTATTGAGTTTATAAATATGCATAGCTGTAACAAATATATGACAATCATAGCATAAAAAAGGAAAAAAAAATAATATGTTAAAGGGAAGAGACTACAAAGAACTTCAGTATTATTCTGAAGGAGACTGTAAAAAGTTAAAATGAATACTGTGGGTCAGTCCTATAGCACAGTAGTTAAGGTGTGTGCATTGGGAGCAGAGTGTACCTGGCCAACCACAGTTTTAGTTCCAGTTCCAGTAGCTTGAAAAACATACTGGGTGCACGCCCAAGATCCTGACAGAATGAAAAAATAGCAGAAAAATGATGTGATATGGTCATGCCTTGTTAGGGATTTAGTTATTTTTCTCCTTCCCTCTTCCTCTCTGGCAACTGTATGTATTCTGTAAGAAAAAATAAAATATACATTGCAACCCCTGGAGCAACCAGTATGAAAATAGCATAAGAGAACAAAAGAAATCAACAGAAAAATTTTAAAGGCACATTAAAAGTTATTTAACATAGAAGTTAGTAAAGGAGGCTGACCCAGTAGCACAGCAGTTAGAAAAGCTGCATCCCACATGGCAAACAGATATGAGTCCCAGCACCAGTGGCTTGGGAAATAAACCAGGTACATGTGCTTGTGAACAGAGGATCCTAACAGGAAGGAGGAAGAGAGGAAAAAGCATTGAGGTGTGACTAAGCACCACTGGGTAGTGCGCATGCGAGCATTCTCTTTTTATTTCTCTCTCTGTCTCTGGCAATGTACATACCCTCTGACATATTTTTTTAAGGTAGTAAAGGAAGAAAAAAAAATTAAACACAGAAAAATTAGAAAATGGTTGATATAAATCCAACAATATCAACAATTATACGTGCATAAACCAAAAATATTCCTTTCGAGAGGCAGAGAATGATTATAAAAACAAAACCTGAGAATATGCTGTCTATAAGAGAAATATCTTTGATCCAAAGACGTAATTAAGTTAAAAGTAGAAGGATAGGGAAATAATACACCATACAAACAATAAGAAAGCTAGAGTGGGGACCAGAAGTTGGTGTAATGGCTATGTCGCTGGACTCCCATGTAGTTGACCACAGTTCAAGTCCCAGACTCAGTGGCTTAAACTCAGGTTGGGCGTGTGCGTGCGTGCCCAAGATCCCAAGAGGATAATGGAGGAGAAGGGACTGTGGAGTGCCCCCTGGGGAGTGATTTCTCGTTTTCTGTCTGTCTCTGCCCTTCTGGCAAGCACACGTGCCCTATAGCAAAAAAAAAAAAAAAAAGAAAAAACTAGAGTTACTACAGTAGCAAGACAAAATAGAATATAAGAAAAAGATTTTTAATTTACCAGAGAGTGCATGTACTCACTCACCAGTGAGAGAGAAGAAGAAAGGGAGGGATATGGAAAAAGCACCCCTCAATGGGGCACAGTCATGTAGCAATCCCTTCTCCATTTCTCTATGCTGTCACAATTAGGGGCATGGATGTACACAGCATATTTTTCTTTCTTTTTTAAGACAGATATTTTTGCTATACTCGCCAGGGAGACAGAAAACAAGAAATCACCCCCAAGTGGGGGATGGCCATGCAGCAATCCCTACCTCCCCATTCTCCTTAGAATTTTGGGCATACATGCACACACACCCAGTGTGAGTTTTAAGACTCTGGGTATAGGGCTCAAACCACGATCAACTATGTCTGAGTCCAGCGATGTAATCATTATACCATCTGCTGGTCTCCACAGGGTGTTTTTCACTGCTCCAGATCAGGATTCAGACCATGTGGTAGTTTAGGTGGGATCCAGTTGCCTTGACCACCAGGTCACACAGCCAGCCCAAGACAAGAAATTTTACTAAAAGACCAAGAAGGACATTTCATACTGATAAAAGGGTCACTACATGAGGAAGATATAACAATGGGAGGAGTGTTTTCTCACTTTCTCTCTCTGTCTCTCTCTCTCTAGAGAGCATATGTGCTGAAGGCAAAAAGTTCTTTAAAAATAAATAAATAAAGATATGCTGTGTAATCCCAGCTAGTCAAGAAGCTGAAGCACAGGAATTGTGAGTTCAAGACAGCCCGGGAAAACACAGTTCCTAAAAATTAGTAAAGAAATAAAAGAAAAAAATTTTAAATAAAAATTGAAGGTAAAAACATTTCCAGATAAGCAAAGACTGAGAGAAGTTGCTGCTGTCAGACATGCCTCATGAGAAAAAACACAGGAAGTCCTTCAAATGGCAAAAAAGTCATACCATAAAATAACTCAAATCCACATGAGAATGAAGATCATGAGAAATTATAATTACATAGGTAAGCGTAAAAGACTAAAAATTTAATTATCAATTCTTCATTTCTTTTAAAAATATGAGACTACAAGAGCCATCAGGTGGCATCATTCCTAAGGCACTGGACTCCCACATGGTTGAACACGGTTCAAGCCCCAGATCCAGTGGCTTGAAAATCACCCCAGGCACATATGCCTGCATACCCAAAATCCCAAGAGGAGAATGGAGGAAAAGAGATTGCGGCATGGCCATCCCCCTGGGGAAGTGATTTCTCCCTTTACCTCTCTCTGCCTCTCTGTCTCTCTCCAGTGAACACATGTACCCTATGACAAAAACTTTAAAAAAATAAAAATAAAAAATACAAGATATAAGACTACATAAAATAATAATTATAGTACTATATTATTGAGTTTATAAATATGCATAGCTGTAACAAATATATGACAATCATAGCATAAAAAAGGAAAAAAAAATAATATGTTAAAGGGAAGAGACTACAAAAGAACTCAGTATTATTCTGAAGGAGACTGTAAAAAGTTAAAATGAATACTGTGGGTCAGTCCTATAGCACAGTAGTTAAGGTGTGTGCATTGGGAGCAGAGTGTACCTGGCCAACCACAGTTTTAGTTCCAGTTCCAGTAGCTTGAAAAACATACTGGGTGCACGCCCAAGATCCTGACAGAATGAAAAAATAGCAGAAAAATGATGTGATATGGTCATGCCTTGTTAGGGATTTAGTTATTTTTCTCCTTCCCTCTTCCTCTCTGGCAACTGTATGTATTCTGTAAGAAAAAATAAAATATACATTGCAACCCCTGGAGCAACCAGTATGAAAATAGCATAAGAGAACAAAAGAAATCAACAGAAAAATTTTAAAGGCACATTAAAAGTTATTTAACATAGAAGTTAGTAAAGGAGGCTGACCCAGTAGCACAGCAGTTAGAAAAGCTGCATCCCACATGGCAAACAGATATGAGTCCCAGCACCAGTGGCTTGGGAAATAAACCAGGTACATGTGCTTGTGAACAGAGGATCCTAACAGGAAGGAGGAAGAGAGGAAAAAGCATTGAGGTGTGACTAAGCACCACTGGGTAGTGCGCATGCGAGCATTCTCTTTTTATTTCTCTCTCTGTCTCTGGCAATGTACATACCCTCTGACATATTTTTTTAAGGTAGTAAAGGAAGAAAAAAAAATTAAACACAGAAAAATTAGAAAATGGTTGATATAAATCCAACAATATCAACAATTATACGTGCATAAACCAAAAATATTCCTTTCGAGAGGCAGAGAATGATTATAAAAACAAAACCTGAGAATATGCTGTCTATAAGAGAAATATCTTTGATCCAAAGACGTAATTAAGTTAAAAGTAGAAGGATAGGGAAATAATACACCATACAAACAATAAGAAAGCTAGAGTGGGGACCAGAAGTTGGTGTAATGGCTATGTCGCTGGACTCCCATGTAGTTGACCACAGTTCAAGTCCCAGACTCAGTGGCTTAAACTCAGGTTGGGCGTGTGCGTGCGTGCCCAAGATCCCAAGAGGATAATGGAGGAGAAGGGACTGTGGAGTGCCCCCTGGGGAGTGATTTCTCGTTTTCTGTCTGTCTCTGCCCTTCTGGCAAGCACACGTGCCCTATAGCAAAAAAAAAAAAAGAAAAAACTAGAGTTACTACAGTAGCAAGACAAAATAGAATATAAGAAAAAGATTTTTAATTTACCAGAGAGTGCATGTACTCACTCACCAGTGAGAGAGAAGAAGAAAGGGAGGGATATGGAAAAAGCACCCCTCAATGGGGCACAGTCATGTAGCAATCCCTTCTCCATTTCTCTATGCTGTCACAATTAGGGGCATGGATGTACACAGCATATTTTTCTTTCTTTTTTAAGACAGATATTTTTGCTATACTCGCCAGGGAGACAGAAAACAAGAAATCACCCCCAAGTGGGGGATGGCCATGCAGCAATCCCTACCTCCCCATTCTCCTTAGAATTTTGGGCATACATGCACACACACCCAGTGTGAGTTTTAAGACTCTGGGTATAGGGCTCAAACCACGATCAACTATGTCTGAGTCCAGCGATGTAATCATTATACCATCTGCTGGTCTCCACAGGGTGTTTTTCACTGCTCCAGATCAGGATTCAGACCATGTGGTAGTTTAGGTGGGATCCAGTTGCCTTGACCACCAGGTCACACAGCCAGCCCAAGACAAGAAATTTTACTAAAAGACCAAGAAGGACATTTCATACTGATAAAAGGGTCACTACATGAGGAAGATATAACAATTTTAACAACAGAATCCCTTACAACAGCACCCCAAAATATATGGAGCAAAAATAATTACAAAGAGAAACAAAATTCAACAAAAATAGCTCACAATTGGGTACAATGGTTAAGGCACTGGACTCACACAGGGACAATCACAGTTCAAATCCTGGATCCAGCCACCTGAAACTCACACCAGGTACTTGTGTGTGTGCCCAAAATTCTAAAAGGAGAATGAAGGAGAAGGGATAGCAGCATGGTCATCCCCCTGGGGTGGGAGGGGTGACTTCTCACTTTCCTATCATTGTTTCTCTCTCTCTCCATAAGTACATACACCTTATGACAATAAAGTTAAAAAAAAAAGGCTTAAGACTATAGTGACTGATAGAACGAGACAGAAGATATATAAGGATATAGAGGACTTGACCAATCTTACCATCAACTTGCTATAACAGAACATTCCAACCAATGACTGCTGAACATACATGTTTTTCATACAGACAAGAAATATTCTTCAGAATATATCACACACTGGGTCACAAAGTAAATGACCAATAAACCTTAAAATCAGAAAAATTACATTAGCTAATCATAATGGAATGAGTGAGCCACATCAGAAAGAAATATGGGACCATCTCAATTATTGATAAACAACAGTTCTAAATAACCATGGATCAATGAAGAAATGACCAGAAAATGTTTTAATATATTTTCAAAACACAGCATACAAAATGTATAAAATGCAGGCCCAATCACAATGGTACAGGCAGTAGGGGTGCTGCTGCATGATGCTGGAGGCCATGTGGGAAGTCTCCAGGTTCTCATCCCAGGTCCAGCTGAATAAGTTGGGTCTACCTGAACAGCCATTCATGTCTGCCAGTACACCAATGGTCCTGACTGGGTACAGTGCTCAGGAAGAATCTAAGCATGAAGACCCTGTCATGTTTTCCTCAGCCCTCTCAGAACATTAAATAAAACAACCTTCAAAAAATGTAAAAAATGCAACTAAAGCAGTGCTTAAAGAGAAATGTATAGCTTTTAAGATTTATATAGGAAAAAAAGAAAGGTGTCAAATCAATCATCTAAGTTTCCTCTTTAGGAAACTGGTGGTGGTAGTGGGGGGGGGGGGGGCCGGGAGCACATTAAACCCAAAGAAAAAAAGAAAAAAATAATACCAGATTGGAAACCAATGAAAAAGAAAACAGAAAAAAAGAAATAAAAATCAACAAAACAAAAAACTGGCTCTTTCAAAAGACTAGGAAAATTGACAAATCCTTAGCTACAATGACCAAAAAAAGAGAAAATATACAAATAACCAAAATCAAGGGTGAAAAGAACAATATGCTTACTACCAGCTGTACATTATTATTTTTTTTAAATATCAAAGGTAGGATCAGCCTTTTGGCCAGTTAAAGAAGCCAGAGCTGACACAATAGCATTTTGAATCCAAACCCCAGTAATTTGAAAAATATGTCAGATGTATATGTGTACATGTCCAAAATCCCCACAAGACGGAGAAATGAAGAAAGGATTGCAGCATAGATGTGCCCCACTGGGGAAATGCTTTCTCCCTCTCCATCTCCTTCTCCTTCTCTCCCTGTCTCTCTCTGGTAAGCACACTACACCCTCTAGAAACCCAATATATATGTGTGTATATATATTGGGTTGTTGGGAAAGTATGATGCATTTTTACATAGAAAAATATGTCTGCATATATACACACAAATAGAAACTTTAGTCAATAAGTTAGACAAATTATATGAAATGGACTAAATTCTAGAATACATTAGTTATCAAAATACAAGAAAAAAATTGGGAACCAGCAGTTAGCGTAATGGCTATGTCGCTGGACTCCCACGTAGTCGACCGCGGTTCGCGTCCCGGACCCGGTGGCTTAAAACTCACGCTGGGCATGTGTGCGTGTGTGCCCAAGATCCCGAGAGGAGAATGGAGGAGAAGAGACTGAGGCATGACCATCCCCCCTGGGGGGTGATTTCTCCCTTTCTGTCTCTATGTCTCTCTCTGTCTGGCGAGTGCACATGCCCTATAGTGAAAAAAAAATCTCTCCCCCAAAAAAAAAACAAGAAAAAAATTAAAAATCTGAACAGACTTAAAGTAAAGAAACTACTGGGTCATTGGAAGTTATGACGCATTTTTGCATAGAAAAATACATCACGACTTTTCTGACAACCAAATAAATTAGTAATTTAAAGTCTTTCTTTCACATAGATAAGCTGAGGCTTTCTTAAGACTTTAAAAAGGAAAAAAGAAAAAAAAAGAACAGTATTGAAAATTCTGAAGGGCATATGATCATGTTCATTATAGAAAATCTGGATTATTGGACCAGCCTGAGGCTTAGTGATTACAGAATCTGGATTTTACACAGCCAATTGTGGAGTCTGAGTCCCAAACTTAGCAGCTTGAGAAATATGCCAGGCAAATGTGCATGTGTGCCCAAAATACCAAAAGGAGGGAGAGATGGAGGAGAAGGAACAGCAGCATGAGCACCCCGCATAGAGCATGGTTTCTCACTTTCCTTCCCTCTGTCTGTCTCTCAGGTGACCTTATGCACTCTCTGGCAAACTGGGAAGAAGAAAAAAAAAGACTATCACCCATACAGGAAGGTACCAAATAAAAAGCAGGAACTCTAGCATACCTTGAAAGATAAAAGAATATAATTAAGAGTGGGAAAGAAGAGTAAAAGATGGAAATGTAGTTTAGGAGGACAATCTATAAAGGCTAGATGGATGAAAAGCAGTACTTTGAGTGCCCACTGAGTCAGGCATTACAGTTTTTCATCCATATGACTCCTGTGGAGAAAAAAGTATTTTACATTTGAGGACAATAAGGACCAAAAAAATCAGTCCAGAAAGTCAAGTAGCTAGCACAGAGGTGCAGCCAAGCTTCTAAACTCTAATGTCAGGATTCAGGCTTCAAAGTACAAACTCTTCCTCTACTATGCTGTTAACCAAAGACTTCATCTATCCCATTTGCAAGTTCAGATCTTTGTGGAGGGGGTCTTTGTATAAATGAGTTCACATTTATTGGTGCAATATAGTAAAAGTTGCCTAAGCTACAATTTCCACTTACTAGAGGTGATATGCATTCCTGTGTTGACTTCTAAGGTCTTAACCCTACTCTGGTTTTCCTCCCTATTCTTTCTCCATCTATCTATCCATTACATGCTATGTTCATCAGCCTTCTGATTCTATACAGTCCCTAAGATTCTCATCTATACCCAGGATCCTAACTACCATTATTGCAGGTAACTCCTGACTCTGTCTTTCTAACTTAAAGAAACTTCTCCCTAGTTCTCGATGATTAACTCCCTCCAGGGCAGGTTGAAGACTTCTCTGTGCACTTTAAAATGATACATAATTCTAACGAGGTATTTCCCAATCATAGAGTATTCTGCCTGTTTTAGGTCAGGTGTCTTTCCTACATGAATGCCCCAGAACACATTATTTATCCTTATAGCAATTACCATTTTATATCACAAATTACTATTACTTTATCCATTTCTCCTACCAATGAGGTGCTAGAGACCTCCCACTACTTCTTATTCAATCTTCCAGTGCCTACCACAATGCAAAACATATAACAGATACTCAAATATTAACTAAGCCCATGAGCAAAAGAAATTTTGCCTTAAATTGGAAGCATACAATATCTGAAAGAAATCTTCACTTTTCTGAATGAGCAGATAGGCCAAAAAAGCTAAAGAGACTCACCTAGTCAAGCCTTGGTCTTCAAATCACGATTCTTTTCCCACAAAATCACGATGCTTATAGAACTGTACTTACTGACCTAAGCTTTCCGCAGAGCTCCAGAAGCGACACAAAAATGTTATCAACAAGCATTTCAACTTCATCCACCCCAGCTCTGACTATATCTATTGCATACAATTGTGATGTTAATACTTCATCATTTTTCTGCCCAGAATAGGCTAATCTTTCATTAAGCCAGTGTTTTCACATGTCCTTCATACACATTATAATATATATTTATCATGCATCTCTATGTGAAATACAATGTGCAGGAAGTTAAAATGTGTTATCACTCCAAAAGAACACTTAAGAGCATATACTGTATGCCCTTTGACAATATTTGAAAGCTCTGCCTTAAAACAAAATCAATTCAGTTGAGAAAAACTGAATGTGAACACTAGAGACAAGCACTGCAACTTCATCAGGAAAATCCCTGTAGTCCAGTGCTATTGTTTTCCATGGTTGCTATGTTATACTGCAATTGTGTTACTGGGCAACTACTCAAAGGCTAAGATGGCAAGCTCACTCAAGAAACAAATGAATCAAATCAGTATTTATAAAAGTTCTCTGAGACTCAACTTTACCTTTCTATTCCTTCACTTGAAGTAACTCTAGCTTTGAATTGTAAACTAAAAACAATTTGAAATTACAACATACAGAAAGCAGTAACTAGATATTTCCTGACTTTCTTAATTTCTTTCATCCTGGATTATAGCTCCCCAAAAGTAGTAGTAATGCTTGACAGTCAGTGATCTCTCCATAACCTAGAGAGCACACTTACACACAGCAGTCAATGATCATTGTCTCCATAACCCAGAGAGGATAATCCCCATCAAAAAATATATATTCTTTTTCTCTTTTGAGAGATTTTGCTACAAGGCGCGTGAGAGACGGGGATAGAAAACAAAAAATCACTCCCCAGGGGGAATGGCCATGCTGCAACCCCTTCTCCTCCATTTTCTCCTTGCAACTTTGGGCACACACGCACATGCACCCGGCATGAGTTTTAAGCTGCTGGGTCCAGGACTCAACTGTAGGCGACTGCGTGGGAGTTCAGCAACGTAACCATTATGCCATCTGCTGGTCCAATATATATAATATTCTTAAAGGGACTGCTAATTTATGAGAGTCATATAAAAGAACTGGCATAAACTCCAAAGTCTTGACTAGATCACAAAGCAGGCTGGGGTCCCATCCACAGTAGGGCATGCTGCTAAGATGCTGTGCTTCACAGGTTGGGACATGAGGACCAGGTTTAATTCCTAGTACAACCTAAAAGTCTGGTGTAGTGCCATGTGCCTATAACCCCAACTACTTGGAAGGCTGACTGATGCAGGCAACAGTCTTTATGAGGGCACTGGTTCCAACCTGCTGAGTGGTATCACAGCTTTCTCTAACATCATGTAGAGCACCACTGTCTTTCTTTCCTAGTCCCCTCAGGAAAGAGGGACTATATTTTCACTATACCCTAGGAGATCTGGAAGGGAAAGTAGAGGGTCAAGATTCTCTGGGCTGATGAGCTCTATCTGCAAGGGCCACAGGTGGGCAAAAGTATGGGAGAAGAAGGGTTGTGGTTTTAAGGAATAGTTGTGTTCACTGGGTACCAGGCTCAGCCTCTTACTCTGAATTTCTCTAGTCCAGGATGCAGCCTGGACATGGCATTAGGCCCAGACTGGTCTCCTGGCCTGTTTACTCTTCATCACCTCTGCACCTACTGTCTTGCACCTCAGCCCAGGCCCCAACTACTCCTTATAAAGGGTGAACTTTGTGTACTGTGTCAGAAAGATCCATTACATGAATTATGTGAGCAGGGGGTCATCTATTCTAAACACAAATGTTTAAAAAATAAACAATTATTTCAAACCACACAAAGAAAAAAGAAAGGATAGAAAAGATTAAAATGAAGAGAGATGGGGAGAGAGGGTTGGAAAGAGGGAGGAATAGGGTGGAAAAGAAGGGAAGGAGAGGAGTAGGTGTTTTTTAAACTAAGATTCTACTAGGAAC
>NW_006159928.1:6534153-6577244 GCF_000334495.1 Tupaia belangeri chinensis
AGTATGTTTCTCAAGCTGCAAGGTCCAGGACTTGAATTGTGTAGACAGCCATATTGGATCCAGTTGCCCCAACCTCCACAGACCTGCTGGCCCAAGATTTCATTCTTCTAAGTTTTTACATTAGAACTTTCCATGACATAATGCTGATTTCTGATGACTCAGGATTGTATCACACAATATAAATCATTCTTGATATTTTTCCCTCCTCTTTGTCTTGCCCAACTTTTGAATATTTCACTATTTCAACATGAGCATGTAGGAAAGAAAAAAGAACAAAAATGAAGCCTACAGATTTTAGCAAGACATTTTAGCAAAGAACATTCAACTTCAAGTTCCCATTCCTATTAAGAATAATTGATTTTAAATAAGTCAGTTTCACTGTGTCTTAAATGTTCTTACATGCTTTCCTACTTACTTAAAAGGTTACTGCCCTTAAAAGAGCATCTTGAAAGTGCTTTGAAACTAACTACATGACATATAAATTATACCATTAAGGGTTCAATGAGTGGAGAGGTTATTAGCTATATCAAGGCTTAAAAACAACCTGTGAATAATCAATGCTTCAATCTCCCAAAGATGTATGTAACTCTAGATTGATAATTATTTGAGAATATTCCTGAATATAGTCTACACATTTCTGATTTGTTAGAAAATAGAGTAAGGGGAATCACCTGACATAACTCTGTCCTAAATATCTAAAGGGTGACTAAAATCGATTTGCAATTCTCTGGAGAGCCTTCCTGTGTGACAACTGAAATGTAAAACATTCTAGTAATTCTAAACAAAAGGAGTTTCAAATCAAACTTTAACATAAAAGGTAAGTACTGACCATAACCACCTATAGACGAAACTCATGAATTTTAAGAATAAGTAATGCAGATAACTGTAAGATAAAATATATTTATTTTTCTAGCTGATTAGACTTGTTTACAGAGATGTTGCCTGGTAACAGAAGCACTGCTTTAACAACCTACTCAGTTTCAGACCCACTGTTGTATTCTGTGCTCAGTCTAAACAAATTATGAACTATATCATATATAAGAAATTCAGAACAAGTCGTTCCTTATTACAGACAGCTCTGAGATTTAATGTAGCTTCTTCATTACAATGAATATGACCAAAGGCTTTTAAAATATCTGGGTCTTTTTAATAGCAAAGTGCCCATGGTCAA
This sequence comes from Tupaia belangeri chinensis, assembly GCF_000334495.1. NCBI lineage: Eukaryota > Metazoa > Chordata > Mammalia > Scandentia > Tupaiidae > Tupaia > Tupaia belangeri. The sequence goes on from NW_006159928.1 coordinate 6,535,325, forward strand.
AAGTTGGACATTAAGAATTTACCAAAGTATCCATTTAAACCTAGCATGCACTAACATATTTTAGGCATTATGTCAGTAATGACAGTCAATATCACTTATATTGACTTCAAGAAAAATGGTAAACACAGGTTTTTTATCACAAATGAAACTGGAGGTACTACATGCAGTTAACCACTACTACGCTAGCTACATAATCACATGCCAGAGAGCGTCAAAAAAGCTTCGCAGAGTTTCACGTGCAATTAATTGTCTATAGAACATGTCTCACAACCTACTTTTCCACCAAGCGCTGCAATTACTTGGCAAGGATAATAACAGAAGAAAGAATTAAAAGAGCAGGTGTCACGGTCCTCGGAGCGAGGCTATACATACCGGACTCACAGCGGGTCCTTGCAACGTGCGCACGTACTAAACAGTGACCGGTGTCGTGGCCGCATTCGCCACCGAGGGACACCTCCACAGCTCCAACCACCGGCTCCCACTCAACTCTGCTCGCAGAGGCATCGGGGCTAAGGAACACGGTCCTACAGCGGGGATGTCGGCCCGGCCCGCCACGCCTGGCGAGGTCCCGGAGGCCGCTGGCGGCGCAGGCTGAAGGGAGGCGGAGAAGGGCCGAGCGGGCCCCGCAGGCTCCCGACCCGGGGGAAGTCTGAGGTAACCTGGGGTGGCTCCGAGGGCACCAGAGGTGGAAAAAGCGCCGCTCCTCCGAGCGGACTGGCCTCGTCGGCGTGCGGGGCCAGCCCGCCCCCCCGGTTGCCCCCTCGGCCCGCCGCACCCCGCCCCAGCGGCCGGGCAGCGTTGCCTGGGTTCCGAGACCCCGCGGCGCGCGGAGCAGGAAGTCCCGCCCCTGCGTCGACGTCATCAACGCCGCGGACGCCGGCGGCTGGCGGAGACCTTTGGGGGGGGCGCCCACGGAACGGCCGGTTGAGGCGGCGGGAACACTGAGCCTGAGGCGCTCCGGGAGGGCCCTGGGGCGTCCAAGGAACAGGAGACCCAGCTCCGGGCACTTGCTTCCGGCAGGCCGTGACGCGAGGCGTCCCTCGCCTCCGCCCAGAGCAGCGTCTTGAAGGGCTTTTCCTCCTCCTTGCGCTTCCCTCGCTTCTTCTCGCAATCTCGTCTCTCCGGGTTTAGGTGGTAGTCCTCTGGGCGCCCAGCCTGCCTCTCACCCTGCGTGTGCGTGCAGGTTTGCGGGCTCCCGAAGTCGCCTACCACCGCGCCAGCCGTGGGGCGTCAGCCATCGGGTGAGGAGTTGGCCCAGCCTACCACCCCGGAGCTCAGGTCAGGGGGTGCCCTTCACGCCCAAGCACCACCTCCTCCAAATCTCGTCTGGCAGTTACCTCCAATACAGGGCCCAGTCGGGTAACATGGGAACTACTTGTCTTCAGGCTGTAGTAGTTGGAAAGCAGAAGTACTTGTCTTCAGGCTGTAAACTGTAGTTGGAAAACAGAAGTACTAAATTTTGAGAACATCAGTTACAATCCCGGGACTGAATAAGGCAGACATGGTGCCTTTCAAAGTAGATGATGATAGAAATAGAAATCCTCTGTTCCCTGATAATCTGTTCAGTACCTCATTTTGGGTTTTGATTCTCATGAGGTTTACCCCCGAGGTTAACATTTTCAGGCTGTACTTATGATTAGAAAGGCAACTGAGATGTGGCCTTTTTTGTTCAGATGGAGAAAAGGGGGCATTAAAAAAGAAATGGTACTGGATGGATTACATCTACAATATTTGGGAGGTAGATAAATAAACAGAATCCAGAAACCTTTCTATGTGTGTATGTTAAATATAACAATAGCTCATATTTGTTGAGAATGTGTCAAGCACTGGAGCATTTTTTTTTCTGGTCATCTTATTTAACCCTCACAGCTCTGTAAGGTAGGTGCAATATATTATCTTATTACAAGGTTACCTAGAGCCATTATTTGTAATATTGGAGTTAGACAACACAAGAAGTCTAGAAGCAACCAACAAACTATTCATTACAAATCACTGGGCAGTGGGAAAAAGATGATTTGAGAAATGGCATGTATTTCATTTCTTACATCCAAACAAATGGTAGATGCATCAGAAGGATGTAGTTTAAGGCACTAACAAGGATAAGATATCAGTGTGAAAAGAGCTATCACAATCATGAATTCAACTAAAATGGAAGGAAGAACAAAGCAAAACAAAAGCAACAATTTGAGTGCAAGAATTATGAAATTACTGATGCAACAAGTTTTGGGGAACACTGTCCCCAAAGAAATCTACAGTTTACAAATGGATAATTCATTTTTTTAATTTCATTTATTATTATAAATATTTTAATTTGCTATAGGTCATGAGCACTCACCAGAGTGGGGAGGGAAGCAAGCCACCAGATCTGGGACTCGAACCATGATTGGCCATGTTGGAGTCCAGTGCTTCAATCACCAGGCCTACCTACTGGCCCCAGGATAATTCATTTTAAGAAGAGATAAGACAGTTTTGAAAAAGACATCCACACCAGCAGACTACATCAATTTGTTGAGAAAAAACACTTATTCATTCCCTAATGAAGATGCCTAATGATTAACAGAGACAATCACCAATGCCATAGACATCTCAGTTGGCTCAGCTTACACAGTTCTGGCTGAAAAAGCTGAGCAAACTTTTTGCTTGATGAGTGCCAAAACAGTTGCACCCTGATCAGCTACAGACAAGAACATTTCAATGGAAATGTTAAACAAATGGAATCAAGATCCAAAAAGGTTCTCTGAAGAATTGCAGTGAGAGACAATTTGTAGCTTTATGATCCTGAAGACAAAACAAAGAGCTATAGCTACTAAAAGGTGGAAGTTGTCCAGTCATAACAGAAGCAGACCTGTGAAGAGCAAAAGTCATGGCAATAGTTCTGGGATGCTCAAGGCATTTTGCTTGTTAACTTTCTGGGAGCCCAAAAAATGATAACATTTGCTTATTGTGATAGTGTTCAGAGAAAGTAAGCTTAAAATTTAGCAGAATAAATGCTTAGGAAGCTCACTAGAGAGTCCTTCACCCCACAATGATGCTCTTACTCATTCCTCTTACCAAACAAGAGCAATTTCTTGAGAGTTTTGATGGGAAATCATTAGACAACCTTACAATCCTGATTTGGCTCCTTCTGACTTCTTTCCTAATCTTTAAAATCTTCAAAAAGAACCCGTTTTTGGGAACCAGCAGTTAGCATAAGCTATGTCACTGGGCTCCCACGTAGTCGACCACGGTTTGTGTCCCGGACCCGGTGGCTTAAAACTCACGCCGGGCGCGTGTGCGTGCGTGCCCAAGATCCCGAGAGGAGAATGGAGGAGAAGGGATTGCGGCATGACCATCCCCCCTGGGGGGTGATTTCTCGCTTTCTGTCTCTCTGTCTCTGTCTGTCTGGCGAGCGCACGCGCCCTACAGTGAAAATCTCTCCAAAAAAAAAAAAAGAACCCATTTTTCTTGAGCTAATAATTAAAAAAAAAAAAAAAAAACCCCCCCAAAAGGGATAAAATTCCCCGGACCCTAAAATGGAAGGAAGAACAAAGCAAAACAAAAGCAACAATTTGAGTGCAAGAATTATGAAATTACTGATGCAACAAGTTTTGGGGAACACTGTCCCCAAAGAAATCTACAGTTTACAAATGGATAATTCATTTTTTTAATTTCATTTATTATTATAAATATTTTAATTTGCTATAGGTCATGAGCACTCACCAGAGTGGGGAGGGAAGCAAGCCACCAGATCTGGGACTCGAACCATGATTGGCCATGTTGGAGTCCAGTGCTTCAATCACCAGGCCTACCTACTGGCCCCAGGATAATTCATTTTAAGAAGAGATAAGACAGTTTTGAAAAAGACATCCACACCAGCAGACTACATCAATTTGTTGAGAAAAAACACTTATTCATTCCCTAATGAAGATGCCTAATGATTAACAGAGACAATCACCAATGCCATAGACATCTCAGTTGGCTCAGCTTACACAGTTCTGGCTGAAAAAGCTGAGCAAACTTTTTGCTTGATGAGTGCCAAAACAGTTGCACCCTGATCAGCTACAGACAAGAACATTTCAATGGAAATGTTAAACAAATGGAATCAAGATCCAAAAAGGTTCTCTGAAGAATTGCAGTGAGAGACAATTTGTAGCTTTATGATCCTGAAGACAAAACAAAGAGCTATAGCTACTAAAAGGTGGAAGTTGTCCAGTCATAACAGAAGCAGACCTGTGAAGAGCAAAAGTCATGGCAATAGTTCTGGGATGCTCAAGGCATTTTGCTTGTTAACTTTCTGGGAGCCCAAAAAATGATAACATTTGCTTATTGTGATAGTGTTCAGAGAAAGTAAGCTTAAAATTTAGCAGAATAAATGCTTAGGAAGCTCACTAGAGAGTCCTTCACCCCACAATGATGCTCTTACTCATTCCTCTTACCAAACAAGAGCAATTTCTTGAGAGTTTTGATGGGAAATCATTAGACAACCTTACAATCCTGATTTGGCTCCTTCTGACTTCTTTCCTAATCTTTAAAATCTTCAAAAAGAACCCGTTTTTGGGAACCAGCAGTTAGCATAAGCTATGTCACTGGGCTCCCACGTAGTCGACCACGGTTTGTGTCCCGGACCCGGTGGCTTAAAACTCACGCCGGGCGCGTGTGCGTGCGTGCCCAAGATCCCGAGAGGAGAATGGAGGAGAAGGGATTGCGGCATGACCATCCCCCCTGGGGGGTGATTTCTCGCTTTCTGTCTCTCTGTCTCTGTCTGTCTGGCGAGCGCACGCGCCCTACAGTGAAAATCTCTCCAAAAAAAAAAAAAGAACCCATTTTTCTTGAGCTAATAATTAAAAAAAAAAAAAAAAAAACCTCCACTAAAGTGATTAAATTCCCAGGATCCTCAGTCCTTTAGGGATAGACCTTTTGATCACTTACAAGTGTCTGCATTGAAATACTATTCAGCCATAAAAAAGGAGTGAAGTACTGATTGATACTATAACATCAAAGATCCCTTAAAAATATGCTAAGTAAAAGCCACATACTGTATGGTTACATTTATGTGAAATTTCCAAAATAGGTAAATCAATAGAGAAACAATGTAGGTTAATGGTTTTCAAGGACTGAGAACAGGTATAGTAGAGAATGCCTATTAATAAATATGGGTTTTATATTTGGGGTAATGAAAATGTTCTGGGACTAGATGGTAACTATACACTTTAAATGAGTGAATGTTATGGTATGTGAACTATATCTCAATTTTAAGAACTGGGAAGAAAGAACATGCACAACATAACAGCATACACATGAAAGCCTATGGACTATTCAGAAAGCTACTTGAACTAGTAATTTAGCAAGTCACAGAGTATAAAGTTAATACACAAAAATTCTATATACTAGCAACAATTGAAAAGTGAATTTGTAAACACTACAATGTACTTTAAAAAAAAAAAAATTAGAAACTTAAGAATATAAAAGGGCCAGCAGGTGGTATGGTGGTGGAGGTGCTGGATTCCAACATGGCTCACTATGGTTCAAGTACCAGACCTGGCAGCTTAAAAATCACACTGGGCATGTGTGCCCAAAATCACAGGAAGAGAATGAGGCAGAGAAGGGATTGTAGCATGGCTATACACCCTGAGGAGTAATTTTTCACCTTCCCTCTCTCTGGTTAGCACAAGTACCCTATAGCAAAAAAAAGAATAACTATAAAAATCACAAAGCAAGCCATAGCATGAGGAAATTCAAGAAGATAAGTGGAGAAAGGCTAGTCGGTGGCATAGTAGTTAAGGTGCTAGACTCCCACATGGCTGACCACAGTTTAACTCCTGGACTCGGTGACTTCCAAACCATGCCAGTAATATGTGCATGCATGCTGCAAATCCCAAGAGGATAATGGAGGAGAAGGGACTGCAACATGGCCATCTCCCCTGGGAGATGATTTCTCACTTTCCTTCTATTACTGTCTGTCTCTGGTCAGCACATGTGCCCTATGCCAAAAATGTAAAAAGTAATTTAAAGAATAAATAGGTATGCTACATTCAGGGATGAGGAAACTCAGTTATCATTAAGTTGTCTGTTCTTTCTAAATTGATCTGTGGACTTAATAGTCCCCTATCAATATGTCAGCAGATGTTTTTTGAAGGACAGACAAAATAATTCTTAAATTTATATGGCATGATGAAGGATATAGAATAGCTAAAACAATCTTTAGAAAAAAGAGTTGGAAAACTTAACACTACATAATTTTAAGACTACTATAGAGTTACAGTAACCAAGACACATGATTTGCTTAAGGCTAGTCTAGTAGGTAAATGGGTCAGAATAAAGTCTAGAAACAGTTTCACACATATACAGCATTTTGTTTCTGATCAAGACACCAAAGCAATTCAGTAGGAAAAAAATGTTTAGCAAATGTTTAGCTAGTTAACTGGAAAAAGAAAAGAAAAAGAAAAAAAAATCAAACTCATTACTCCATACACAGGAAGTAATTCAAGATGGCTTATAGTTCTAATGCAGACCCTACTTATAAAATATCTAGAACAAAACATAAAAGAGTATCTTCATAACCTTAGAGTCAACAAAAAAAATTTATATTAAACATAAGAGATACCCAAGACCAGCAAATGGCATAATAGTTTTGTGGCTGGACTCCCATGTAGTTGAGCACAGTTCCGGTCCTAGACCCAGTGGCTTAAAACTTAAGCCAAGCATGTGTGCATGTGTGCCTCAAATCCGAAGAGGAGACCAGAGGAGAAGTTATTGCAGCGTGGCTATTCCCCTGGGAGATGACTAATTGCTGTTTCTCTGTCCATCTCTGTCTCTCCAGCAAGTGCCCAGGCCCTATAACAAAAATCTCTCAAAAAATTAAAATATACACAAATATATTTAAAATAAAGATACCATAAAAAGAAAAAAAAATGGAGAGATTGGGTTTCATCACGTAACAGGAAAAAAAATGGAGAGATTGGGTTTCATCAGAATTTAAATTTCTGCCCTTTGAAGTTACCATTAATCTACAGACTGGGAAATTTTCACCACACATGTATCTGAAAACAGATTTCTATCCAGAAGATTGGGAAAGAAAAAAAATAAGATAAAAACTTCTACAAGTTAACAATAAAAATTACTACTAAAAGTAACTCATTTAATAGTAAAGATATGAATAGCCCCTTCATGAAAGATATGAATAAAATGATGAATAAAATATTAAAAAGTGCTTAATCTCTATTCACAGATGTGATTTTATTTATAGGAAACTCCAAGATTCTATGAAATTGTCAGAACTAATAAATTTAGCAAAGTGGCAGGATATAAAACCAACATGCAAAAATCAGTTGCATTTCTGTACACCAACAATGAACAATTTGGAAAAGAAATTCCCAAAACATTTCCACTTAACAGTATCAGCAAAAAAAATAAAGAAAGAATTAACCAAGAAAGTGAAAGATTTGTACAATGCTCACTACAAAATATTGCTGAAAGAAATTAACACATAAATGAAACATCCCATGTTCATGGATTGAAAGACAATACTAAGATGTTAATACTACCCAAAGCAATTTACAGAGTCAATGCAAACTCTAATAAAATCCTAATGGTATTTTTTGCAGAAATAGAAAAACCCATTCTAAAATTCATGTGAAATCTGAAGGGAATCTGGATAGCCAAAACAATCTTGAGAAAGAACAAAGCAAGAGGACTCATATGTCCTGATTTCAAATCTTACTACAAAGCCTATGGTGATTGAAACTGTGGTACTGGTGGGACCAGCAGGTGGTATAGCAATTATGTATCTGGACTCCCACTGAGGCAATGGTGGTTCTAGTCCTGGACCCAGGGTTTTGAAACTCATGCTGGGTGCATGTGCTTGTGTGACCATGATCCCTGAAGAGAACAGAGGAGAAAAGACTGTGTTGTGGCCAACTTTCCTGGGGGGTGATTTCTCACTTTCTCTCTCACCATCTCTTCTCTGACTGGCAAGAACACATGCTCTCAGGCAAAAAGAAAAAAAAAAAATCTCTAAAATAAAAACAAAACTGTGGTACTGGCATAAGACAGACATATTGACCAACAGGATGGAATAGCGAGCCCAGAAATAAACCCCTCATATATGGTCAGATGGTTTTTTTACTTTTTTTTTTTTGGAGAGATTTTCGCTATAGAGCGCGTGCGCTCGCCAGACAGACAGAGAGAGACATAGAGACAGAAAGCGAGAAATCACCCCCCAGGGGGGATGGTCACACCACAATCCCTTCTCCTCCATTCTCCTCTCGGGATCTTGGGCACGCACGCACACGCGCCCGGTGTGAGTTCTAAGCCACCGGGTCCGGGACGCGAACCGCGGTCGACTACGTGGGAGCCCAGCGACATAGCCATTACGCTAACTGCTGGTTCCCAGATGGTTTTTGATAAGAGTGCCAAGACCATTCAATGGGGAAGAGAACAACTTTTCAACAAATAGTGCTGGGAAAACAATATTTCCACATTCAAAAGAATGCATTTGGACACTTAGTTAACCCCATTATGCAAAATTTAACTCAAAATGAATTGAAGACCTAAATATAAGACTTAAAACTATAAAACTCAGGCTAGCAGGTGGCATGGTGGTTAAGGCACTGAATTATTGCATGGCTGACTGCAGTTTGAGTCCCAGACATGGTAGCTACTTTCTCACCACCCAACCCCAGTCAAATTAAAAAATAACAAAGATGAATAAAATATTTTTTTAAAAAACTATGAAACTTGGGACCAGCAGGTGGCATGGTGGTAAAGGGCGCTGGACTCCCACATGGCCGACCGTGGTTTCAGTCCTGGACCTGGTGATTGTTTTCTTTCTCATTCTCTCTCTCTCTCTCTGTCTCTCTGTCTCTCTCTCTCTTTCTCTCTCAATCTCTCTCTCCCTCCCTCCCTCTCCCCTCCCTCTCTCCCTTCCCCTCTCTCTGGACAAACTACAATAAATAAATAAAGTTAATTCTTTAGGAAAATAACTATGAAACTCTTAGATGAAACATAGGGCTTCATGGCATTGAATTTGACTTGGATATGATACCAAAGATATAGGGAACAAAAGAAAAAAAAAAAACAGACAAATTGAACTTTCTGAAAATTTTAAAATTTTGTGCAACATAAGAGGACTGGTTGCACAGCGGTAAAGTGCAACAGTCTATGGGGCCTGATCCACACTAGAGAAAAGGAGAAGTCTGAGGGGTTTGTATCCACAGACCCCCCTGAATACACCAGGTGTATGCTCAGACATGATCTGGAGCTGGCTGAGGTGGTAGCTTCTAGCGTGGGGACCCTACTGGGGGTATCTGTCTTTCTTATGGAAGAAATAAATATCTGATAAGGGATTAATAACCAGAATATTTAGAGAATCTCTGAAATTCAACAACTAAATATAGTTTGTAAATGGGCAAAATACTTGAATAGGCTTTTTCCCAAAGAAGATAAACAAATTGCCAATAAGCACATGGAAAATGTGGGAATTAGGGAAATGCACACTAAAATTATGATATAACTTAAAAGTTCATGGAAAATGGCATTAAAGTATCTATTTTGGTGCAAAAAATTTTGAAATCCATGTGTAGTTTTTTCATAGTATCCATTTTCCATGAACTTTTAAGGACATCGTCGCCCCCCCCTTATACAGTGAGACACCACCTTATATCCATTAGTATGGCCACTATTTAAGTAGATAACAAATGTTGGCAAAGATGTGGAGATAATAGAATTCTTGTACACTGTTCGTGGGAATGTAAAATGGCACAGCACTATAGAAAACAATCTGGCCGTGGGCTGGCCCCATGACGGCTAAGGCAGCTGGATCCCACATAGCCAACCATGTGTTTTGAGTCCTAGACCCATCAGCTTAGGAAACATTCCAATTATGTGTGCATGCATGCCCAAAATCTTGAAAGGAGGGGGAGAAGGGATTGTGGTGTGACTATTCTCCATTTCCCATATGGGGGAGAGGTGTTTTCTACTCTCCTTCTCACTCTGGCAAGTACATGGGCCCGCTAGCAAAAAAAAGGAAAGAAAGGAAAAGAAAGGAAAGGAAAAGAAAGAAAACAGGGTGGCAGCTCCTCAAAACTTAAAAATAGAGTTGCCATATGATCTAGCAATTTCATTTCTGAATAGAAATCCAGAAGAGTTGAAAACAGCATCTCAAAAAGATCTGTACACCCATATTCACAATGGCATTATTCACAATAGCTAAAACATGGAAATAACCCAACTGGCCATAAACATATAAATGAATAAGCAAAATGGAATACAATGGAATACTTTCAGTCTTATGAAGGAAGGAAATTATGACATGTACAACATTGCTGAACTTTTAGGAGGCTATGTCAAGTGTGATAAACTAGTCACAAAATGATAAATACTGTGTGATTCCATTCTGAGGTACTTAGAACAGTCAAATCATAGAAACAGTAGAGTGGTAGTTGACAGAGAACAGGAGAGGAAGACATGAGTTATTGCTTAATAACTATAGAGTTTCAGGTCTAAGAAAGATAAAGGTTCTGGAGATACCTGATGATAATGTTATACAACATTAATACTGCTAAACTGTATACTTAAAAATGGTTAAGAGGGGGGTCAGCAGGTGCCATGGTGGTTAAGGCACTGGACACTCCCACATGGTAACACTCCCACATGGCTCAAGTCCCAGACCTAGTGACTTTCTCTCTCTCTCTCTCTCTCTCTCTCTCCTCTCTCTCTCTCTCTGTGTGTGTGTGTGTGTGTGTGTGTGTGTGTGTGTCTGGTCAAATTAAAATAAATTAATGAATGAACAAATAAAATTAAATAATTCTTTTAAAAAATTGGTTAAAAGGTAAATCTTACATTAGCTTTATATCTTTATTTTTTTAAAGAATGATTTATTTTATTTGTTATTATTATTTATTTTTTCATTTGAACAGAGAGAGAAAGAGAGAAAGCAAGCTACCATGTTTGGGACTCAAACTGTGGTCAGCCATGTGGGAGTTCAGGGCCTTAATAATCACACCACCTGCCAGTGCCACATTAGGTTTATTTTAACAATTTTTTAAAAAAAATAAGAACAGACAAGGCCAGCAGGTGGCATGGTGGTAAGGACACTGGACTCCCACATAGCCAACCGTGGTCTGAGTCCCAGACATGGCAGCTTGCTTTCTCACTTTCTGTCTCTCTCCCTCTCTCTCTCTTGCTATGTCCCTCTCTGGTCAAATTAAAATAAAGTTATGTAAAATAATTCTTTTTTAAAAAGCAGGGTAGATGCTTAAAATCTTTAGTCATCAAAAGAATGCAAATTAAATCCACAATGGATTTCATTTCATATACACTAAAAAAAAGTCTAATAGCCCAAATATTAGCAAAGATGCAAAATAGCTGGAACTCATACATTACTGATATCAGTGTAAAATACTTTGGAAAGCTGCTTGATGATTTCTTTATAGTTGAACATTAATCTACTTTATTCATGACCCATCACTTTCACTTAGTTATCCAAGAGGAATTAAAATACAAGAAAACTCATACAAAGAATGTTCAAAGAAAGCTTCTTATTGTAAACAACCAAAATGTACATCAATAGCACAGATAAAATAAAAAATATTATGTATTCATATAATGACATACAACTCGGCAATAAAAGAACAAACTGCCAATATATCAGACAACACAGGTAAATCTCATAAATATTTTGATAAACAGAAGAAGCCAGATATAATGGAATACATTCTGTAGGGTTCTATAGATATGAAATTCAAGACAATACTAGTCTGAATCTCAAGGGGCCAGCTGGTGGCATGATGGTTAAGTAGTTAGATCCCATATGGTCAACTGCATAGTTCAACTTCCAGACCCTGTGGCTTATAAAACATGCTAGGCACATGTGTTTGCTTAAAATCCCAAAAGGAGAAATGGAGAAGAGATTATGGTGTGAGCATCCCCCATGTGGGGGAGGTGCTTTCTCACTTTTTCTCTCTCTCTCTGTCTCCCTTTCTCTTTCTCTCTCTCTCTCTTTCTCTTTACCTGGCAAGTGCACCTGCCACCTAGCAAATTAAGAAAGAAAGAAAGAATAAAAAAGAAATCCCAAAGCAATTGTAGGAGTTAGCAACAGGAAGGAATCTAAGGAAACCCCCAAAACTGATGGATTTTGTTTCAAGTGGTAGTTGCACAGGATATACCATTATCAAATGCACCAAATTGAACATCTAAGATATAATTTTTTTATTCTCTGCTAATCATACCACAGTAAAATATATATTTAAAAGTGCTAATAGAAATTATACTTTTCCATTCACTGTAATTCTAATATCTGCTAACAAGGTCACTCCTGATAACAAGATACACAAGAAATCTGACTAGTAATCAGGAAGTAGCTCAATACACCCAGACTAGAGCAATGGGAAATATATGGTCCTGAGGGATAAATCCAAACTGCAGAAAACTTAATGAGCTCTCAAACAAGTGGGTTAGTCTATTATGATAGATAAATGAAATAAATAATTGCTATAAATTATAGGCTTCAATATTGTGAAGCTGACAAAATTCACATTACAAGTAAATGGAATAACAGATCTTTAGAAACTCAACAAGGAAATTGTTTTACAAGTTTAAATTTTAAATGAAGAAAAACTAAAGCATTTGGAGTACTTGAGCAAGGCATAGAATGTTTTAGAATATAGAAAATCTTTTCATAAAGAGCCAGCATGTGGAGGGCACTGCATACAGAAGCCATCTTGAGCTATCTGCCATCTTGAGCTATCCACCATCTTGGAAACCATTAGGCTTCACTTCCTCACTTAGCAAACCATTCTCAGAAATCATGTGACCAACTGTTCTCCCTGAGGGGCAGTTGGGTTTCTAGGCAATGGGAGAGATCCACCCACACCAATGATTGGTTCATGCTGTTCTATTTCATTTGCATTTTGGGCAACCAATCAGTGCCCACTAGCCTGCACAACCGGCCATTTTTTTCCTCAATAGATGGAAGAAGAAGATGGAAGACTTGATCAGCACCTCATATTGTCTCCACTCTGTGTATGTGTGTGTGTGTGTGTGTGTGTGTGTGTGTGTGCACGCGTGTGTTTGTCCCATCTCTCACTCCCTCCCCCAGGGAACCTGTTCAACAGTCCCGTGGGTCGGGACACCAGCATTCCAGTATTGCTCTTCACATTTAATACTTTGTTTTTGGAGCCAAAATAATGTAAGCGGAATAAGCTCAGATTTCACAATGTCAAGGAAGAAAAGTTATGAGTTATGGCTCAGTGGTAGACAAAACTATTTTTTATAATTATTTAATTTTATTTATTCATTAATTTATTTTAACTTGACCAGAGAGAAAGAGTGAGAAAGTAAGCTGCCAAGTCTGGGACTCGAACCATGGTCAGCCATGTGGTTGTGTCCAGCATCTTAAACACCACGCCACCTGCTGGGCCCCTAGACAAAAATATTTTTGTCTCAAGTTTTGGGGCCAGTAGTTGGCGTAATGGCTATGTCACTAGACTCCCATGTAGTCGACTGCGGTTCGAGTCCCGGACCCGGTGGCTTAAACTCACACCAGGCATGTGTGCGTGCATGCCCAAGGTCCCAAGAGGACAATGGAGAAGGGATTGTGACATGGCCATCTCCCCGGGGGGAGTGACTTCTCACTTTCTGTGTCTCTGTCTCTCTGTGTCTTTCTGGCAAGCACATGTGCTGTATAGCAAAAACCTTTTAAAAAAAAATTCACATACCTTCTTGTCTCTCTTCTTCTACCTTTTCATCTTTCTCCTTTTCACTTCTGCTTTCTTTCCCTCTTTTCTCTTTTTTTCTTCTCTAGACCAGATTTCTCAGTCTTATTTTCATAATTGACCCCCTAAGAAAGCATTTTAGATACATTTTTCCCTGATTGCTCTCCCTCTTCCCATTCCTCTGATGTCTCAAACCACAGATATACTGAATATCTATATGTGTTCTGTGGGTCTTTGGAGGGCCACAGTTCGTTGTAATATTTAAGGATTTTTGTGGCCTGGGTAGTGATACCCCTTATAGAAAATGTATACTCCAAATAATGAAGGATGGATCATATCCTGTTTATTATTGTGTGCCCTCTTAATGTAATGTTTGGCGCATAGTAGGTAATAGCTGCATTAGATGAATATTTATTGATCTAAAAGTGAAGGATGATCTCTGCTACAAACTTATCAAACAAACAATTAGAACTCTTGGATCATTTTTAGGCAATGTTGCATACTACTGGCTACTCTGCAATACTTCTACATTCGAAGACTGTCTTATTAAGACTATCTGTGTGACCCAATGGAAACAGGAAAGCACCTTAATCTCAAAAGTGATCAATTTGCACCAGTTCCAAGGGTGGGTTGCTTATACAGATGACTAATTTTATCAACTAGAATGATTTTCTTTCCCCTAGATTTACTCTCAGAACGTAATCCCTTCCTGAATTTTTCTTCAAATTCTGAGGCTACACAGCCTCTTTGATACATATAACCTACTACTCAAATTTATCAGTTTCAGCAAGAATTAGATCAGGGAGCGAGTAGAAGGTAAAGCCACACTGTAGGAGAGGAAGAAAATCAAGAAAGTCATTAAACTTGTGTTTCTTTTTTTTTTCTTTTTTTCTTTTTAAAAAATTTGCCATAGTGCACATGCACTTACCAGAGTTGGCCACTGGGGATGTGAAATCACCCCCTCCCCCCCCCCCTTGGAAATCACCCCCTCCCCCCCCCCATTGGAAAATGGTCATGTTCCTTTCTTCTTCATCTCTCTCACCTTTCAGGATTTGGGGCATGCACACATACTCCTGGAGTATTTTTCAAGCTCCCAGGTCCACAATTCCAAAAGTACAGTCAGCCATGTAGATCCAGCCACCTTAACCACCGTGATGCTGCTAGCCTTTCGTTTTATTTTTATCTGTAAGACTTCTTCCAGCTCTAACATTTTCTCATCTTATGATTGTGTTCTAAGTGAGTGTTTCTCGATCAAAGCATTTTAGAAAGTGTCATTAATTGCCTCCAGATTGGGGAAATAGTGCTACTAGCATTTGTGGGAGATGCCAGGGATGCTAGACATCTGCAAGACATGGAACTTTAGTCAGGTCAGGTCCTTGAGGAGGCAACCACCGACACAGAATTAGACACACAAGAGATTGATTAGGGGAAATGGCTGTTAAATGTGTCCCAATTTGGGCAGGCATGGCCTGGCTCTAGTACCTCTGCTGTGCTCAGCCACTGGTGCGGAGCACTTAGGGAGGGTAAGACTAGCATAAACGCAATGGTGAGTCCCCAAGATAGGAGTCTGTCACCCAATGACAGCACTCGCAACAGGATCTCTTTTAAAAAAAAAAACAAAACCAAAAATGACATTTTACTCAGAAACTTTTGCTTACAAAGTAAAAGAGCAAGATGAAATAACATCTGAGACAAGGCAACTATTTTGATTATTTTTTTTTAATTCTGTTTTTGATCAGGTTAAAGTTGGATACAGAATAAAAAATTTGGGGAGATGAGGCTTGAGAGTTGAAATTCAGTGTGGAAAACAATGAGTTAACTTCCCAGGTTGCATGAATGTTAATATTTTTTAGGGTTTTTTGCCATAGGGTGCTTGTGCTCACCTGAGAGAGAGCGAGAGAGACAGAGACAATAAGAGGAGAAATGAGAAAACAGCCCCTGGGAGGATGGTCATGCTGGAATCCCTTCTCCTCCATTCTCTTCCTGGGATCTTGGGTATGCATGCTCAGGCACCTGAAGTGATTTGCAAGCCCCCAGATCCAGAACTCGAACTGCAGTTGGTAGTGTAGGAGTCCAACGATGTAACCGCTACGCCATCTGCTGGCCCCAAGTACTAACATTAACTGTGTTACAAGAGAGTTGTTTCTTCTGACCCCAGAAGATGTTTGGAGACAGGAAACCTCAGCATCTTTTAAGTTTTGCTCATGGTGGTCAGGAAGGACACACAATAGGAACTTAATAGAGGTAACTTTATGTTTCTATCAGTAATCTTATCAGATTCACTCCTATGATTTCTTGCTTAGGCTTTGAGGGTCACTTCATTGTCAACTTCACTAGCATTCAAGATTTTAGCATATCTTTAGTTGATGGTTTGGAACCCTTTGAGTTATAGGCTGAAAGTCATTCACAGTTTTTGATTAGGATGTTTTCATATCACCACTTATAAATGCTTTATCAATTTATTTACTTGGCTAGTAGCTGCTTCTCAGTAGGCCAGCCTGGTAGGCATTTTCTTGGCATAACTTTTATTTTGCATCTTAATTTTTTGAGATGCATCAATGCCATTTGTAATTGCTGTTTGGAGGCATTTTGTTGAAGGATCCCTTTATGGTTCCTTCGTCTTCATCATTTGCTTCATCTTCATATAATTTCCTGATATTTCTGTAGCTTTAATAGTGTATCTGTATTTCTTGGCTTCATGATTTCTTCAATTCTATTTTTTCGTTCTAGTCTTTCCAGCAGGTTGGATCTCTCATGTATTGGGAGCAACTGCTTTATGATTCCTCTGGACCTCTCTTTTTTTAGAGAGATTTTTGCTATAGGGCACATGCGCTTGCTGGAAGGAGAGTGTGAGAAATCCACTCTGGGGGAATGGTCATGTTGCAATCCCTTCTCCTCCATTTGTCTCTGGGCATACATATACCTACCTGGCCTGAGTTTCAAGCTGCCAGATCTGGGACTCAAATCATGATCAGTCATCTGGGAGTCCAGCATCCCAGCCACCAGGCCACCTGTTGGCCTCTGGACCTTTTCTGTGAAGAAAACGTAGAAGGAGGGAGTTATTAGAGCAAATTACATCCCTGTCCCTCTATTAGTGTTGGGCTGCAACTGTTACTCATTTTTCCTCCTCCAATCCCCAATACAAATTTTCTTCTCCTTCAGCTATCACTTCCACAGATCTTAGGGGCTCACCTAGGTGTGGCCCAAATCTTCATTTCTGATGAGAAATGTATATTTCCTGGCAATTACACACATCTCGTTCTGGGAGAGCCATCCGTGTCCTTCCATGGTTATGATAAAGTATCTAGAGACCCCTAAGTGGATCCATATATGTGTTTCCCTTGCATAAAAGCATCCCTTCCTCTCACAGTTTATCTAGATCAATTACCTTCACAAGATAAGGACTCCTTTTTTTTTTCCCCCCCTCTGGTGCTTAACCAGAGAGTCCAAAGTATCCAGACAGTAGTCATAGCTTATCATTCAATGGTACCCTTGTTGTATTTCCTGGCAAAATACATTCCCTTTAAGAGCTAGCACTTTTAAACCTTTGAAGAAACCCAGAACTGTAGAAACAGGAAACACAAAATCTCCTCTGCCACCTATCTCCCACATAAATCATTAAGATTCTTCCTCTGCTTTTTTCCTGAATCCGTGTATTCTTCCTCTCAGGGACAGTGCCTTTAGAGAGCTCTGATTTAGTGTATGTACTACATCCTGAAGGATGGCACTTCATCCTTGCAGAATATTGCCTCTGAATTGGCACTTAAGTTGCACCTTCAGTAGGTTGTCTGGTGCTCCATCAAGCTGGATGCTATGAATGGTGCAGTATTTGATAACAACTAGTAGATCTTTTGGTCGTGACCCACTGAGACTTGCTGTAAATTCCACTCTGACTGATGCAGAACCCTTTGCTGTTCCAGCCTTCATTCAGAGCAGGCAACCTAGGATATGAGCCAGCCACTATACCTAGGTATGGAATTTGTTGCTTCCAGAACCCAAAGAGGTGCACCAGACATCATGTTTCAGTATAGTGGGGGATGTACGATTTTCCTTTTCTACTGGAGGGGATGCCTTCACACACCACTCACTGCTGGATCTGTAAAAATTCCGTGAAAGGGGCAAATCCTTGAATCTTCTTAGGGTTTATCTTTTACCCTCGGGACAGATGTGTCTTATCTAGGACATTATCATACAAGCTACCTCTTGCTTACTCTGCTCAGTCAATTTAGTATTGATATACCAATATGATGTTCTGCAGAATGTCAGAGAGTCCAGATCTCTTCAGAATGCATTACAACGGAGGGTGGAAGTGTTAATGTAGTCCTCGGACAAAACTGGAAATAATTATTGTCTCCTCCATGTAAATGTGAACTGCTTATTTTCATTTCTGATTGAAATATAAAAGAATGCATTCACCAAATCAGAGTCCACTGACCATGTGCATGAGGTCTTATTGATCTGCCTTCCATGGGACTATTACTTGGTTAAGCTTGCCATGGTAGCCTCCTTTCACTCTACTGGATTCTTGGTTAGAGTGGGGGATTTCAAAGCCTTCCAACTGGTCTTCCTCACTCTTATCTAAAAGCCAGAGAACACAGCACTTCAGCTGTGAAGGATATGTATTGTAGTTTTATACTCAAGGACCAGGGAAATGACTGGCAGGTAGGTTTTCATATCCAACTAATTCACTGTATGCTAGATATTAGCTATAATTCTATTACTTCCATAAGCCTTCCTTACTGGGGGCAGAGTGCAGGGCATGATAACTGTTAGGCCAGAGGCCTGGGAAGCTTAGGTGTGGGGGTTGTATGCCATGCCCTAGTCGGCTGATACAACCCAGATCTAGCCTCTCATCAGAACTGCGCTGCGCTCAGATTTAACCTGGATGTAGCACACGGCACTCTACTCTGCACATGGTGGTCTTCTCTGCACACTGCTCTACTCTGCACGTGGGGTTCTACTCTGCACACAGCACCAGGCCTTATGTGGCACAGCAATCTGCTCGCTCTCTCTCTCTCTCTCTCTCTCTCTCTAAACCTTTACCATATATGGGCTGTTTCTACCTCTACGACACTCCCCCTCCCTATACCTGTATAAAAATCGCTAAGGAACCAACCCAACAACCGCCAACTAACCACCTGTCTTGGCCTTCTGAGGGTAATTCCACCTACCCATGATTTCCGAGACTCAAATCTCCAGGTCCCCTGTCTGAAAACGTGGCCACGTCAGGGTCCCCTTCTACTCCTGGAGCTCAGGTGATTGTGAAGATGACTCAATCCCCTGCTGCTTATCTCCCGTTCAGCTCTGTGAGTGCGAAAAGAGATTTGGGACACCTCTTCCTTTTCTGCTCACTTGAGTCCCAAATACAATGGGTAATACTGAGTCCATCACCAAGTCAAAGATGCCCCTGGGCTGTCTGCTCTGTAATTTCACTAAATTAGGACGTGCTAAGGATCTCTGCTGCAAGCAGCTGATACTATATTCCACTGTGGCCTGGCCACAATATGCTTCAGACAATGGGTCTAAATGGCCTCCTGAGGGGACTTTTGTTTACAATACCCTCACTGATTTGGATAACTATTGCCAAGGGTAGGCAAACGTTCCAAGCCTTTTAGGATCTGCGTTCCCACCCCTTCCTCTGCACTTCCTGCACTACCGCTCAAGTCCTTCTTGCAACCAGAACCCCACAGTCTAAGGCCAGACCTCTCTTAGAGGTTGATCTCTCTCCTATAGATGAACCACCCGAAACCCTTACCTCACCTCCTTCCCAGCACCTGCCCCAGAGTACCCCACTATACCCTGATTCCACTTCGGCACCACCACCAGTCCAAGGCCCCCCCATTGTTCTCCCACCTTCACCTCCGTCTCCTCTATGTCCTTTGCTCCCATCCCCTCCTCACCCAGCTCCTAACTGGTTCACATACCTGCTCACACTCTCACCCTTTTCCCACCCCTTCCCTCAGTTCTAACCCTCTCTGTCCTCTCTAGGAAGTGGCAGGAACAGAAGGTATTGTCAGGGTCCCCTTTCCCTTCTCTCTCCAAGATCTATCTCAAATACAAAAAAGACTTTGTTCTTTCTCTGCTAACCCCATGACTTTTATCGAGATCTTCCATCTTACTCAGGCCTATAATCTTACTTCACATGACCACTATGTAATCCTGTCCTCCACCTTTACTGTGGATGAGAGAGAGTAAGTCCAGGCTGCAGCCTGAGAACATGCTGCCCAAGCCCACCTGGTCTACGTGACTTTACCAGTAAGACAAGTGGCTGTTCCTATTACAGATCCTCAGTGGGACTATAAGGTAGGAGACTCTGGCCCAAAAAAACATGACTACATGATCCAGTGTCTCCTGGCTGGACTGTACACCATCTCTAACAAAACTGTCAGTTTTGACAAACTCCAGGAAATCACCTAGGGGGCAGATGAAAACCCAGCTGTGTTCCTCAATCACCTTACAGCCTTAACCCTTTATACATGATTAGACCCCACTTCACTGGCTGGGGCCACAGTTTTGGCATCTCACTTTATTACCCAGTCAGCACCTGATATCTGTAAGAAACTTAAACAGGGAGAGGATGGCCCTCAGACCCCTGTCCATGATCTGGTAAAAATAGCACTTAAGGTTTACAATGCCCGGGAGGAAGCAGCTGAGGCTGAACACAAACCCCACCTTAACTGCAAGTGGCACTCCAAACCCAGGCCCTGGTAGCAACCCTGAGGTGGGCGGCCTCACAGGGGCACAAAAATGGGGCTTCCTCATCTAAGTCTGTTCCCCTGGGACTGTGCTTCAAGTGCAGGAACACAGGCCACTGGGCTCAACAATGTCCTTGCCCCCAACCTCCCACCAAGCCATGCCCCAAGTACAAAAAGCTTGGTCATTGGGGAAGTGACTGCCCAATGGCTGACTCATCCTTGGTGCTTCCACATGGGGGACAAGTCAGCTAGGCAATCCCCTCTTGGGGCTAGCTGCCGACTGAAGAGGCCCAGACTCAAAGACCCCCATCACCATTACCGAGCCCAGGGTAATGCTACAGGTAGCAGGTAAGTCCAATCTCCTTTCTTGTGGACACAGAGGCTACCTTCTCTGTCCTGCCCTCTTATTTGGGGCCACTTTTCTTTCTCAGGTTTCAGTCATGAAAATAGATGGCATGCCCTCCTGCCCACCTAACCTGCCATATAAAGGGATGACCTTTCTTCCACTCCATGCCATCATGCCCAGTCTCCCTCCTGGGCAGAGACATCCTTCACCAATTGGGAGCTACCATCCAACTTCTGGCTGCAGCCCCTGCTGCTCACTTTCTCCTCCCTCTCATCTGCTCATCCATTGACTCTGATCTCTCTGGCCCTCCCTCCTTTCCTCTTCCTCCTGAAAAAGTTAACCCTGTTGTCTGGGACACCACTGAACTGGTTGTGGCCTCCCACCACACTCCAATTCTTATTTGCCTAAATGACTCCACCAAGTTTCCCTCTGACCCCAATTTCCTATCTCGAAAATATATCATAAGGGTCTTAAGCCTATTATCACCCAACTTCTTGCTCACGGACTCTTCATTCCTACAGACACTCCATGCAACACTCCTATCCTCCCAGTCTGCAAGTCGTTGGGGGCCTACTGCCTAGTTTAGGACCTCTTCCTCATCCATGAGGTGGTCATTCCTCTCCATCTGGTAGTCCCCGACCCATACACTCTCCTATCCAACATCCCACCGAACACCACTCACTTCACAGTCCTTGACCTCAAAGATGCCTTTTTCACTATCCCCCCTCCACCCAGACTCCTACTTCCTGTTTGCTTTCACCTGGGACAACCCGGGTTCACACTCTGCCCAACAGCTTGCCTAGACAGTCCTCCCCCAGGGCTTCTGAGACAGCCCCCACCTCTTTGGGCAGGCTCTTGCTCAAGACCTCGCAACCTGCCCACTAGCCCCCAGTACCTTTTTACAGTATGTGGATATCTCCTCCTCTGCAGCCTGTCTGTCTCTCTCTCTCTTTCAACAACAAACAACTCCTCTTTTCAACTTCTTGGGGGTCCCAGGGCTACTGAGTCTCCCCATCCAAAGCCCAACTTTCAGTTGCCTCAGTTATCTATTTAGGGATCTCCCTTATCCCAACCACCAAAACACTTATATCCAACCATACCAAGCTCCTCCGCAGTCTCCAACCCCCTACTACAGCAGATGAAATCCTTTCCTTCCTCAGCCTAGTGGGCTTCTTCTGCCACTGGATCCCTAGCTTCATCCTCCTCACTAAACCACTATCTGCTGCAGTCAAAGAAACTCCAACAGGCCTTTTACCTCACCTCCACTGTCTGTAAGGCATTTATGGCCCTTTGCGATGTCCTGGTTTCCTCACCTCTCCTTTCACTCCCCAACCCAACACATCCTTTTCACCTCTTCATTGATGAATGAGAGGGGGTTGCAACTGGACTTCTTGCACAATCCATTGGCCCCAGCTACTGCCCAGTGACTTTCCTGTCTAGACAGCTAGACCCTACTGTTCCGAGTTGGCAGCCCTGTCTGAAAGCTCTGGCGGCTGCCACCATACTCATGAAAGAATCCCTCAAACTCACCTTAGCACAGCCCCTGTCCATCTTCTCTTCTCACCGCATAATGGACCTCCTCAGCCACCATGCTCACTCGCTCTCTCTTTCCTTGGGCCATCACAGGTTCAGGAATTCCATTTATTTTTCATTGAAAATTCTGATAGCTCTCTCTGCTCCTCTCCTCCTCTCAACCCATCCACCTTACTTCCTCTGCCAACTGCTCTTCCTACCCCCTTTTATTCTCAAGTTGTCAAAATCCTTGCCTCCCCTCGACAAGAACTGTTTAATATTCCTCTATCCAATCCCGACCACACGCTTTTTGTTGATGGCAGCTCAGTAGTTGGGTCAGACGGCCATTGCCGGGCAGCGTATGCAGTAGTCTCTCCCTTTGCCACCGTCGAGGCATCACATTTCCCAGAAAGTACCACATCCCAAAAAGCTGAGCTCAAAGCCCTTTTACACAGCCTCACTCTCTCAAAGGGCCAATAAGTCAATATCTACGCTGATTCCAAATATGTCTTCCTTATTACTCACTCTTACTCCGCCCTCTGGGAAGAATGGGGCTTCCTCACTAAGGGCTTGCCAGTCATTAATGCTACTCTTATAACAAAACTCCTAGAGGCCCTCCAGCTCCCAATAGAGGTCGCTATAGTCCACTACCAGGGCCACCAGGGCTCATCTGACCCAGTGGCAATCAGTAACTCCCAGGCCAATGCAGTAGCCTGTAGTCTTCACACTTGAAACTCCCCCAGTGCCAGTCTTCTTCCTAACCTCTACGGTTAAAACTCTTTATTCCAATGAAGAACAGGCAGAGCTCCTCTCATGTGGGAGAACAGCTGGGGAAAAGGGGTGGATTTTCCTCCATAACAAAATTTCTCTCCCCCAACAATAGGCCTATGCCATCCTCACAGAAGTCCACCAGTCTCTACACATTGGCCCACAACTGCTGTTTCTCTTCCTTGAGCCCCTCTTTCATTATCCAGGACTCCACAAGGTCCTTCAGCATATACATCAGACATGCTCCACCTGCTCAGCCATCAGTCCCCAAGGTGGCCTACACCCTCGGGTCGCCATTCACCAACTCCACAGCCACCAATCTGGTGAGGACTTCACTCATATGCCCAGACATAAAGCCTTCTGATACCTCCTTACTCTAATAGACACCTTTTCAGGTTGGATTGAGGCCTTCCCTGCCTCAAAGGAGATGGCTGACACAATTGCAAATGTCCTCCTAGGGCACATTATACTATGCTTTGGCCTTCCAACAACCATCCAGTCTGACAATGGGCTGGAGTTCACTTCCAGAGTCATCCAACTAGTCTCCGAATCTCTCAAAATCTCCTGGAAACTCCATATCCCTTATCACCCCCAATCCTCAGGTAAGGCTGAAAGGGTCAATGGCCATCTAAAGGATCATCTCACCAAACTTTCCCTAGAGCTCTGTCTCTGCTGGCCTGAGCTCCTTCCCCTAGCCCTCACTCACCTGTGTGTGGCTCCCTGAAATCCCACAGGTCTAAGCCCATTTAAAATTCTATATGGTAGACCTTTCCTCATTAACCACGACCTCCTGAGCCAGCCCCACCCCCCACCCCCCTGTATCATACCTTCCTTATCTTGCTCTCCTCCACCAGCTACTCCGTGAACACAACAAACACATTCTCCCAACCCTCACTCTGTCCACATTGGTCTCAGAGTGCTCACCCAGCCCTCTCCAGCTGGGTGACAACATGCTACTAAAAGAACTCCACCATCACTCACTGGAACCTCATTGGACGGGACCTTACACCATCATCCTCACCACCCCCACAGTGGCTGAGGTTTTGGGACAACCCTTTTCATACCATGTCTCTCGCCTCAAACAAGTACCCCTTTCCAGCCCCTGGAAGTCTCAGGTTTTGGGACCCAAAAAACTTTGTTTCACCAGGTTTCCCTGCAAACTCTTCATTTTCCTACCCTTCCTCTTTCTCCTAACCTCTAGCCCCTCTTTTCACTGGTATTTTTATATACAAGAGTCCTGGATGTCCACAGTTCACATACACACCCACTTCCTGGCCACCAGGGACTGCCAACCACATGGCTGACAGTCACGGGTCTCCATCCTCATCTCCTTTGCCAAAATCCGCTCTGTCATCCAGGGATGGTCCAGTCAACCTGGCCCTTTGCTTTACCTTTGATCAGACCAAAGAATCCTGTCATGATTGGTGGGTAGATACCTACAGGGGTTGCCCTTATAGTACCTGCCATACTCATGTCATGTAACTAGACTCCCACAACGAACTACAAGACACTTACCTCCTTACCACCAACAGTTAAGGCCAGCTCTACCTCAACATCAAAGACTCTTGGGATGATAGGTGGGTAAAAAGAATCTGGGGAAAAGTCTATTCCTGGGCCACCAGTTCGTCCTCATCCGGAGCCATCTGGATCTATTGAACTTACACCAGAGTAGTCCCCGAAACCATTGACCAACAAAAAGACCAATCAACAAACATTTGGAACCATGAAGTTTCCCTAAAATCAACAAATACATGCTGGATAGACTGGTAATGCAGACCTGTTTTCCTGACTATCCTTAGTCCAACAGGGAGCCCTCCTCCTCAACAGGGATGGGCAATTTTTCAGACTGCTTTCTCTGTGCCTCCCTAGGCCAGGCTCCCCTCATGGTGGTTCCAATAATCCCCTTCCCAAATGCTTCCTGTACCACCTCATAGCCCTCCTTTAGCCCTCTCCAAAACATCCCCTTGTTCAAAAAT
Source organism: Tupaia belangeri chinensis (assembly GCF_000334495.1). Taxonomy (NCBI): domain Eukaryota; kingdom Metazoa; phylum Chordata; class Mammalia; order Scandentia; family Tupaiidae; genus Tupaia; species Tupaia belangeri. The sequence continues at coordinate 6,560,313 of NW_006159928.1, forward strand.
ACAGGCCAACTAAATCAGACAGGTGTTACACCGACAACACCTCACTGGCTCCTTTGGACGCCTCAGGTAACCAGTCCATACCAATCGATCTCCTTTTCTCTCTGTGCCCCACTGGGTACTTTTTTTGGTGTAACGGCACCCTAACCAAACTAATCAACTCCTCCTCTCCTTTCCCTTGTCCCTCAGTAACCCTAATCCCACAGCTGACCTTCTGCAGTCAGGCTGAATTCCTCCTGCTGGCCTTTCCCTCTTCTACAGACCTCCGCACTAAAAGAGCAGTCTTCCTTCCTGTCCTAAAAAAGCATGCCATTAGCATCCTCCCTTGTAGCCACTGGAATTGGGGGAGGGGACATTGGCCCACAGCATTTCCACCTCCCAGGACCTAGAGGAAAAACTCCAGTTAGCCATTGAGGCCTCAGCTGCCTCCCTGGCCTCCCTTCAGCTACAAATCACTTCAGTCGCCCGGGTAGCTCTTCAAAGCTGATGCACCCTAGGCCTAATAATGGCTGATAAAGGGGGCACCTATCTGTTCCTCAGGGAAGAATGCTGCTACTATGTCAACGAGACAGAGCTGAGTGAACAAAACAACGATGTTCTCAGCCGTCTAAGTGAAGAACTATGGTGCCAGTAGCAGCAGCCCACTTTTTTTTTTTTTTCCCCAGACTGATGACAATCTACCCTCAGCACCTGGATTGCACCTATTTTAGGATCATTAGTGCTCATCTCCCTTCTCTTCATGCTTACACCATTTCCTCAGGTTCCTCTGAAGCCGAATCCAAGAAGTTTCCCAGGTGGCTGTCAACCAAATGCTCCTCCATCCCAACACACAAGTTCCCACCAAGCCCCTGGCCCTCGACTTCCCCCCATCACCCCAATTCAGCAGGAAGTAGTTAATGATCAAATGGCACCCTGTAACACCAAAACAGTTGGGATGTTAGGCCGAAGGTCCAGGCAGTTTGGCTATGAGGGTTGGATGCCATGCCCTAGTTGGCTGATACACACGTCATTGCTATAGGGCACACATCACTCTTAGGTTTTAACTGTCAACAGCCCTCAATTTTTCATTCTCTTTCTGCAGGGCCTCAGTGCAATCTAGCAATAACCAGCGAACTCCACTGCAAAATTGCTCTCCTTGTACCTTCCAAATGCCCAAATCATTACACAGGCAAAGATGTTCCCCACACGAACACTTTTTTTCAGGTCACCACCAGTGAAATTTTCAGCAACTGAGCCTTCACCTCATGTCAAGTACTACCAGTGCCCCACATCCTAGTCAGGATGGGGACCTCTTTGCCACGTGGGCTGTAAGTGATGCCTTCCCTACTTCCTCTCTTACCCTTTACTTTTCGAGGTCATTCCATAGTAGTTAGCTGTCAGTCAAATCTTCCATAAAGCAGACAGCAAAACAAGATTAGATTTTTTAAGAGATTTATTGGGGGAAATGTCTGTGAAGGATAACGAGGAGAAAGAAAAAGAGCAGACAGGAAGGACTTCCAGACAGACACCTGTGAAAGGAGAAAGAGAAGGAAGAGACAATAGGTAGAAGGGGACTCGGGCTGCAATGCAGCTTTGTGAAGGTCTCATTCAAGCCTAGGGAGAGTCTCCAGGATGAAGACTGCCCATTAAAGGAGTCCTATATTGGGCAGGAATAGTCTGGCTCTGTTGCCTTCATCACTCAGTCACTGGCGGAGAGCAGTCCAGGAAGCATGTCTTCAGCATGACTCCTGTGATGAATCTTCAAGGTGTGACTGAAGGCTGTCCTTAACTACAGTGCTCACAGCAGGTTCTGTCTGAAGGAAGGCCTGAGCAGGCACTCCTGTGGCTACCACAGCACCACTCTCACACTGCGTGATTTTCATTGGTCTAGGCAGTTACTTTTACATATGCCTTAAAAAAAATTGTTTTTTCATGATGTGGAATTATTCGTCTATGCTAATTTATTTTAAGCATAAGCAAAAATAATTTTGGACAGCTTTAAAATGTACCAAAGTTTTCAGAAAAACAAATGCCATGTAAATTGAGAGAAAACCTGAAGGTTATATTATTGAAACCTTACCAATCATCTCTGCCATTTTGAAACATTAAATCACTGGTGGCAACAATACCCTGATATTTGAATTACTAATACAACATGCCGATATCTATACTTGTGCCTGTCTTGTATGTATGAATATACCTCCTTAACCCTTATTTCAAAATGGGAACATAAAGAAAACTGCCAGCAGTATTTCTTTGAATATTATTTTCTCTAAAATTCAACCTTAGTAATTTTAAACATTTGGAATTCTCACACACTGTTGGCATATATTGTTGGAATACAAAAACGGTGCAATTTCAATGGGGGGATTTGACAATAGCTAACAAAATTAAAAGTTCATTTACCTTTAACCCAAAATGCTACTTCTGGGACTCTATCCCTAAGAAAATATGACAGAAATATCCAATGATGAATACAGAAGGTAAAGTAATTTGAATAGCACTATTAATACTATTACTTACAATAGTATAAGACATCTTTCCATGCAAACCTTCATCAGTGTGGGATTGTTTTGATTACATCATAATAGACCCATATAGTAGAGTACTGTCAGCTCTGAAAAGGCCTGAGTAGTATTTCTAAATGTTGTTATAAAATAATCCTAGAGTATATTGCTAAGTTAAGAGAATTCAAAGCAATGCACAGAATACACATATGTAGTTTGTTTCTTTTATGTAAGAAAGAAAAGGGGCGGCCAGATGGTGGCATGGTGGTTAAGGTGGCTCGATCCCACATGGCTGACTGTATAGTTCAAGTCCTGGACCCAGCAGCTTGAAAAATATACCAAGCATGTGTGCAGGTATGCCCAAAATCTCCAAAGAAGAAATGGAGAAGGGATTGTGACATGACCATTACCCTTTGTCACTTTCCCTCTTTGTCTCCCTGACAAGCATAAATACTCTCTAGCAACTTAAAAAAAAATAAAAAGAAAGAAAGGGGGAAAAAAAGGAAAGAAAGAAAAGAAAAGAAAAAAGGAATTGCAGGGGATCAGCAGGTGGCATGGTGGTTAGGGTGCTGGACATTCCCACATGGTCGACCATGGTTCAAGTCCCAAACCTGGTGGCTTGCCTTCTCACTTTCCCTCTCTCTCTGTCTCTCTCTGGTCAAATGAAAAGAAATGATGAACAAATAAATAATTTTTAAAAAAGAAAAAAGAAATTGCAGAGAAATCTTGCATTTTATTCAGTTACCATATTTTTGTTAATAACATTGACAATGCTATTTTGAAAATATTTAATGTATGTATGGATAAAGCAAATAAATGATTATGTTAGTATCATGATGGAAGAATTTTTGTATAAGAGGAAAGATACAGAAATATAAAATCAAAAGAAGTAGAATTGCTATTCTTACATTTCAATTGAAAGAATTAGTATGTCCTCAAGATATAATTTTGTCTTTTAAAATATGTATTTTCTAGCTCCTTTCATTAAGAAGGGCTATTAGCCCCTCTTCAACCCAGGTTATGGCTTCTAAAAACCATTTCCTAGTCAAAAGCTCCTTTGAGAAACAGACTCCAGGACCAAGGTGGGAAAGGTGTAAAATGAGCCTGAAATATCTTTTCATACCCAAAAGTAAGGAAGGATTCAAGCACTGTTAAGGCTGTGTCAAAAGAACTGAGGAATCAACTAGGAGAAGTTATCTGGCCAAAGAGGAGATCATTTAAGTATCATAATGAATGTTGACTGAAGTGAATTAAAAGTATCAAATATATTAAAATTCATAAGTATGTAATGATATTCAAAAGTAGAAATTTAGAGTATGCTAGCATAGACATTCATTATTTGAAAACTAGCTAATAAAGTAGAGAAATTAAATTACTTTTCCTGTACAAACTATATTTCCTATTCAAATACCATAAAAAGAGTTCTTTATGGTTCTTTAATATTAAAAGTTCTTTATTCTTTCTTTAATAAATAAAGAAAAGGTGATAAGAGAAATTTAAAACAGGGCATGGGGCAAAGCAGCCTGTGGCATGGTAGGAATGCAATGAGCTGCAATGCTGGACCCACATGCGAAGGTCCTGGGTTCGTGTCCTAAGGCCTCCCTATATACATTGAGTATACATGCTGGTTACACATGCATACTCATCACCCAGGCTGGTGGAGACTGAGGGTAGGTCACAATGTGTGCACCCTGTCGGTGGGGCCTGTCTCCTGTCTCTCTCCCTCTCCTCTCTCTCATTGAATAAATAATTAAAAAAAAATTGTTTTTAGTTTTGTTTCGGGTATTTGTCCTTGCCAGAGAGATATAGACAGAGAGAGAGGGAAGTGACAAAGCATTCCCCAGGAGGGATGGCCACACCATAATCCCTTCATCTCCATTCTCCTCTTGGGATTTTAGGCATACATGCACACACACTTGGCATGTTTTTCAAGCCACCAGGGACTTAAACCATGCTGTCAGTCCTGGCTGATCCCGTAGATAAAAAGAATTAGACTATCACCATCTTTGCATTGCTTAACGAAATGATGGACCCTAGGCACTGATCATAAGTGCTACTATGACCTTCAGTTAAAAGGCTGGTGGGAAACTTTTTATACAGGATAGCTTCTGCTGTCAACACTTGAACCCACGGATTGACCTTAACATCAGAATAAAGGAAACAGCCAGTATTAATATGCTTCTGTTATGATGAAATGGGAAGAGCAGAGTTCCATCTGTGAGATATTTTTGCCGTAAAACCAAACTGAGAGATCAAGCCTTTAGATCTAGCGGCTAGTTTACAGTACATACAGAGAAAAGAGGAACATGACAAAACGACACACAAGGATACAGTTAGCACAGTCCTAAATGTGGGAAACTATGTGACAAATGACTCCTGTTTCTTCATCAAATATGTGTTAGGACATATTTTTTGAAAAGAAGACTCATTACACATTAAGAGATGCTAAGCGATTTAAGAAATGTATCAAATCTAATGCAATGTGTGGACCTTGTTTGAACTGCAAAAATATATTTATAAAAATCTGAGAAGTTTTTAAACTCTGGATAGCTGGTGATATTAGGAAATTGTAGTTAAACTTTTTTTTTCCCCCTAGAGGGTGCATGACCTTACTAGAGAGAGACAGAAAAAGAGACAGGGAGAAAGCACAACCTCATGAGGAGTGGTCACACCACAATCCTTTCTCTTCTCTCCCTCACTTTGGGATTTGGGGCATGCACACACACCCGTGCCCTGCATATTTCTTAAGCCACCAAGTCTGAGACTAAAGACACACAGTGGGCCTTGGTGATTTCTGGCTGCCAGTAGTTAAACTTTTCTTAAGTGAAATATACATATGTGGCTTATTTTTTTTAATTAAAAATCATTCTTGGGGCTAGCTGATAGTGTGCTGGTTAAGACACTGGAGTCACATGGCTGACTACAATTTGAGTCCTGGACTCAGTGGCTTGACAATCACGCAGGGCGCCTGTGTGTCTAAAATCCCAGGAGAGAAAGGATTGTGGCATGGCCAAACCTGCCCCCCCCCTCCAGGGAGTGATTCCTCACTTTGCCTCTCACTGTTTCTCTCTGGTGAGCATACATGCTCTATGGCAAAAACCTTTAAATAAATAAATAATTCTTTCTAGGTGAAATAATGTAATATATAGGTGCTACCAGGGATTTCTTTAAAATAATTTTTTCAAATAATCTGAGAAAGTGGGAATATTATATAGATCAGGAGTTCTCAAACCTCAGCAAATACTCAGAGATTCTGATTCAGTGGCCTGGGGGAAAGATCAGTGAATTTGCATTTCTAAGAGTCTTCCAGGTGACACTACAGCTGCTGATCCAGGGACTCCATTTTAAGCAGCATTGGTAAGAATAAAAAAGACTATTGATAGTTGATAATTATTGAAACCGACTGCTTAGGAAGCATGTCGTTCAATATATTGTTCTCTCTCTCTCGTATCTGTTTTAAATTTTTCATAATAATTTTTTAAATAAAACTCACAGGGCAACATCATGATGTCTGCCAATGTTGTTCCCAAGCATTTACATAGTGCTATATGTATTTTTATTGTAAACGAATCTGATTTTATTTATTCTTTCTAATACAGTTAAGGTATTGCATTGATTTTTTTTTTCATTATATTTATAGTTAGGTTGCATTTTATATGTATTCCATTTGGGACAGTAAAGGTATAATAAAAATATTTACTATAAAGTGAGAATGTCAAATCTGATAAGAGTAAGAACTGCTAGGGACCGGCAGTTAGCGTAATGGCTATGTCGCTGGACTCCCAAGTAGTCGACCGCGGTTCGACTCAGTGGCTTAAAACTCATGCCGGGCACGTGTGCGTGAGTGCGCGCCTAAGATCCCAAGAGGAGAATGGAGGAGAAGGGATTGCTGCGTGACCATCCCCCCAGGGGGTGATTTCTGGCTTTCTGTCTCTATGTCCCTCACTGTCTGTCTGGTGAGCGCACGTGCCCTATAGCGAAAACCTCTCCCCCACCCCTCAAAAAAAGAGTAAGAACTGCTAACTTAAGGCAGTCTGTGGAGAAATGAGGGCCAAGGAGAAAAACAAGTCCTGGAGGCTAAAAGAGAGGCTTCAGTGGTAATCAAAGCAGAGGATTCCCTCGACCCACCAGGGTTTCTGTTTTCCTAAAAGAGAGGCTTTACTGATCAGAAATATTCTTGAATTCCCCTGCAACATTTTCTTGTTCAACATTTGGGATTTCCTGACTATTCAAGATGAAAAAATGATTCTGAAAATACATTGATTTTTCTGTACTCAGCAGCAGGCTGGTTATTAGTCCTCCAGGAACCTGTCCGAGAGCTCCATTTTCAACAGACAGCTGTCCAGTACCAGACAAGTACAGGTCGCTGGACTCCCAAGTAGTCGACCGCGGTTCGACTCAGTGGCTTAAAACTCATGCCGGGCACGTGTGCGTGAGTGCGCGCCTAAGATCCCAAGAGGAGAATGGAGGAGAAGGGATTGCTGCGTGACCATCCCCCCAGGGGGTGATTTCTGGCTTTCTGTCTCTATGTCCCTCACTGTCTGTCTGGTGAGCGCACGTGCCCTATAGCGAAAACCTCTCCCCCACCCCTCAAAAAAAGAGTAAGAACTGCTAACTTAAGGCAGTCTGTGGAGAAATGAGGGCCAAGGAGAAAAACAAGTCCTGGAGGCTAAAAGAGAGGCTTCAGTGGTAATCAAAGCAGAGGATTCCCTCGACCCACCAGGGTTTCTGTTTTCCTAAAAGAGAGGCTTTACTGATCAGAAATATTCTTGAATTCCCCTGCAACATTTTCTTGTTCAACATTTGGGATTTCCTGACTATTCAAGATGAAAAAATGATTCTGAAAATACATTGATTTTTCTGTACTCAGCAGCAGGCTGGTTATTAGTCCTCCAGGAACCTGTCCGAGAGCTCCATTTTCAACAGACAGCTGTCCAGTACCAGACAAGTACAGAGCTAGCTAGAACTGTTTGAGAAAGACAGCCTAAGACAGTGGCTCCACTTAAGAGTGCTTGGGGGCCTTTAACAAATACTGATGTCCGGGTCCCACCCTCACAAGTTCTGACCTAATTGATAAAGAGTGAAGAGGCACTGGAAGGGCTGAAGCTCCCGGGTGACTCTAATCTGCAGCCTAGACTAAGAACCACTGCGTTAAGTCTAAGGGGGATTCTCAGACCTAGGTGGAATCAGAATCACTTGGAAGACTGCAAATCACAGACCACTAGAATACTCCCAGAATTCCTGACTCAATAGACCTGGAGTAGGACCCAGTATTTCATATTCTTAGTAAGCTCCTAAGTGACTGCTGTCTGGAAACCATACTTTGAGAACATCAAGCCCTTCTACAGTATACCCTAAGTATGGTACAATGGCTGTCTCAAGGGAAAACACTTCCGTAATTGTCTGAGTTGTTGAACTAGTCATTTTCTTTATAGAACACCATTTGTACTTGAAAGAATGCTGACAAACAGTAGTTATTCAGACTTAGCTATTTGGAAGACATTTCCTCAAAAATAAAGTCAGCCAGTCACTTTAGGAGAAACAACTGACAATAATCTCTTTCCAGTGGAAAAAAATCTGAACTTCACGTAAAAACTGGAAATCTGAAAGATTTATAGACATTATGATGAGCTTGACTACATACCATATTTAAAGATGTTGTGGTAAGATTAGTAGCAATAATAAGGAATGTTATCTTTTATATTGTATAATGAAATGTGTCAACATTTAGAGGATTTGCATAACTCAGTGAACTAGCATTTTACAGATGAGCATAATGTTACATCACACCTAAGGACAAAGCAGCCATTCCAAGGCCAAGACAGAAAAATTGATAACAGTACAATATGGTTTCAGACTCCATATCACAACTAACCTTTAAAAACTGCCACTTGCAGAATTCTGGTGTAGTAAAAAGAATATCCCCAGTTATCTGGAAAGGCCTTTTCCAACTATGCATCTGTATAGGACCAGATTTTCTTCATATACTTTAGCCAAAACAAACACACCGCAACAGACTGAGTACAGAATGGGACATGGGAATCTAGGTGTTTTCTACTAAACCAGACATTAAAAAGATTGGGGGTGGGGGGGTGGGGCAGCAGGTGGCAGGGTGGTTAAGGCGGTTGGGTCCCACGTGGCCAGCTGAATTGTTTAAGTCCCTACCCAGTGGCTTGAAAAACACACTGGGTGTATGTGCGTGTATGCCCAAAATGGAGAGGAGAATGGAGAATAAATTGTAGCACAGCCATCCTCACTGGGTGTAGGGGGTGATTTTTCACTTTTCTCTCCTTTGGTCTCTCTCTGGTGAGCACACATGCCCGATAGAAAAAAAAAAAATCTAAAAAAAAAAAGATTTGGGAAAAAAGTATAACTGTCACTCTTCTTACTAATTTGGGAAATAGTTAATTTCCATAAAGTATTATTTAGGTTAACATGTAGCAAATGTGTTGTTATTTTAAAGTGAGTTGATATTTTTGTTAATTATTATTTGTAATTTATAATAATGGAATTATTGCTAGATATAAGCCATATACAGATATGATCATCGGGTCAATAATAATTTTTTTAAAGCATAAAGGAGTTCTCGAAAGGTTGAGAACTGCTGTTCTAGAGTTCCAGAAGTGCTCTATTTCCTGACTTTGGTGGTGGCTGCATGGATGTTAGTTTTGTTTTGTTTTGTTTTGTTTTTGTTTTCAGGATTTTGCCATAGGGCACATGTGTTAGTTGGGGAAACAAAGACAGAGAGAGAGAAAGAGAGAAATCACTCCCCAGGAGGGATGGCCACACCACAATCTCTTCTTTCCACTTTCCTAAAGATTTTGAGCACACATGCCCATGTGCCCAGCATGATTTCTAAGCCTATAGGTCCAGGACTAGAACAGCAGTTGGCCATGTGGGAATCTAGCATCTTAACCACCATACCACCTATTGAATGAATGTAGTTTTAGATTGATTTCTTAATGTTTTTACACATATTTTATGTATTTTTGTGAATGTTAATGTTTACAAGGTTTTTTAAAAATTACAATGAAGGAAGTTGCCTCTTCCTGTAGTAGAAAGAGCATGATTTTGGAAACGAAAAATTTTTGATGTGGGGGAAACAGGTGGTGTAGTGCTGAACTTGCACATGGTCAACCAAAGTTTGAGTCCCAGACCTGGCAGCTTGAAAATCACACCAGGCACAAGTGAATGCATGCCCAAAAATCCCAGAAGGGGAATAGAGAAGAAAGAATTGCTGTGTGGCCATCCCCTCTTGGGGGGAGGGGGTGATTTCTCACTTTTCCTCTCACTGTCTCTCTCTTTTTCTCCAGCAAGTGAACGTGCCCTATAAAATAAATAAATAAAAGCTTATGAGGTGCTTATATTTCAGCTACTAGTAAAGAAAGGTTTTCTGTAACTGAAAAACAATTCATGATTCAAGTTCTCTGTGTTAATCTGTTGTGTGTGTTGGGGGCCAAAACAAAAACAAACAAAAAAAACAGTGGTTGTAATACCACCTTCTATAAAGCATAAAAATGCTTCATAAACTGTGAAGTGGTATATACTTATTGGCCACTATTTTTATTGCAGTGTTACAACATATATATCAGTTTAAAAGCTTCTCCTCAGGAATCTGCTTGTGCCCTTTGGGCAGACTTTTAAGAATTCCTTAAACAGGAACCAGCAGATGGTGTAATGGTGTCGTCGCTGGACTTCCACGTAGTCAGTCGTGGTTTGAGTCCTGGATCCAGAGGCTTAAAACACACTGGGTTCATGTGCATGTGTGCCCAAAATCCCAAGAGGAAAATGGGGAGAAGGAATTGCAGCATGGCCATCCACCCTTGGGGGTAATTTCTTGCTTTCTGTCTATCTCTGGTGAGAATTCCTTAAACCATTCTCTTGTAGTTTTGGTTTTGACTCCCACAGTATTTGGAGTTATATTCCTTGCACAGTGATAATAGCTTTATTTTGTTATAGATTACCATTTTATAATAGATTACTTCCCCTCCAAATAGTATTTAATCTTTTGATTTATTTTCCTTCAACTGCCTCAACTTGTATGTGTCTTAATACTTACGACCACAAAGACTTTGTGGAAAAAGAAAAAAAGGGTAAATTATATATATATAATAAAGAATAAGGAAAGGATGTGCGATAACATGGCCCTTGCATGTCCTCTTTCTAAAGGTGGCAAGACAATGTTTGTGACAATCACATTTCTCTTCTTCTGCAGCACCATCACTCCCAGATAAATAAATAAAGCAGAGGACTTTCATTTCCAGCCAGTTGTCATAGCAACTTTTGACTATCCAGAGAAGAAGGAATTCTCCTATCTTAAGCCCTGACTCCAGAAGAGCTAAAAAGACACAAAGACTAAAAGGAACATTAAAGAATGATTTGCAAAATGTGATAAAATTGGATATCTGTTATTCAGAACTTTTTCAGTAAATGTATATACTTCCCCCCTGACATATTTATATTTCCCCTTATAGATTTCAGAATTTAACAGCAACAGACTAATAATAGCCACCATGTATCACTTATTATATGCCAGACACAGAGAACATTACATACAGCGTGTTGTTAATACTCCCGACAGCACTATAGAAATGTGGCACTATTTTTGTCCACATTTACAGATGAGGAAATGAAGTTTAGATAGATGAAGCAATTTAGTCAGTCACACCATAAGTGCTCATCCACTCAGCCCCAACACAGTTGACCACTTCTTAAAACATACTCCACTTTTCTGAATTTCCTCCTACGTTTCTGAGAAAACTCTCTGCTGGCTCCATTGGTTCTGCTTGATCTGAAAATGCCAGCATGCCTGAGACCATCTTCTCTCTCCAGATGGTGTCTTCCTTTCCTGTGGCTTTACATGCCTTCCACGTGTTGATAACTCCCATATGTATAGCTCCTGCCCAGATATTTCGCATGCATTTCAGATTCATGTATGTAACTATTCACTTGACACTTGGCTATCTAATGGGGCCAGCAGGTGGCATAGTGGTTAAGGAGCTGGACTCCTACGTGGTAAACCACAATTCCAGTCCCGGATTCGGTGGCTTTAAACTCACAGTGGGCGCATGTGTGTGCATCCCCAAAATCCCAAGAAGAGACTAGAGGAGAAGGGATTGCGGCATGGCCATCCCCACTGGGGATGTCTCTCTGTCTCTTTGATGAGCATGCATGCCCTGTAGCAAACGTGTCTCTCAGCAAAAATAGAACAAAAATGGTAATCAATCTAAAACTTCCTCCTTCCAACTTTTCTGTCTCTGTAATTGTCAGCACAATATAACCTAGATGCTCAAGTCAAAATTCCTAATAGTCACTTTTTTTAGAGAGATTATTGCTATAACGTGCATGCACCAGAGAGACAGAGAGATACAGAGACAGAAAGCAAGTAATCACACCCCAGGGGGGTGGCCATGCCACAATCCCTTCTCCTCCATTCTCCTCTCGGGATTTAGGACACACATGCACACACTCCCAGTCTGAGTTTCAAGTCGCTGGGTCTGGGACTTGAACTACAGTTGACTACATGGGAGTCCAGCAATGTAACCATTACACCATCTGGTGGTCCCATCTAATAGTCACTCTTGATTTCTCCCTTCCCCTCACTCCCTCTATTAGGTTGTCAGGAAAGTCATGATGTGTTATTCTATGCAAAAATGCATCTTGACTTTCCTGACAACCCAATATAAACAATCATGTAGCTTTATGCCCCAAATCTGCCTTAAGTTCATTTCTTTTTACCTCCATCACCACTACCTTAATGAAGGACACCATCTTTTCCTGGACTCCTAACCAGTAACTTTCTAACCAAGCTGCTGCTTCCACTATCCAGAGAACATCCAGAATGAGCTTCTGAAACCATAAACCAGATCATGCTAGCTTTAAGCCTTTGTTAGTTTCTCATCCTTCTTAGAGTATGATTTGAGCTTCTGACTATATCCAGAAGGTTTCACAGCTTCCTGCTTTCTGCTTCCTGTCCCAGGTTCCTACAGCTGTCCTCCCTCCATCATCCTGCTTTAGCCACAGTGTTCTCTCTTCCTTCCTCCAAGCACATCAAGCTCTTTTTGGCTCAGATTTTGCAGTATGAACTGTATGAACAATCTCTAACTTCTCTCAGCTCATCTTCCTAGCTGGTTGTTTTTCATTCTCAGGTTTCAGCTCAACTATCATCTTAGAGGTCAGTATATCTTTTATCTTTTAAAGAATTATTTTATTTCAACTCTATTTATTATTATTATTATTTTCCAATTTGACCAGAGAGAGAGAGAGGAAAAGTGAGAAAGGAAGCCATCAGGTCCAGGACTTGAAACACAGTTGGCCATGTGGAAGTCCAGCACCTTTAAACACCGCATCACCTGCTGGCCCCAAAGATGACCATATCTTATGTTGCCTCCAGTTGAGTTTCTCAGTCAATCATGTTATTTTAATTTTCTTAATAGCACTCACCAAATTCAGAAATTTTTTCTATCTGTATAGTATAAGTTCTATAGGATCAGAGAAACTTTTTTTCTTTTTTTTTTTTTAGAGAGCAAGAGAGATTTGTCCTATAGGGCATGTGCACTTGCCAGAAAGACAGAGAGAGACAGGGAAATAGAAAGCAAGAAATCATCCCCCAGGGGGATGGCCATACTGCAATCCCTTCTCCTCCATTTCCCTCTGGAGATTTTGGGCATGCATCCACATGTGCCTGGAGTGAGTTTCAAGACTCCAGGTCCAGGGCTCGAACCATGATCTACTATGTGGGCATCCAGTGATGTAACCATAACGTTATCGGTTGGTCCCAGATCTTTTTTATTACTACATTCTCAAAGCTTAGGAGCCTGTATGTCGTGCTGAATCAATACTCATTGAAGGAGGAAAAGAAGGGAGGAGAGAAAGCTGAATCAGTCAGTGCCAGGATCGCATCTCAGGATTTCTTTTTTCCTTTGTTTTTTTGGTTTTATCCAAAAGTACTTTTAACTATCTCACTATTGATGGGGTTCAGGATGTGTACTTGGCATCTGAGGAAACTTCAGGGACAGAAAGGTCACTCGCACCTTCCCTTCGATCTTCTCCACTGAAGCAAGTCATAAAATTACCCCAGAGGTGTCCACCCTATACCCAGAGGAAAAGAATGATTTTTTTCTCTGAAAACACAAGAGACACAGAAAAGAATCTGAACAAACAGATCTTGTTAAGTTCCTCCTGATTTATTGCTGTTAGATCATACCCTTTTCCCCTATCATACTTGTGCACAACTGTCCACACTTCATGAAACCCAAGCATGAAAATGCACAGGTGGCTCTGTTTCTTTGGTTCTTCATTTCTAAAGGTTTCCATGTGATATAACATTTATATGAAATAAGTCTTTGTGGTTTTCATTTCTTAATCTGTGTTTTGTTATGAGGGTCTCAGAATGAAAAGATTCTCCTACACTACTTTTACTTTTCAGGATGATTTCTAGTTATGCTATTTTGTTATAATGCTAGACTGATGCCCAAATCCCCCCAAACCCCGAGTTTGAGATAAGAAATGAGATAGCCTATGAGGAATGGAAATGGAAGAGCTCTCAATCAATTGCAAACCTAAATTATCCTCTTGCAAATGCATTCAACTGTAGGGGAGGGAAGATTTTCCTCTCCCCCCAAAAAGAGAACTACAGTATAGTTTTACAAAAATTATTTATTTCATTTATTATTATTATTATTATTATTATTATTATTATTATTAATTTGCTATAGGGCACATGTGCTTACCAGAGTATTACTTCTGTTTGCTAGAGAGCATATGGACTCATGAAAGAGAGAGAGAGAAAGCCACTAGGTCCAAAATTTGAACCATAGACGGCTATGTGGGAGTCCATTGCCATACCACCTGCTGGCCCCTCCAGCAGTTGTTATTCTTTCAGAAATGAGGGTTAAATTCCTTGAAAAAAGAACTCAACGTATTTTCCATCGCAACCTAACCCGCAAATTCTAACATGCTTAGGTAGCTGTTTTCAAGTAAAGAATGTTATTCCAGAATATTAACTTTGGGTTTGAATTGACAGCCACACCAACCCCTGCCTCTTGTCTTTACTTGTTAATAATTGGCAATAAAACTGTATCTAAACAACTTTGAGGAAGGTAGACGGAAGAAAGGCATGAGATATCAAGACCTGAAGCATTACCATAAAGGGCAGCCAGAGCAAATGAATGGATGCTTCTCACAGCTGATCCCTTCACGCTGACCCAAAATTGGTTGGATAGCCCAGTCGGCTCCCAAGGGAAGGGATAGGATAGAGAAGATAATGCAAGATATTTTTCCACAGAAAATATAGTAATAGAAGTTTCCAAAGGGTTTGAATCTCAAATATCTCACTCTACTTCTGGCACCCAAAAGAAGCATGCCAAGGTCTGAGAGAAATAAATTGTTATAATTTGCATGTTACTTGGCTTTCAGTAGACTTGGCTCCTGAGCCTTTTAAATGTCAAGGATTTTAGCATTAAAACACTTAGCTTTCAACACTTCAGGAACTTGCGCTGCTAATGTTTTTGTTTGTATTTTAACTAACAAATCTTTGGCTGAAGTCTTTCATCTTAGAAACACTTAAAATCCTAATAAGTAAAAAACTGGCAGGAGGTTTGGAGAGTTTGGGTCATAATGACAGGCTGAAAATTAATTTTACTCTTGACCTTCATATTGACTTGCTGGGACCTTGCAAAGATCATTTATCTTCCTGCGGTTTCAGTTTTTTCATTATGAAACAAAAACTAATATGGATATTATGATATTATTTTGTGCTCACTGGAGAAAATGGACAAGCCCAATGTGGTTATTTGTGAATGTACTCATATCAAATCCAATTATGTAGATGTTATTTTAAACATCTTTCTAATTCTGCACTATATGATTTCTAAGTTTCATACAGTGAAAACAAAATTTAATTTGAAAGTCTGTCAAGATCTAATATTTATGTCTGTAGTTTCCTTTCAATTATCGAAGTGAAAGAGCTTTAGTCAAATTGAAATAATAAAATTTCCAAGTTAATTTTGTCTTTTCTTCTTCTGCACAGAACCATCCCTCTTTATTCTGTCTGAAAAGTGTTCATTCTGCAACACTCCACTCTCAGGCTTCTGACTTTGGGTCTACAAAGACCACAATTTTATGAAAAAATAATTTATATAAGAAGAAATACAAATACCCAAAAAACATTGAAACTGTACACTTTCTCTTATAAACAAAAAGAAAATACAAACTAAAATTAGTTAACTTTTTCATCTAGTCATTTGGCAAGTAATAAAATGGGCAAATATTTGGCTAAGGTGTAAAGAAATAGTTGGGGTTTTTTTAATGTTGGAGGGCACGTGTACCATGTTCTCATGTGCGTGAACACAAAGGAGAGAAAGAACTCATGCGCAGTAGGGCCTGCTAACACTGCAATCCGTCTTCCTCCAATTCTTCATCCTGTCAGGTTTCTAGGCACACATATGCACACGTGTTTTACAAGCCACTTAGGCAGGGGCTAACCATCCCTCTTTATTCTGTCTGAAAAGTGTTCATTCTGCAACACTCCACTCTCAGGCTTCTGACTTTGGGTCTACAAAGACCACAATTTTATGAAAAAATAATTTATATAAGAAGAAATACAAATACCCAAAAAACATTGAAACTGTACACTTTCTCTTATAAACAAAAAGAAAATACAAACTAAAATTAGTTAACTTTTTCATCTAGTCATTTGGCAAGTAATAAAATGGGCAAATATTTGGCTAAGGTGTAAAGAAATAGTTGGGGTTTTTTTAATGTTGGAGGGCACGTGTACCATGTTCTCATGTGCGTGAACACAAAGGAGAGAAAGAACTCATGCGCAGTAGGGCCTGCTAACACTGCAATCCGTCTTCCTCCAATTCTTCATCCTGTCAGGTTTCTAGGCACACATATGCACACGTGTTTTACAAGCCACTTAGGCAGGGGCTCTAACCCTGGCCAGCCATGTGGGATTTGCCTTCCACTGTGTAGCACTTAACCACTGCACTACGGGGTTCACACAGAAACAGATCTTTTTTTTTTTTTTTTTTTTTTTGAGAGGTTTTTGCTACAGGGTGCGTGCGCGCTCGCCAGAAAGATAGAGACAGAGAGAACGAGAGCAAGAAATCACCCCCAGGGGGGATGGCCACGCCTCAATCCCTTCTCCTCCATTCTCCTCTTGGGATCTTGGGCACGCACGCATAAGCGCCCGGTGTGAGTTTAAGTCACTGGGTCCGGGACATGAACCGCAGTCAACTACGTGGGAGTTCAGCGACATAACCATTACGCTAACTGCTGGTCCTGAAACAGATCATTTTAAGTTGCTAGTGGTAAAACCTTTTACGAGGAACAATTTAGCAAAACCTATCACAATTTTTAAATTTTACTTTAAACAGCAGATAGTACACAAACATACAAACATAAAATATCAAGTATTTGTGAGAATGTAAAGTCATTGGAACTC
>NW_006159928.1:6577257-6593302 GCF_000334495.1 Tupaia belangeri chinensis
CAGGAATGAAAGCTGGCACAGCTGCTTTAGAAAACAATTGGCATTATCTGATAAGGCTGAAGATATGCATGTTTTATGACCTAGCAATTTCACTCCCGGGCATGCATTCAAGGAAAGCTCCTGCACATGTGTTTATATCCACACTATTTGTAAGACCAAGACAGTGAAAACAATCACAGTCGTCCATCAGCATACAATAGATAAACACAGCAGTGAAAATCAAGGAATTATAGCTATATGCAATGACATAGATGATGCCGGGGACATTGTGTGGTGAAGAAAAAGTGAATTGCAGAATAATAAAAGAGGGGTCTTCAAAAAGTTCATGAAAAGGGATATTATGGGCTGGTTCCATGGTGTAGTGGTAAAGCACTGCCCAACAGAAGTCCACATGATGACTGTGGTTCAAATCCCCAACCCGGACACCCTGAAATACTCTGGGCACACACACAAATGCCCAGAGCTGATGCAATAGAGGACTGAAGAAAGGAGATTGTAGCATGACCAGACCGCGTATGGGGTGCTCATGTCTCTCTCTCACTCACATGCACGTACATGTACTCTCTCTCTCTCACTCACATGCACATGCATGTACTCTCTCTCACTCACATGCACGTACATGTACTCTATCATGAAAAAAATTTAAAAATTTATGAAATGTGTATTATTAAGACCAGGAGGTGGTGGAATGGTTAAGATACTGGATTCCCACCTGGCTCACTGCATTTGGAGTCTCAGACCTGGTGGCTTGAAAAATCACAGGAGGTGCATGGGCATGCTTGCCCAAAATCCCAGGAGGAGAATGGAGAAGGGATTGTAGTATGGTCTTCTCCCCAGAGGGGTAATTTCTCACTATCCCTCTCTCAGGAGCACATGTGCCCTATGGCAAAAAACCTTAAAAATAAATAAATAAATAAAAGGATATTACGGAAAACTGCATGAATTTTAAAAAGAATTTTATACCAAAATAAACTTGTACTTTTAATTCCTTTTCCCCACAAACTCTTTGAAGTCTCTTAATAGACAGTAAAATTCAGCATGGTACCAGAATAGGCCACCCCCACACATGCTTCTTTCACATATGGATTATTTTGAGCTACAGGAAATTGAAAACAAGACACAGATAAAGCTCTTTACCTTCCTCTCACTACCTAAAAATACAGTATAAAATTTCCCTTTAATAAAGGAAATTTACATTGATAAAATGCAAATATACATTTGTAAAAGTTTTCTCTTTACTAAGAAGAAAGCCTCTGTCAGATAATTGTTATCATTTTTTTTTTAGTCTAGTTATCTCCTCCATGAACAAGATAGACACAGAGAGAGACGCAGCACCTCCAAGAGTCTTGATACCAGGGTCCACCCCTAGCCTCAGCCAGCCCCATATCATGGGCACACAGATACCCGGAAACCTCCCACAGAGTTCACCCTCACCACCACCTGGCCCCTATCACCTGAAACTCATTTGCATGACCACCTTTTTTTAGAGGAGGTAAACAAGATAAAATTTCTCCCCTCTACCTTCCCATAACTTGCCTCTCCCACCCAGAAGCCCCCAAACCCTTTAACTTTTGATAGCTTAAGACAGTATATAAGGCTCAATGATCTAGCTAACTCCTTGACGCTCATTTCTGAGTAAAACTCTTGTGTATGTGTGTAGTTAAAATGTTTTTCTCTTGTTAGTTTGTCTTTTATCAAAACCAGTTTTGAGTCAACATGAATAAAATTTTACTTATATAAAACTCTTTATTATGTATATAAACAGCAAGGAAATGTCTATAAGGGCATACACTAAAGTAATAACCATTGTTATTACTTAGTAATTGAATTTGAACTGGTTTTGCTTCTCCTTGTTTTACTTTACTATATTGTTTGCTTTGTCCTTATGAAGGACGTGTGTTCTTCTTTATAAATATAATAAGATTATTATATTTAGAGTAAAGATACAACCATTAGGGTATCCATAACAGTGTTTTATATATGTTACATATTGCATGGTAAAGAATTAACATGAGCATGCATGCCCAAAATCCCAAAAGAAGAAATGAAAAAGGGATTGCAGTATGACCATCTCCCATCCCAAAGGCTTTCTCATTTGCCTTTCTCTCTCTGTCTCTTTCCTCTGTGTTCACCCTCTAGCAAAATTTTTTTAAATAAAGTAAAAATATTTGTTGTTTAAGTCTTAGGTTTTGGTACAATTTGTTACACAGCAAAAGCTAACTGATGGAACCTTACAGTGTGATAGTGATGAGAAGCTGCTACTTAAGTGAAGTAGTCAGGGATGACCTGTCTTAGGAAGTGACATTTGAACAGAGAACTGAAAAGAGGGACTGAACCACTGGCTACTAAGGGAACAGCATTCTAGCTGGAGGAAACAGCATTCTGGGCAGAGAGAATAAATAGCATGTGTGGTCGCTTTGAGGCAGGAGCAATGTTTGGGATGATAGAAATAGTAAGTTAGGGTAAACCTCATTGCTTGGTAGTTAAGGCAGCTAGCTCCCACATGGCCAACCACATGGTTCGAGTCCAGACCCAGGGGCTTGAGATACACACCAGGTACACGTGCGTGCATGCCCGAAATCCCAACGGGATGGAGAAAAGGAGGAGAATGGATACAACATGACCAGTCTAGGGTGTTTTCTCCTCTCCTTCTCTGTCTTTCTGGTGAGTGCATGTACCTCTAGGAAGAAAAAAAATAGTAAGCTTGTCAGAGAGGCTTGAGTTTGGTACTCAAGAGGAAGAAATGATAAGAAATGAGGCCAAAGAGGTAACTAGGGATCAATCACATCCTGCTATTGCAAACAATGCAGAAATTAATAATTTTTTTCAGCTTTCTCTGCTATTTTTCTGCATCTTCATAATGGTGTGCATGAATGACCTGGCTGATGCTCTCAAGAGCCTCGACAATGCCAAAAAAGAGAGGCAACTGCCACGTTCTTATTGGGCTGTGCTCCAAAGTCATTGTCTGCTTTCTGTGATGATGAAGCGTGATTACATTGGCAAATTTGAAATCATTCATGGTCAAATTGATGGAGCTGGGAAAATTGCTGTGAATCTCACAGGCAGGTTAAACAAGTGTGGAGTGATCAGCCTCAGATTTGATACATAATGCAAAGATCTAGAAAAATGGCAGAATAATTTGCTCTCGTGTCAGTTTGGTTTTATTGTACTCACAACCTATTTGCATTATGGACCACAAAGAAGCAGTATGAAAACACAAAGGAGGGGCTATCCCAGGATTCTTGTTATGGAGATATAATAAATACATATAAATAAAATGTCTCAATGGACAAAAACATTTTTTTTACAGATATTCTGCATAGGTGATACTATAGCTGTAAGTTAGGCTTGTAGAAATTAAATGTCAAAAGTTTATTCTTTGGCATTTTGATAGGTATTGCCAGATTGCCTTCCAGTGAGGTGGTAACAAGTTACCATCCTACCAGAAATATGTTACAATTGTCAAACAGGGTATTATCAAATTCTGGTCTTTATCAATCCAGTAGGTGAAAAAATGGTTTTAATTTGCATGTCTCGTTATGAATGAGTTTGAGCAATTATCTGTATGCTTCAGAGTCATTAGTATTGCTTTTCTGTGAATTGCCTATTTATCTTCTTTGCCTGTTTTTCTACTGGGTTGTCAGTCTTCTTGTGGTTTTTCACATACTAGGAAAATTAGGCTTTTGTCCACGATTGAATCACGTTTTGAAAGAATCACTCTGGTTGCTGTGTAAAGAACAGACTGATAGGGGAAGTAGGCAGTAGGCAAACCCATTAGGGGGCTACTTTAATGCTCCAGGTAAACAATGGTGACGATTGGCATTAGAAACAAAGAAGTAGAGATGGTGAGAAGCAGACTCAGGATGACACTGCAACACTAGCTAATGTTTATCAAAGGTCCACTCTGTGCGAGGCATAGTAATAATGGCCTTATAAGGATTTTCTCATCCTACTTTCCCAGTAATTCTATGAGGGAGGTTCTATACGCTCCCATTTAGAGGCTTGTGAAGTGGGCTTGACTCCATAGCTCAGTAATTCACCCCAGAAGCTACAGTCCCTACAATCTCTTCCAAGTCTTGTAGTTTTACGATCTACTTTCTCTGCAGCCAAAGTGATCCCTCAAAAATGCAAATCTGTTCTATCACTCTCCTCCATAAACACCCAAAAGTAGAATTTTATGTCAACTTAACTGGGCTGAAGGATGTGCAGATAGCTGGCAGAACATTATTTCTGGGTTGTCTGTGAGGAGGATTCTGGAAGAGATTAGCATTTGAATTGGTACACTGAGAAAAGAAGATCACTCACCAATGTGAGTAGGCAACATCCAATCCATTGAGAACCCTGAATAGAACAGCAAGGCAGAGCAAAGGAAAACTCACTCATTCCTGAACGGGAATATCTGTCTTCTCCTGCCCTTGGACATCAAAAATCTTGGTTCTCAGGGGTTCTGATTCTGGGACTTTCACCAGCTGCCATCCAGTCCCACCCTCGACCCCTTCCTCAGGCCTTTGTACTCTACCTGGGAGTTATGCCACTAGCTTCCCTGGTTCTCCAGCTCATAGATGCCAGATCATGGGACTTTTCACACTCCATAATGTAATGAACCAATTCTCATAATAAGTGTGTGTGTGTGTGTGTGTGTGTGTGTCCAGGTGGGTCTATTTCTCTGGAGAATGCTGACCCATGTATTCCCAAGCCTTAGGCATTCAGAGCCTACAGAGTTTATAAGATCCAGCCTCAGTTCACTATTACTGCTACACCCCCTGCTATTCTCTGTCCCCTGACATGGAACCACTCATAGTTCACAGCCCACAATATTACACCCTTCCCGCTCCTATTTTCTTCCCCAGGTTAAGTGCCACTAACCCTTCAGACCAAGTTTAGAACCTGAGCTCCTTTGGGAAAGTTGGTACGAAATCTAAATTCCTAAAATAAGATGAAATAAATACTGGTTAGATAGTCCTTATGTCTTCTCCCAAAATAACCCTTCACAGGACTGGCCACGCTCAAATACGGTTACTTTCTTATCTGTGTTCATAACTCCTCCACTATCCTCCTCAACTAAGCTAGAAAATCATTTTGTAGACAGAAATATTTGCTTTTTCTTAAATATTTCTGCACAATGATTTTAGAAGGTTGAAAGATGTATGTTTAGGTAAAAAGATTTACATTGCTCATAATTAGAGTATAAAACGCTGTACGATGAAAAGTCTCTCATCCTTCCCCCGCACCACTCCCCATTCACTCAGGTTTCTTCCTCAACAAGAAGCTATATAGCTGTGTTTACCCTTCTGAAAAATGTTTATGCATATTCAGAACTACATATGTGTCTGTGTGTATATTCAGTTTTCCCACCGACATTTCACACAAATGGTACCATACTATACACGTTTTTTCTGCACCATTTTTCCATTATCATAATGAAGGGTTTTCCTATATCAATCCCTAAGGAGTTTCCTTTTCTGTGTGTATGTGTGTGTGTGAGAGAGAGAAAGAGAGAGAGAGAGATGAACTGCATTTTGTTCAACAATATATTCCTTTTTTTTTTTTCAGAGAGAGATTTTTGCTAATATGGTACATGCGCTCTCTGGAGAGACAGAGAGACAGAAAGAGAGACATCACCCCCCAGGGGAGGATGGCCACACTGTAATCCTTTCTCCTCCATTCTCCTCTCCAAATATTGGGCATGGATGCACCAGCATCCAGTGTGAATTTCAAGCTGCCGGGTTTGGGACTCCAGCCATGGTCAACCATGTGGGCAGTCCAACACCTTAACCACTCTGTCACCTACTGGCCCCCAGCAATATATTCCTAATGCCCCAGCATTGTCTGGCACAAGGTACGGACTTAATAAGGCTGTGGAACTGAATTGAATTGAATTTGGAATTGAATTGAAAGTTGAATTGAATTACAATTCAGGAAGTTGAGAATGACAAGTGCTGAGGATATCCAAATGACCAGTAAGCACATAAAAATGTGCTCAATATCCTTATTCAGCAGGGATATGCAAATTAAAAGCACAGTGAAATTTTACTACCCACCTACTAGAATAGCTAAAATAAATGTCTGGTGATACAAATGTCAACAAAGACATCACACAACCGGAACTCTCAACATGCTAGTGAGAATGTAAATTGATGCAGCCACTTTGGAAAGCTGATCATAGCTACAAAGGCAGAGCACATGCATAACCTGCAGCAGCTCTACGCATAGGTATATATCCAACAGAAGTGATACACATGTTCACCGAAAGACATACAAGTATGCAGTAAAGGGTTAACCTGGCCCAAAGAAAGGACTGATCCTTGATAAGCCCCTGCAAGGCAACCTCTGAGCCCTTGAAACATCTTCCCTGATGAAAGTGTCTTTGTTTACCTGGGCTTTACCTGAGCCACACCAAATAACTTATGCTAATAGTGCAATTTGGCCCAAGGTCAAGCCTTTGGGCCAAATTGTATCAACTTAACCTGTGGAGAAGCTAGAAACTAAGAATATCCACAGGATGGTAGCAGTATCTATGTGATCAACCCCCAGTAAAATCCCTGGATGCCAAGGCTAACTGAGCTTCCCTTGTTGCCATTACTCCATGCATACTGCCCCCATCAATGATGGGAGAGGCGATCTCTATCTATCCATGGGGAGAGGATACCTGGAGGTTCACACCTGGAACTTTCCTGGACTCTACCTTTATGCATCTTTTCCCAATGCTGATTTAATTTGTATTTGTTCACTGCCAAAAACTAGAATCATGAGTTTAAATATTCTTTCTAAGTTCTGTGAGTCCTTCTAGGAATTATTGAATCCTAGGATAGATGTGGAGCTCTCCCATGTGGCAACTAGAATGTTCATAGAAGCATTATTAAGAACAGATAAAATCTGGAAGCAACCCACATGACCATGCACGTGCACATACCTGATGTTTTTCAAGCTGCCAGTCCAGGACTTGAACCATGCAGTCTCCATGTGGGAACCTGCCTGCCTTAACCTCCAGGCTACTGGCTGGCCCCTAGGAGGGAACTAGTAGTACATGCAACAACTTAGATGAATCTCATGCATGATGTTAAATGAATAGACTCAAAAGGCTGCACACTGTATGAAAAAACTTCAAAAGGTTCATAGAAAAATGGAATTAAAATACAAGCTTATTTTGATGCAAAACAATTAAAATCTCTGCGGAGTTTTTTCATAATGAGCATTTCCATGGTTCTTGAAGATCCCGCCTATGATTCAATTCACATGACATTCTAAACAAAGCCAAACTTTAGAGACAGATAGCAGACCAGTGGTTTCCTGGGGTAGGAGGTGCAGGAAGGACTGACTGCAAAGACACAAGGGAATTATTGGGTTGTTAGGAAAGTCATGAGCATTTTTGCATAGAAAAATAGAAAACTATGTCATGACTTTTTCAATGACCTAATAGTTGGGGTGTTGGAAATGTTATATAACTTGGTAGTAGTGGTGGTGGTAGTGGTGATGGCAGTTACATAACTGAATGTGTTTGTCAAAACTCAGAACTATATGCTAAAAAGGTGAATATTATTGTGTACAAAGTTTAATAAAATCAACTAAAGGTAGCTAAGTATATTTAAAGCTCACCTTATAATAATCGTAATAATGGAGGCTCAAGAGGAGAGCACAGAACATGTAGTTGATTTTCAAGTGAGAATCATGAAAGCTTCCTGGAAATGCTTACTGTAGCTGGGCCTGGAATGTGAATCAGGCATGTGACTGGGCTCAGGAGCTAGACTTCTCAGACTTGAATTCTGGCTGCGCCACTTCTTTTTTTGTTTGTTTTTCTACATGTTTGCCATAAGGCACTTGCACTCGCCAGAGACAGAGAGAGACACAGGGGAGGAAGTGAGAAATCACCACCCCACTCCCAGGGGGATGGCCACACCGTAATCCTTTCTCCCCCATTCTCCTCTCAGGATTTTGAACAGGCATTGACATGTATCCAGCATGATTTTGAAACCTCCAGGTCTGGATCTTAAACTGCAGTCGACCATGTGGAAGTCCAGTGTCTTCACCACCATGCCACCTGCTGGCCCCTCCACCACTTAATTCTATATCCTGAACAAGTTCCTTAACCACCGTGTTCTTCAGTTCCCTATCTGCAAATGGGAGGAGTTAAAAAACTACCTCCCTCATAAGGTAGTTGAGAGAATGTAATATATAATATACATATATACATATATATATATGTATATACACACACACACACATATATGGGAATAGACCATGTACATATGCACACATATATTACACACATACATAACCACATGTATGTGTGAAATTAAGAATGGGGCATGACACACGGTAAGTGCTAGATAAGCGTTAGCCTTTGTTGTTATTACTGGTCATTCCTTCTTATTCTGAAAGGACAAGAACCATGGAGGAAGTTCTCAAATCCCTGTACGACCCAAAGATTCTTATTCCCTAGTCTGTGTGTCCAGGGTGCGGCACTATTTCTTAAGCAGTGACATGTGACTGTGCCAACGGCGTGGTGTAGAGGAGTAAGTTGGGAGTAATTTGTGTTCAAAATGTGAAAGTCAGGCCAAGCCCCAGCTTTAGAGATGGCTACAGAATGAAGGCGATGTTGGTCTCTGAAACGGAAAATGTGAATTCTCTGCATTTCGCTCTTGTTACATCTGGTGGGGAGGCTCCAGCTGAAATGGCTAGAGCCCTTTGAATTAAAGTTCTTTAAATTCCCTGCCTTCTCACAATGAGGTGAGGCAGAAATAGAGGTGACAGGGGACCAATACGACTGAGTGCCGCGATTCTGTTCACTGGGCACCAGGGACGCCGGATGAATGCAGGAGAGAAGGGCGGGTCTGCAGAGGCCAAAGCGGCTGCAGGAAGAGGACAGGCTGCTTGTCCCAGGATACCCCTCACATGGCTGCGGCAGCCACCAGAAGTAGGGGAGAGCTGTCTTGTTCAGACACGGTTTCTCACTGACATCTGGGCCACAGCCCCAAGGACTAACACGCAAGCCCTGAAATCTTTTCATCTGCACATACAGATAGCTCCTGGGGCAAAGGACTGTGTCAGACCTGGTCCTCAGGAATCCATTTCCTTTTGGCTTGTGTTTTGTAGGGTGTTCTTACTGCTTAGGCCATCACAAGTGTGTGCTTAACACTACAACCGTCTATTCCTTAACTGTGGAATACTCCACAATGCCATGCCTACCCTCTGCAGGCTCCTGTTGTGTAGCTCCACCCTCTTCTGGGATTTCCCAGATCTCTGAGTCCTCTGCGTCCAGCCAAAAGTTGGAGAAAGAGTGAGAATATGCTTCCCTATTTTTTATTAGCCTCTTCCAGAGCCTTTAGTTTATTTTTTAAAGTTTCTCCCAGAAGCAAGAGAGACACAACAAACAGCAAGAGAGAGAGACCAAGAGACAGGTACTCCCAACAGGGCTCCCACACTGAGGTCTACGCTCACCCTCAGCCAGCCCTGGATCATGGGCATATGTATGCCCAGAATGTTCAGGGAGGTCTCCAGCTGCAAATCTGGAACCTTTCCACGTGGGTCAGCCTTGCAGTGGGCCAGCCTTGCAGCAGGTCGTGTGATGGCCATTCAGTCCACTGCTCCTCTATTTTAAGCTTCTTAGTCACTCAACAAGAATACGGGCTCTTCCAGGTTCAAGGCAGGGGACTGGGAAATATCGTCCAGTCACAGCTCTCCTCTGCTGTAAGGAGGCTATGAGGAACCTTCATTTCTGCCACAATCATCAACAACCACTCTGCCCCACAGCTCCCTAGGAATAATCCCTCCCTGTATTTTTTAGATATTTGCCATACAGCACATGTGCTCTTCAGAGAGAGGGAAAGTAAAAACTCACCCCCCACTAAGAGGGGATGGCCACACCACAATCCCTTCTCCTTTCTCCTCTTGGGATTTTGGGCAGGCACACAAATGTAACCAGTATGATTTTCAAGCTGCTAAGTCTGGGGCTCAAAGCATGGTCAGCCATGTTAGAGTCCAACATCTTAGTCACCAAGTCACTTGCTGTCCCCATGATCCCCCTTTTTACAGAATAATGAGGGTGTTTCTACTTCCTACTTCCTTTCCAAAGGAGGTTCCTAGTGATTTCCTGTTTATAAATATTGTAGCTAACAAATCTCTTCCTCTAGAGAAGAGGGGAGTAAGCCACACATTGGATCTGTTTTTTGCGAGGTTTTTGCTATAGGGCACATGCGCTCACCAGAGAGACAGAGAGACAGAAAGCGAGAAATCACCCCCAGGGGATTGGCCATGCCACAATCCCTTCTCCTACATTCTGCTCTCAGGATCTTGGGCACGTACACACATGTGCCCGGCATGAGTTTAAGCCACCAGGTCCGGGACTCAAATCACAGTTGACTACATGGGAGTTCAGAGACATAGCCATTACTCCAACTTGCTGTTCCTGCAACACATTCGATCTTAAAGCAAGATTCTCCATCTGATAGAGTACCCAAACATTAGGAAAGGGACTGGAAAGATCTGTCACTGTTAACTACTAGGAACAGGGATGTAGGAAGTTGGGTGTAGGTGAAGAGTTTCATTTTCACTTTATATCTGTATGTGTATATATATATATATGTTTCAAAACTAATGAGCAAAACAAGTATTACTCAGCATTGCTATTTATGTGAAATATAAGAGTAGGCAAAAACTAAATGATGGTGATAAAAACAAGAATAATGGTGACCTCTGAGGAGGAGTTCGGTCTGGGGAAGATGAGCTGGGCAGGAAAAGTTCTATATCTCAATTTGGGGGATGGCTATACAAATGTACATGCAGGTCAATCTTAGCCATGGTCTACACTTATAATTAGCATACTTCATATTCTTTGCCAGATATACTAAAGAAAAAAGGGAATCTATTTTTAAAATTCTCTGCCTGGGCGAGCCAGTGACATGGTGGTTAAGGTAATTTGATCCCATGTAGCTGATTCAAGGCTAGACCAGTTGGCTTGAAACACACATTGGGAGCATGTGCATGCATGACCAAAATCTCAAGGGGAGCATTAGAGAAGAAGAGATTGTGGCATGGCCATTCCTCATGGAGGGTGCTTTCTCACTTTCCCTCTCTCTCTCTCTCTCTCTCTCTCTGTCTCTCTTCAAAGGCGATTACACATGCCTTATAGCAAACAAAACACAAAAAATTCCCTGCCTTACCTCACCTCCAAATTACCAATGGTCCCCTTTTAAGAATCCTGTTAGAGGGACCAGCAGATGCGTAATGGTTACATCTCTGGACTCCCATGTATTTGACTGAAGTTCTAGTCCAGGACCCAGTGGCTTAAAACTCACATCGAGTGTTTGTGTGTGCGTGACTAAAATCCTGAGAGGAGAATGGAGGAGAAGGGATTATGGCATGGCCATTGCCCCACCTCCGGGGAAGTAATTTCTTGCATTCTGTCTCTCTCTGCCTCTCCAGCGAGCATATGTGCCCTATAACAAAAATCTCTATAAAGAAATAATAACGATCCTGTTAGAGACAAAGATAATGACAGGCAAATTGGTCTCCCTCCATAAACTCTGACTTGGATCCCTTATGTGCCCCACAATGAGAAAACTGTACTGAAGGGAGCAGCCGAACGTGGGCCTGATTTTTTGTGCTTTGGAGGTATACCCAGAAGTGGGATTGCTGGGTGATATGGTGGTTCTGTTTTTAAATTGGGGGGTGGGGAGAACCTCTGTACTGCTTTCCATAATGGCTGTACTACTTTACATTTCCACCCACAGTGTGCAGGGATTTCCTTCCCTTCATATCCTTGGCAACACTTATCTTGCGCCTTTCTGATAATGGCCATTCTAATAGGTGTGAGGTGATATCTCATTGTAGTTTTAATTTGCATGTCCCTGATGATTAGTGATGCTGAACAATCTTTCATACTCTGGTTGGCCATGCCAGCAGGTTTCTGAGTTACTTCCTACTGCCTACACTTTTTTTTCCCCTCTAGTTACAATCACATGGTCCTTCGGTTCCTAAATGTAGCAATAAAAAAATCATTGGCTCCTTTCCTTTTCCCGTCTTACACAGCTGTGATGTGTTCCCCCAGGAACAGGAGTCTAGGCCCAACTGCAGGCTAGGATAAGGAATAGGAAAATGAATTCTTTTGTTGTAACATTTGACTCAGTGCAGTTTTTAGGAGGGGGAAGGCTGCCCCTCTCTGCTTCCTGCAGCTTTGTGTCAGGGCTGTGATTTCAGGCCTTTTTAAGGCTGCAAATAGGCCTGACCCATCTGGCAAATCTCAAAGTCAACTTTCCTGAAGCAAACCACTGCTCTGAACTGGAGTTATTTAAATTCAACCTTCTCCCTGACCCAGAGGAGAACACATAGCACAGTGTGGCTTTAAGTGTTCAAACTCAACCCTGATGCTACTGACGAGGAGGATGCAAACAGTAGGGGCTGGGCAAGGAGGTGTACTTTCTCCTAGGCCATTTGCATGTCATTTAAGGTACTAGGAGTAATTTGGAAGAACTTTTTGAACCTGAAAGAATATTCCCAAAGTAACTTTATATATATGTATGTGTATATATGTGTTTAAGAATTAGTTATTTCATTTTATTTATTATTATTACCATTATCATTTAATTTGTAACAGGATGGAACCAGCAGATGGTGTAATGGTTATGTTGCTGAACTCCCATGTAGTCAACTGCGGTTTGAGTACTGGACTCAGTGGCTTACAACTCATACCAGGCGTGTGTGTGTGTGTGTGTGTGTGTGTGTGTGTGTGTATACCCAAAATCCTGAGGGGAGAATGAAAAAGGAATTGAGGCATGGCCATCTGCCCTGGGGAGATGATTTCTCACTTTCTGTCTCTCTGTCTCTCTCTATCTCTCTGGGAATCACACACACCCTATATCAAAAAAAAAAAAAAAACCTATTAAAAAAAATTGCTACAGGGCAAATGCACTCACCAAAAAGACCCTATATCAAAAAAAAAAAAAAAACCTATTAAAAAAAATTGCTACAGGGCACATGCACTCACCAAAAAGAGAGAGAGAGAGAAAGTGAGAAAACAAGCCACAGGGTCCAGGACTCAAACCTTGGTCAGCCATGAGAATCCAGCACCTTAACCAACACACCATGTACTAGGCCCGGTAAGTCTAGTTTTTTAAAACTCCATACTGCCCCCCCCCACTTAAAATACCACTTCTCTCAATAAGACAGATAAAACTCCAACCATCCTGCTTCTTCCCTTGGCTTCCATACCATCAAAACCAAACTCCCACTATGGAGTCTGGAAATACTGTACACTTGCTTCCTTGGCCTCTTGTAGCCCAGGAAAGGCATGGAACCTAATCCCAAGCAGTGGAACTTGGGGAATTCCAATAGAAAGGTGCTAAGCTCCTAATAAAAAAGGAGTATGGGCAAAGAAAGGCCACCCTTCCGGTTGGGTGTGTGTATATATATATGCCTATTTCAGCTCAGGTGTAGCTTGTCTTTGTCTTTTCTCTTCAAGTGCGGGACCTTCCTCTGGAGTCAGGCCCCCCTGACCTTGTGCCCCTTCTCAGAAAACTCATTCATATGACTTCACTTGTGTGATATTGTGACATATGAGTGGGTCTTCATAAAGTTCATGAAAATGCATATTATAAACAAAATTATGCATGAAGTCAAAGTATTTTTTGAACCAAAACAAACTCATACTTTTAACTGCACTGTTCCACAAACTTTTCGAAGTCCTATCATATATATTTGGTCTTCATCCACAGTTCCTGGTCTATGTCTCCTGAAATATGAAGTGATAATAGCAGCATCTTTTATATGATAATGAGGTGACTGGTGGCTGGGGACCCCGATGTACCTTTGGGATGGAAGACAGTTACCAGAAAGACCAAGGCATAATTAGAGGGTTAGACAAAGCAAGACTTCATCTAACAACAACAAAATCAAGAACATGACACACGGCAAGTTTCTGGTAGAAGTCACATTTGACAAGGCAAGGAAACAAATCCTAGACATCAGGATGAGGGACATAGGGACATAATCTCCAAAACATTGGAGACTATGTGAGCCTAAAGGTTGATGAGAAGCCCAGTGAGAAGCTAAGTGACTTCAAGGATTGTTATAGTCAGTGACTTCAAATGCAAGGTCTTGCATGACTCAGAGGAGGAAGAGGTTGGGAGGGCTCTTGGATATACCATTCATTGGATTTAGGACTTTTTATCAGTTTCTTCAACTCTCTCCCAAGCACCTCTAAAAGGATGAAGAAAGTTCTCAGAAGTGGCTTGCCAAGAGATGTGAAATACTAACCAGAAATCACTCTTGACAAGATCCTAGGAGACTTCCAAATGATAATTCTTTTTTTTTTCCCCCCATGGGACACATGTGCTTATGGAATGAGACAAAGAGAGGAAAAGTGAGAAATCACCTTCTGGGGGATGGCCATGCTGCAATCTCATCTCCATTCTCCTCTTGGGATTTTGGGCACACATGCATATGCGCCTAGTGTGATTTACAAGCCTCTAGATTCAGGACTAGAATCATGGTCAGTCATGTGGGAATCTAGCACCTTAACTACCATGCCACCTGCTGGTCCCAAAGTAATTCTTATTTATTTATTTATTTATTTATTTTTTGTTTAAAAGAGAGATTTTTGCTATAGGGTGCATGCGATCACTAGAGAGACAGAAAACGAGAAATCACCCTGCAGAGTGGATGGCCATGCCACAATCCCTTCTCCTCCATTCTCCTCTTGGGATTTGGGGCACAAATGCACATGTGCCCTGTATGAGTTTTAAGCCACTGGCTCTGGAACTTGAACTGCAGTCGACTGCATGGGAGTCCAGCGACATAACCATTATACCTCTGTTAATCCCAAAGGTAATTCTTATTGTCATTTTCAAACTTCACCTTCCTTGGTCAGTTTTTCTTCTGAAAACATTCTCTTCCCTTGGCTTCTGGGATACCCTCTTCTTCATGATTCTGTTCCTAGTTGACTGGCTTCTCCTCTTCGATCTCTTTATTGAATTTTCTTCGTCTTCCTGGCCTCTGAGCATCAGAGGACCCAGACTTTCATCCTCAGTCTTCTTCTCTGTATCTGCACTGAAGTCCTGGAGGAAAATCTCACCTAGGTCCAGCACTTGAAATACCTTGTATGTGTTGCTGACACCCAACTTTATGTCTCAAGTCCTGATTTCTCTTTTCTCCTCTGAACTCTAGACTTACATCCACTTTCCTTCAGTCTGATAATTAGCAATCATTCTAAATTTGGCAGCTTAGAATTGGACTTTAACCCCTCCCATCACTCCACCACCAAATTCTACTATACTTTATATTCTTGGCCATTTCCATAAATTATTACTCTACTCTACCAGTTGTCAGACCAAGCTCCTGAGATCATCCTTACCTGTACTCTTTTTTTTTTGGAGAGATTTTCACTGTAGGGCGCGTGAGCTCGCCAGACAGACAGAGAGAGACATAGAGACAGAAAGCGAGAAATCACCCCCCAGGGGGGATGGTCACGCCGCAATCCCTTCTCCTCCATTCTCCTCTCGGGATCTTGGGCACGCATGCACACGCGCCCGGCGTGAGTTTTAAGCCACCGGGTCCAGGACACGAACCGCGGTCGACTACGTGGGAGTCTAGCGACATAGCCATTACGCTAACTGCTGGTTCCCTGTACTCTTTTTCATACCTAACATTCAGGCCATCAGCAAATTTTGTCAGCTCTGGCTTTGAAATACACCTCGATTCTGAAATGTCTCATTTCCACCACCGCTATCCTATTTCAGTCTACTTTCATTGTCTTGACTATTTTAACAGCCTTTTCAGGGGTCTTATGCTTTCATCTTTGTCTCCTACAGTCTCTTCTCACAGAGCATGCAGAATTATCCTTCTGAAAGGTAAATAAAGTCATGTTACTCCTCAGCTCCAAACCTTCCAATGAAATTCTAGGACCAGCAGTTGGTGTAATGGCTATGTCACTGGACTCTCGAGTAGTCAACTGCACTTTGAGTCCCGGACCTGGGGGCTTAAACTCATGCCGGGCACGTGTGCGTGCATGCCCAAGATCCCAAGAGGAGAATGGAGGAGAAGGGATTGCAGC
>NW_006159928.1:6596500-6602628 GCF_000334495.1 Tupaia belangeri chinensis
GCACGCATGCACACGCGCCCGGCGTGAGTTTTAAGCCACCGGGTCCAGGACACGAACCGCGGTCGACTACGTGGGAGTCTAGCGACATAGCCATTACGCTAACTGCTGGTTCCCTGTACTCTTTTTCATACCTAACATTCAGGCCATCAGCAAATTTTGTCAGCTCTGGCTTTGAAATACACCTCGATTCTGAAATGTCTCATTTCCACCACCGCTATCCTATTTCAGTCTACTTTCATTGTCTTGACTATTTTAACAGCCTTTTCAGGGGTCTTATGCTTTCATCTTTGTCTCCTACAGTCTCTTCTCACAGAGCATGCAGAATTATCCTTCTGAAAGGTAAATAAAGTCATGTTACTCCTCAGCTCCAAACCTTCCAATGAAATTCTAGGACCAGCAGTTGGTGTAATGGCTATGTCACTGGACTCTCGAGTAGTCAACTGCACTTTGAGTCCCGGACCTGGGGGCTTAAACTCATGCCGGGCACGTGTGCGTGCATGCCCAAGATCCCAAGAGGAGAATGGAGGAGAAGGGATTGCAGCATGGCCAACCCCCCTGGGGGGTGATTTCTCACTTTCTGTCTCTCTGTCTCTCTTTCTGGTGAACGCACGTGCCCTATAGCAAAAACCTCTCTAAAAAAAGAAAAAAGAAATCTCTCAAAAAAATTAAAAAAAAAAATTAAATCCATCGTCATTCTGTCCTTCCTTATTGAAGCTAAAATTGTCTTATTTTGTCCATTAGGAACCTCTTCAAGTTGACTCCTGAGTCATAGTGACAGGACCTCATAGTCTTTGATACATACCTTGCTATCTGGTAGGACAAGAAGTTTCAGGCTAATTTCATACTTTTTTCCCCATAGGTTCAGAATCAGTCATTTCTCCAGAGCTCTGATTTTCTTTCAGTGAAAAGTGGCATTTCATTACCACAACCTGGGCTCCAAAGATGCTCTATGATATTAGGTGGGTTGGCCACTACTCTTGGGCTTTTCCAGTGGACAGAAATTGAAAATACATTTTTGAAGATAAAACATTTTATACCTTCACGGTAATATTTCCAATTCAAAATCAGGACTGCAGTGTTATCCCTTAATGTTTTAAATATTACTTCTACCTCTCCTTCCATACCAAGAATCCTGGTTCTGATTCTCAAAAATGAGAGATGATGGAATAAATATCCCACGATTGCACCTTTACTTTATCATACCTTATACACAGGAGAGTTTCAAAAATAACAATGTACGGAATAACCACCACCAATTATGATGAGAAAACACAACTTAAATTTTTTCATACCCTATCCTCCTTGTCAGCTCATTTATTTTTTAGTTACACTATGTCTACATGGTCAAGACAATCATCCCATACTATATTGCATCCTTTTTTCACTCTTATTTAGTCTTTACCTACAAGTAACCTATAGTTATGCTTATATCTGTACTCAGATCAGTCTCCTAAGTCATTTCAGTAATCCAATACTTGATCTTCCAGGAAGTAATTGTAGAAAAAACATTCCCTAAATTCTTTCATATTCATAACAGCTTGTCTGTGCCCTTTATACTTGAATATCACACTTTCTTTCCTTGAGTATTCTAAATATGCTATTTGGTTTTCTTCTAACATTAAGTGTCACAGTGAAAAAGTCTAGTGAAGGGCTGCCTCTGTGGTGCAGCAATGATGCTCTGCTCAAAGGCAGCTGAATCCCATATGGCAACTTGGTTCAAATCCCTGGCTGGGTAGGTCTGAAAACACACCAGGCACACACTCAAGTACCTAAGATTGGATGGGTTGGAGGGAAGGGATCAGAACTTGATCAGGCCCTGTGGAGGGTGTTTGTCTCTCTTTCTCTCTCTCTCTCTGTCTCACTTTCACACGCACACACAAGAGCATTACCCCAAATTAAAAAAAAAATCTAATGATAATCTTTCTTGTATAAATTACATGTTGTTTTTGCCTAGCTGCTTAATTTTTTTCTTTTCTTTGAAGTCCAGGAATTTGAATACTAGAATGTGTATTGGTGTTGGTAAATCAAGATCTGTATGTCATAGCATAGTATGCTCTTTCAATATGTACTTTCAAAGCTATTTTATTTCAGAATTTTTTCTTGAATTATAGCATATGGTATTTATTTGATTCTCTTGCTTTGGTTCTCTTTTTCAGGAACTTCTATTATCCATATACTGTATCTTTATTGCCTATGTTCATCCAGTAGTTACAATATTTCTCAAATCTTTACTCTCTTAACTTGTTTTGAATTACTAATTTTTTTCTATGGGGTCATTGGAAAAGTCATGATGCATTTTTGCATAGAAAAACACAGAAAAATATGCCATGGCTTTTCTGATGACCTGATATGTTACCTTCTCTTTCTCTAAAGGCACTATCTATTCTAGTCACTCACTAGGTTCCTTACAAAACGTTTAGTCTTGATTTCTTTTATTTATGTATTACTTCCATATTTTCCTTGAGTCTTGTCACATCACTTCTAAAGATTACTAATTTTCATTTGTATTGTTCTTTCATTTCATGTATTTTTTAAAAAAGTCTTTAGCTTATTTTGAAATAGATCATTATAGGTTTTTGTTTTCTTTTGAAGCAAATAATTCTAGCCTGCTTTCATTATCTTTAGGGATATTATTTTCCTCCCTATTCTCATTTTTCTTGCAATAACTTTATATGAAATTTGACCTCAATACTTTCCTGTTGCTCATTTTTATACAAATTTCATTTTCTTGAATTTTTAGAAGAAATTTTTGCTCAAGAGAACCTTTCTAACTTTATAAAATTACCTATTTTGTCGTCATACACCTATAGCCTGTAGTTTCATATAATATACGTGTGTATGTGTACGTACACCTATAACCTGTAGTTTCATATAATATACATGTGTGTGTGTATGCATATAGTATATAGTAGCGTGTCTGTAGGATTTCCTGATATGTTCCCCTCATCCTACTCTGTCCCTAGTAGTATTTTCCTGGACAGGCTCTGTCCTAAAAGGGAACCCTGGCTGGTGATTTTTGACCCAGGGGCTAAACCACTCAGACCTTTCAGACCTCACCACAGGCTCCTTGCTTGCCCTCACCTGCTAATTGAAGTAAACAAGACAGCTTTAGCTACTCTAAAATAGCCTGCTCAACTTTCTAGTGAACACCTATTGGATATTTTAGGTGATATTTTACTGCTCTTTGAGCTAGTTAGGCACTCCATTGCATTTCTCTGCTTTCTCCTACACAGATACCTATACCATGCAGTCTTGTGAATAGCAATGATTTATCCTCACTTGTTTCTTCTTCTTTTTTTTTATCTTAGAGAGGTTTTTGCTAGAGGGCACGTGCACTCACCAGAAAGACAGAGACACAAAGAAAGCGAAAAATCACCCCCTAGGGGGGATGGCCACTCAGCAATCCTTTCTCCTCCATTCTCTTCTCGGGATCTTGGGCACGCATACACACATGCCCGGCATGAGTTTAAGCCACCGGGTCCAGGACTCGTACTGCAGTCAACTACATGAGAGTCCAGCGACATAGCCATTACACCATCTGCTGGTCCCTATCCTCACCTATTTCTTTCTTTCATTTTTTTTCTATTTTTTTTTAATTTTTCCACTTTTCCACATTTACTTCACATATCAAAAATTTTTGCTCATACTCCATAATTCTCGACAGTTAATAAACAACTTTCAAAATTTCAGAATACTGAATTTTAAAGATAATGTTTAAAATATTTCTTTTAATTTTGTATAATTTTGTTTGTGACTCTATAACAACAGAGAGAGTATGGTTTTAAATATGACTTAGAAAATATTTACATGTCAACTACTCAAATAGTTGAAAAGTAAATGCCCAGCACACTAGTCACACATAAACCTTCTCAATTCAGCCCTGCCTACCAAGTATGCTGTGATATACCATCTGCTAGCAAAGATCAGTCTCTTTTTCTTCCTTCAAAGTCTTAAGATAATCCTCTGGTGAGGTTGCTCTTTTGCAATCTCTACTGATTACAATGCTGGGCTGAAAAAGTCCTGGTTATTTTATGTTATAAATTCTTTCATATATCTTCTCTAATCCTCTCTGCCAGGCAGAACTATTTATGGTGCCAGGCCATCTTTCTAAGAGCTTCTGTTGGCTTACGTGAGATCCACCTTAGTTCCATAGTTTTCTGATTAATCTTCAGGTATGACATTCCAGTCAAAGCCCAATCCAATAATGAGTATTTCCGATTTTTTATTCAATGCAACAAGCATTACTCAACTTATGCAAATAACCCTTCTGCCACAAAATAAGAATATTCCCAAATATTTCCAATTCAAGAGAGAAGGAAGAAAAGTTTATGTTTACATTTAAAGAAACAAACAAGAAAATTATTTTAACAAATTGCTGAACTTATCGACAACTGAAAAGAAAAATGTTTAAATTGAGAAAATAAAACATAGTAAAAAATAGCAATCAGTAATATTTTACTCAAAGTTATAATATTCTATTTCACCATTTCAGTCTTACATTCAAAATCTCTTCTGTTGAATGTGCAGTGTTACTGTGGTCCAATCTTTCTGTTTAAATCCTAGAAGTAAATATTCCATGTTATTATTGATATTTCTTGTTCCTAGCATTGAATCGGTCATTTCCTTGGTTGCCTTTTGTTCTCTTATTTCTGTATGTGTCTTTAGTTTTCCTGGTTGAGCACTCCTTTCAGAACTTCTTAAAGAGTGGGTCTGCTATTGGTAAATTTTTTCAGGTCTTGTTTATCTGAGAATGTTTTTATTCTTCCTTTTCATATGAAAGATAATCTTGCCGGGTATAGTATTCTTGGTTGAAACTGTTTTTCACTTAACACTTAGAATATATTTTCCCATTCTTTCCTTGCTCACATTGTTTCTGATGAGAGATCTGAGGTTAACCTGATGGGATAACCTTTTTAAGTAACCTGACGTTTCTCTCTCGTCAATTTTAGTATCTTGTCTTTGTCTGTAGATTTGGCCAGTCTGGCTATGATGTGTCTTGGAGAAGATCTTTTTGGGTCAGTTCTATTAGGGGTCCTTTGTATTTCTTGGGTCTGGATATCTGAATGCCTCTCTAGATTTGGAAAATTTTTTTCCTAGATTTCATGGAATAGATTATCAATGCCCTTATTAGTTTCCTCACCGTCTGGGATACCGATTATCCAGATGTTTGGGTGCTTAATGCTGTCTAGTATTTCTCATATAGTATTCTCATTTTGGGGGGTTATTTTCAGTATTTTTGGTTTCTTTTCTAAATCAGAGGTTTTGCCTTCAACATCTGAGATTTTATTTTCTGCATGGGCTAATCTGCTTTTACTACTTTTGAGGGAGGTTTTGATTTCCTGAATGACAGCCTTCATCTCTAATAGCTCCATTTGATTCTTTTTTATGGTGTGTATTTCCTCTTTCAGATCATGGAAGAACTTCAACACCTCCTGGAACTCATTGTCTCTTTTCTTCTGCATCTTCTGAAGTTCATTATCTCTCAGCTCTTGCATCTTGTTTAGTTTTTGTCACTATGAATATTCTGAATTATCTATTGGACATTTTCATGAATTCTGCTGTACTGTCTGTGGATGATGAGGTACTGTTCTTTTCCCATAGAGGAGAGATATTTTCTTGATTTCTCATGTTTCTTGTGCCTCTGCAGTTGTTTCTGGTCATGCTGTGACAAAATCTATCCTCCACTGTGCTTCACAATGTGGTATCCACAGAAAGATTAGGAGTTCAGATTTATAAAAAAAAAAAATTCTTCATTAAAGCAAGAAGTCTTGCCCAAGATTCCGAGAGAGGAATGGAGGAGAAGGGATTGCGGCATGGCCATCCCCCCTGGGGGTTGATTTCTCACTTTCTGTCTCTCTGTCTCTCTCTGTCTGTCTGGTGAGCACACGTGCTCCGTAGCAAAAACCTCTCCAAAAAAAAAGTAGAAAAAAAAAAAAAGCAAGAGGTCCAATAAGCGGTGAGGATTTCAATGATTCTAAAAGTATTCAGATCCTTGGCTACTGTGTACCTAGGCCTATCTAGACATTCCATGTGTGGAGAGTGAAGCTTAGAGTGGGAAAGTAAGGTTAAAAAAATAAGCAAAAAGGAAAAAAAAAAAAAAAAAAAAAACTGAGAAAATAATTCACAAA
>NW_006159928.1:6602659-6604336 GCF_000334495.1 Tupaia belangeri chinensis
TTTTTTTTTTTTTTTTTTTTGCTATAGGGCACATGTGCTTGCCAGACAGAGACAGATAGAAAGAAAGAAAGCAAGAAATCACTCCCCAGGGGGATGGCCATGCCACAATCCCCTCTCCTCCGAGGGGAAATTTTTTTTTAACATGTAAAAAATGAAAAACACAGTGTGCCAGTGTGCCACACGAACACCCCAGAACACACCTCGACTTTAAAATAAGCAAGTGAAAGAAAAGGAGAAGTGGTTGAAAATTTAAAAAAAAGTTAAAGAGAGAGAATGCAAGACAGACAGACAGTCAGAGACAAAGAAAAGACAGAGGTCACTCTACCTTGTCTGAATATTTTGGGAGTCTAGGAGATGGAGTATAGAGCATTGCTTCCCTGAACACACCAGGACACACCTCAGCTTTAAAAATTCTATCCTCACCTGTTCCTATTTTTACGGTTCATTAAGACAGTATCTCACCTAGTTTTGTTGGCAATGTCTGCAGATTTTTGATTTTGCTACTTACTTATTCTAGCTATTTTTATGTGGCGATTAGGAAAAGCCCAAGCACTATTCTTCCACGCACTATTCCAATTTCTCAAATTCATGAGTTCCCTCTGGAGCCCAAGCTGAAGGGGCAAGACTACACAGAGGAGGCTCTTCTTGTGGTAAAAAGAGAAATGTAACAGAACAAACTTTAAAACAGATATGTACAAAACTCTGCTCACAATACACATTTGTTAGTGTTTTGTTGGCTAATACTAGTCACCAAGCTAAGAATAACGCTAATATGAAAATAAAAAACAAAAAACAAAACAACAACAAAAAACCAACAACACTCTTTTCCAGTGGGAAAAACCACAAAATCATGCAAGAAACATAGATACAAGAAGCAATGAAAAATTGGGAATGGCAAACTAGTCATTTCAGGGGACAGGAAACATGAAGATTTTCTACTGATAATTCAGCCTCCAGCAAACAAAACTAGCGTGGTAGGGAGCCCCTCTGGCCTTCTATCTCTGTCTCTGTATCTCTGTCTTTGTCTCTCTCTCTGCTTCTGTCCTTTCATTTTTTTGTAATTTTTCCTTTTCACAATTTTTTTTAAAGGTAAAGTTTTTCTCTTGCTCTCAGCTCCACCTTTTGTTTTGTTAATAATCCCCTCTGGTACTTCTGCCCAGGCAGGAGAGTTGAGGCCTTCCTTCAGAAGAGGATTCCTCATGGCTCTTGCAAACTAGCGCACTGCGTGGTTTTCTATTTTTTGGGTTTTTAAAAAATTTTTGTTGTTGTTGTTTTTTAAAGAAAAACAATAATTACAATTTTTTCTTTTTTTGTCTTTTTTTTCTCTTTCTTTGTCGTTGTTTCTCTCTCTTTTTCATTTTCTTTTTTCTCGTCTGTCCACTCTTCAATATCCATTTAATGTGTTTCTAGATGGATCTAAGGGCACTGTAGCTAAACATTGAAATACTATTAGGGTTAACATATTCCTCAATATCTTCTGAATCTGCTGCACCAGTGATCACAACAGAATGGCAAAGAGATTCCAGATCACCTCTTTCTGCTTGCTCCTGAACACTCAGATTGAACTTCAAGAATTCAGAAGAAACACACCATCCATCAGATGACAAGAAATCACCGCAGGACCACAAGAAATATGGGAAAGCAAGAAAATACCTCTCCTCCAAGGGAAAAGAATAA
>NW_006159928.1:6605538-6613388 GCF_000334495.1 Tupaia belangeri chinensis
GGAAAGAATGTAAATTAAGTTACAAAAAAAAAAAAGAAGTTTCAGAAAAAAAAATGCATTCGATGACCGCAGTAAGATATATAGCCCCAGCTAGGTGATACTTTATAGGATGCCTAAAGTTAGACTTGTGTTCATGGAAATGTATTTATCAGCTGTGTTTGCTATGAAAATATTTAGATTAATTAAGATCTTTAGTAATTCAATAAAAAAATGGGGAGAAAACAGTAAACATAGATACCAGAGACAGTGTGGGAAGAAAGTGGGAGATGGCAGAGGGTGAGAGATAGGGAATCAAGAATGGGGGGAAAGAAAGCAAAACATACAGGAAACAAGAAATGGAAAATTATTTGTTGACAATAACATGTATGTTGATGTGCTTGATTGAGACAATATACAGTGTACTCTGGATGGAAAAATCTCATTTTGTGTGCTGTAATGATGTACAGTGAATGAACGTAAACAAATAAATTTAAATTAAAGAAAAAAATGCAAAAAAAAAAAGAATTGGGAACAATAATGTAATGTTCCACACCAACCAACTGCATCTACCAAAAGGCATTTTCTAAATCTTTCTAAATTACTTTTTAGAAATAGTCTCTGTGTGCGTGTTTTGTTTATTTTGTTTTGTTTTGTTTTGAGATAGGAAGAGGAAGGGAAAGCAAAACATTTAAGGGGCACAAAAATGGAAAATTATCTGTTGATGATAATGCATGTGATAATATCTTTAACTGGACTAATATACAGTGTATTCAGGCTGGAAAAATTCAGTTTTCAAGCTGTAGTGACATACAATAAATGTATAAAAACAAGCAAACAAACAAAAAAGAAACAATTTGTTAATTACACCTCCAACCATAGATAAGAGTATCCATTACATCACCACATTTATCATTGTTTTTTAAAAAAACTGCTGTTAAATTGATAAGGAAAAATAGCTAAAGGTAGTTCAATGTTCAGGTTGTACCTTTATTTTGGTGGAGCGTAATATTATTTCATTGGTTTATAAGTTATTTGTCTTTTTTAATAACTTGCCTCCCTATGTCTTTTATTCATTTCACTGTGACAAATGGTGATTTTTCTTGTTGATTTATGAGACCTCATTACATATTAAAGATTTTTATCTTTATCTTTCATATTTCTTGCACACATTGGTTTCAATTTGTTATTTATCTTTTGTATCATTTGTCTAATTCTGCAAAACAAATCACCTTAAAACTGAGTGTTCTAAACCAAAAAGAAAAAAAAAAAGAAAGAAAAAAAGAAAATCTTTTCTACTGCTTACAAGTCAATGGATCAGTAGGATGAATCTGACAACTTAAACCAGGCTTGGCTGATCTTGGCTGGGTTCATTCATGCATCTGTGTCAGGTGGTGGCATGACCAGGAGAAGGCTGATCTAAGACAGACTCACTCGCATGTTGGCTGTTGGTTTTTGTTCACTGATGCCATGGGGATTAATGGGCCCTGTTACTATGTACACACAGAATTGTGATTGGAGGATAACAGGAAATGATGTAATGTTGATACAATAGGGAGAACTTATGTTGGTGTTCCTATGTGATGTTCATTCTCTCTGGGTATAGGAAGGTCTTCAGGGGAGGAAGGAAGGAGAAGGTCAGAGAGTGGCTTTAGGTTTCATGGCCTGTTTCAGGGAAAAAAGGGGCGAAGGAATTTTAGTTTCATGGCCCACTCTAGGAGAGAAGGGTATGGGGGAAGTGTAGGGGAACCTTCCTACTTCTACATGTTCTTTCTTTTCTTTCCCCAACTGCCTTCAGCTTAAAATATTCAGTATGCCGAAGTGTTGTCTTCAGGGGTATCATGTTCTGAGTGAAGCCGGAAGTGGGAATTTAAGTGGTTGTTTTTCCCACACTTAGTTACCCAATTATCCAAGTACTATTTGTAGAATAGTTCGGCCTTTTTCTGTGGACTGGTGATATCACCTTTATCACAAGTAAATTACGATATAGTACTTGGGTCTGTTTCTGAACCCTTGCCTTTATCCCATTTATATCTCTTTTTTTCTTTTCTTTTCTTTTTTTTTTTTTTTTTTTTGTAGAGGTCTTTGCTATAGGACACATGTGCTTGCCAGAAAGACAGAGACAGAGAGACAGAAAGAGAAAAATCACCCCCCAAGGGGGATGGCCACGCTGTAATCCCTTCTCCTCCATTCTCCTCTTGGGATCTTGGGC
Organism: Tupaia belangeri chinensis; assembly: GCF_000334495.1. Classification (NCBI taxonomy): domain Eukaryota; kingdom Metazoa; phylum Chordata; class Mammalia; order Scandentia; family Tupaiidae; genus Tupaia; species Tupaia belangeri. The sequence goes on from NW_006159928.1 coordinate 6,607,727, forward strand.
ACGCACACACATGCGCCCTGTGTGAGTTTAAGCCACCAGGTCCAAGACTCAAACTACTGTCTACTACATGGGAGTCCAGCAACATAGCCATTACACTAACTGCTGGTCCCCCATTTTTAACTTTATCTATGGGTTCTTTTAATTCTTAAAGAATTATTCATTTAATTTATTATCATTATTATAATTAATTTGACGAGAAAGAGAGGGAAAGTGAGAGAGAAAGTTGCCAGGTCCAGGATTCAAACTGCAACTGGCCATGTGGGAGTCCAGCACCCTAACCATCATGCCACCTGCCAGCCCCCTCTATATTGCCCAACTCTATAGTCAAGGGGTAGAAGGAACTCAAGGCAGAAGTGAGATGATTACCATTGTGTCTGCAATTTAAGTTCACATTTATTGATTTTCTGAAGCCCAGAGGTCAAGCTAAACTCTGAAATCTAAGAGGGCACATGGCAGGGATGAAGAGGTGGGGACAGGATGATCCTGGCCTTGCAGAAGGCAGAAGTCTCTGAACAGAAAGAAGGTCCTTAAGAAAATGAATATCCTAACCTAATTCTCGTAAGAGCAGAAGATGGAGCTACAATTATTGGCTTGTTAAAAGAGAAACCCTTGGCTTTCTCCACCAGTCTCTAAGGCACCCCCAACATACCTGCAAGACAGAAGTCCCAGAGAGCCATGAGATCATCCCACTTGCACAGAGTGAACCGTGCTGTGTGAGAGGCAGGCTGTGGCCTTTCCCCTGTGGCAGAATACATAATATTTATTGATTTTTCTTTGAGTAACAAGTCTAGTAAAGCTTGTCAGTTCTCCAGGGGGATAAAGGTGAAATGCGTTTTTTGGCCCAATACAATCTATCAGTTATGCTCAGTGGAACCTCCCTTCCCACTGGGTAGCAGACTCCTTTTGCTACACACATTACCATCTAATTCTAGAACTTTTCATCATGTTAGTTATCAAAATGGTTTCTATGCAGTTATTAATTCAGCTCTGTTCAATTTAAACTTCAGATCTTGGGGCCAGACAATGGCACAGCAGTGAAATGCATACTCTGTGAGGCAGTCCCACATGGGGAGGTCTCTATTCAAGCCCAGGGACCTCCTTGAGTGCACCAAGTACATTTTCATCCATGATCTGGGGCTGGCTAGAGGCTGGGGGTGGATCACAGTGTCAGGACATGGTGGGGGTGTTGTGTCTCTCTGTGTGTCCCTCTCACTCTTGGAGGAACTAAATAAGCAAACTTTAAATGTCATTCTTAGGGTCAGCAGGTGGAGTAGCGATTAAGGCTCTAGATTTCCACACTGTCAGCTGTGGTTTCAAGTTCTGGATCTGGTGGCTTAAAACTCATGCTGGGCACATGTGCATACGTGCATACCCCAAATCCCAAGAGAATGGAGGAGAAGGGGTTGTGGCATGGCCATGCCCCCTGGGGGGTGATTTCTCACTTTCTCTCTCTCTGTCTCTCTCTGTCTTTGCAGTGAGTGCACATGCCCTAAAGCAAAAATCTCCCTCAAAACAACAACAACAACAAAACAGTAAATCTTATATCGCATTCAAAATGTTCTTCCTTACCTCTAGTGCGGACCAGACTAGTGGCTTTAGAGGATTTGGGGTGAAGAGTGGAGATGCGGTCTATCTTCTCACAACTCTTTCCTTTCCCATGATTTCCCCTCCGGTTTTGGGGTAAGAAGAAAGAAAGGGAAAGTTGAACGTGCCCTTTTGTGATCACCGTGGCAGGATTGTTGGTCCCTAGGGCCTGCCATGGCACTCAGTGCCAAGAAGCTCCTGGTAGTCCCTTAGGAAATGGGGTTTCCTCCTCTGGCTGACCTTCTCTGGGGAGAAAACCCAGCAGACTGCCTCCTGCGGTATTTCTCCAATACACACCTCTCTTTGCCCAACGTGCAACTGTCCTCTGAGAAGTCCACAGCCCCCAACATGCATCTGTGAGCAGAAGGACACAGTCTTGTACCCTTCAGCAGCCAGGAGCTCGAGAGAATAATCTGACTCCGCATCGCACTTACCCCGTTACATCTCCACCTTAAGGCTTCCTCCTGATCACGGAGCCAGGTAACTGCAGGGCCGCAGAGCTGGTGACAGCCCTTGACTCCAACCATTCATCTGGGTTCTAGATGCCCTGAATGTCTCTAACAAAGAAGTTACATTGTATTTGCTTTGACCAGTTAAGTTAGGAAGTATTTGCCTCATTGTAAGATCTTAACATTTAACAGAGATGTGAAGCCACTTTTCTAAGACCACTCACCAAATCAACGCAATGTTCAAATCAGAATGTAAAATGTCAAATATGTGATCCAGGCTTTTTCCATCTAGATAAGATTGTTTGGGCTTCTAGGAACACAGGCGCTCAATACCTGGGCGTTGGTGTCCAAAGGCTTTCAGTCTGAGGTCTGATGGGACAATTTCCTGCCGGGTCATCTCGGACAACTTTCTTAGTCCCTCCTAGTTTCAATTTCCTCAACTGTAAAATACAGCTGATAATAACAATAGCACCTGAGAACCAGCAGTTAGTGTAATGGCTGGGTCGCTGGGCTCCCACGTAGTCGACCGCGGGTCGTGTCCCGGACCCGGTGGCTTAGAATTCATGCCAGGCATGTGTGCGTGCGTGCCCAAGATCCCAAGAGGAGAATGGAGGAGAAGGGACTGCGGCGGGGCCATCCCCCCTGGGGGGTGATTTCTCGCTTTCTATCTCTATGTCTCTCTCTGTCTGTCTGGCGAGTGCACGCGCCCTATAACGAAAAACCTCTCAAAAAATAATAATAACAATAGCACCTAACTTATAAGGTTGCTCTGTTGCCTACATCAGGTTGTACAAGCAAAGCCCAGTGCGTCGTGTCTTAGGAGTTCTCATTCATGATGGTTAGTGTTGTTCTAATCTGGAGAAAATCCTCAGGGCCCAGCTAAATTCAAATCTGTCCAAACAACACTACCTCACAGATTGTTATTAGGATAATTCCCAAGTAAGGAATCCAGTGTGCTGAGCTCTCCCTCCACCTCTGTGGTGAGTGTTCCACTTGTGGGACAGCCCGGGAGTGGATGCGAGGGGAAGTGTCTGCCAGTTAGTATGTGTGCATAGTCATATTAATTTGCAAAAAAAAGAAAGAAAAGAAAAAAAGAATCTATCATTTATTTTGCACATCTTCAAGCTGCGAAGACTACATACTAGAAAACGCTTGGACATTATTTGCTGCTTCTCGATTCTTAAACCTGTTGCCTTATGACAGATTGGCAGGGGGTGGTCAGGAGTCAACACACGCCAAAGGAGAACAAAAATTATGAGACAACTGACCCTTTAAAGAAGCATTCAAGGGGTGCTCATTATTCACATTACATCTGCTCTCACCCCACCTTCTGGGGTTCTTATGTCACACTTACTTCCAGATTAATAACCCAATTAGAAATCTATTGACTAAGGTTATACTAAAGGCAATGACCCTTCGCACAATAAGCCTGCCTTGTAAAAATCACCCCTAAAAGCAGACGAAAGCAGTGTTTGCATTGCATTCCTGGACAAACTCTGCCCCCTAGTGCTTATTCATATAGAGCACTCCAGCAGTGGAGGGTCTCCTTTGTTATTTTCCCTCATGGGACATGAATAGAAAAGACCTGTCACCTTCAGCCCTCTCACTCCTGTGTCTCCTAATTTGTTGTTCATCCAAAAGGCTCCAATATTTTTTCCAATTTATGAATTTGAAATTAATCTAGCACATCCTTCTCATTCTATGTTAAAAGTGCTTCTCAGCAGATTGGTAGGAATAAAATCTCCATGCAGGGCAGTGAAGGAGCCATGGGGTTCTCTGTGGTGACATTGTAGTTTGCTTTTCTGTAGCAAACAACTGAGTCCCAGACCTTTCGGAGGTATCCAACTATTTCTTATGAAAGAAATAAACATAAATAAATAAATAAAATGAAAAGAAAAGAAATGAAATGAAATGAAATGAAAATAATAGCCTTGTGCTACCAGTCCCACCATTTTCTTCTGAAGAGTAATCGAGAGCAGAGTGTGGAACAGGGTTTCCCTGGTGTGCTCTAGATGTCGCCTCAGAGTCAGAGGGAAAGCTGTCTGAGACGCAAAGTCCTGGAACCCTACCCTGGAAGGCTGAGTCAGACTCACACAGGGCAAGCAAGACAGAGCAATGAATCCCTAAAATGCCTATGTCCCAATGCCCAGAACCTATGGCTACGTGACCTTCGGTGGTGAAAGGGACTCTGCCGATATGATTATGGGATTTTGAGATGGGGAGATGATCTTAAACTAGCTGAGTGGGCCAAGCAATCCCAAGGGTGTTTGTAAGGGGAACAGGGAGGCAGGAGAGACAGAAATGTGATGACTGAAGGGATACAGTCAGGACCCAGGGAGGCAGGTAACCCTGAGCTAGAAAAGGAAAGGAACATCTCCTTAGGGCCTTCAGCAAGAACTCAGACCTGCCAAAGCCTTGTTTTTAGTCCCACAAGACCCACTTCAGAGCTTCTGACTTCACAGTCTATAGCTAATAAATCTGTGTTGTTGAAATCCACTAAGTTTATGTTCTTGTTTTGCTTTTGTCTTTTTGCTATAGGGCACATGCACTTGCCAGAGACTGACAAAGAGAGAAATCTGTTCCCACCCCCGACCCACCCTGAGCAGAGGGATGGCCACGCCATAATCCCTTCTCTGCCATTCTCCTCTTGAGATTTTTGGGCACATGTACACACTCCCAGCATGAGTTTTAAGCCATTGTGTCCGAGACTCGAACCACAGTTGGCCATATGGGAGTCTAACAGCTTAACCACCATGCCACCTGCTGGCCCCACATATTTTTGTCCATTTGTTGCAGCAGTCCTAGGAAACTGTCAATGTATGGGAGGTGGAGGTGGAGAGAATCATAAATTTGCCTTTTGATTAGACTTGTCATAGGATCCTTTTTAAAAATGTTTATTTTTATTTGTGATTGAGAACACATGTGTACACACTAGAGCAAGAAAAAAGCACCCTCAACAGAGTCTCATCACACTTTCCCCAAAATCCGCTTTCCCTGCTTCTTCAGCTTGTAGGATCTTGGGCACACACTGACAAGTGTCAGGTCAACACAGGGATCTGAACCCTCGGTCAGCCATGTGGTTTCCAGTACTGCAATTCCAGTACTAATTGTGCCACCAGGCTGGGCCTATTTTATTTTATTTTATTTTATTTTCTCAAGAAAGCACAGAAATCATTTGTTAGTTCATTTGATTTCTGACAACTGTTTCCTCTATATCATCATGTAGTTCTTTGTACCTTAAAACCATACATGGAAAAATGTTATTCCACTGAAAATCACTCCTATGTAAATATCAACATTAGAGGTGTTTCAGAATGCCAGAAACATTTTGTGAAGATAAAAGACTCCTTCTGCAAATAAAATGAAGATGAAAGCTGAGTTACAAATGATCCAATTTCAAGAATGATCCAGAATCACTCCAGCACTGGCCATTCTATATCCTCGTAGGATTCTATATACACTGAATTTTGAGGGCTCAAGGTGTAGGAGAGACTGAGGACCAGGAGGTCTGTATTCAGTCAATTCTGGTCTCATGAGCTATGTGATTTGAACAAAGGTGACCTCACCAGGCCTCTGTTTCTCTATCTGTAAATAAAAGTACTTAGATGAGGGTAGGATGGGGGGGGGGG
>NW_006159928.1:6613657-6620134 GCF_000334495.1 Tupaia belangeri chinensis
GGAGGGGAGGGTGGGGGGGGGGGGGAGCTCTAAGGACTTCTGGCTGTAGCATTTTGCGAGTCTGAGAGAAAACCGTGAAGTTCTTTGAAAAGAGTGAAGTCTTCCTAGTGTAGGCCTTACTACTGGAATCTTCTAGAAGAAAGAGATGGTGCTAATTATTTTAATAGCTCATTTTTATACATCACTTCCCATATGCCAGGTATGAGCCCTTCACTTGTACACACTGCTGTCTGCGAGGGTACCTTGGTACAGCAATCAGTCCAGTGTGCAATTAATAATTAAATGCATTGGGGAGATGATTTCAAATCAGGAGTTTGATCAATAAGCCAGTAAAGGGGGGTGAGGGTGGGCACCATCTTCAGCAAATGAAGAGGGCGATTCCCTGTCTCTGCTATGAAAAGAAAAATGTCACAAACATTACATGCAGCCTGAGGGGTAGGGATAGAGGGGGAAGGGGTTGCTGTTGCCAGGCAACCAGCTCATCACTAATCATGTGCATAAAAGCCTTGGGTCTTCGTTATCAGCACAGCTAGCGGGCCTCCCTCCTCCTCACCCAGCCCCTGCCTCTTACAGCTGCCCTTTGGGTTTTCCAGACACTTAGACCCTAAAATAAGCCAAGTCCCTCTCAATGGCCCAGGGTCAGTTCTGTTGTTAGAAAGCAAAAGGAGAGAGAAAGATTCTATGTCCATCCTGGACAAGGGCGGCTGGCACCCATATTCCAAGACTCCTTTTCTTGCACCACGACATTTTGAATAAGCCGTCACCCTAGAGGCTTACTTAGATTCAAGGAAAAAATCCCTTTCTGACCCCTCTGTTCGAGGGAGGCTCTTGCTGTTTGCCGTGTGGATACTGGGCAAACATGTGGTTCCCCGGGCTGGCTTTGGATGTGCTCTGCAAACACTTCTCTCTGGATACGGCCAACTGTCCAATTACCCAGCAGCCAACCCCTTACCTCTGGGGATTTGTTGTTTTAAAGAGCAAGGGCCCAGTGTGACCAGAGAGTTTACATAGCACATTTCATACAGAGAATATGCACCCCTGGTGGAAGTTGTGGTCCCCAAGGGCCCAGGCAGCTTTGGAAGAGAAGCACAGATGGCAGCCTCCTCTGAGACTTCTATTACAGATCACACAGGCTCGCGAATAGCCCGTACACCAGTACAGATGTGTGCGTCCACTTCCTCCCTAGATGAGGAAGAAATGGAGAGCAACTTTCATGCCACAGGGATGAACACTGTGTCTGGGAGGTGGTAGGAGCAGCTGATGAAGGCTGCCTCAGTCCGGAAAGGTTATTTCAGAGGGAAGTCACTACATGCATTGGCAACAAGACAAGCCTCACCCTAGAATGCTGAACCTACCCACCCATTGACCTGCCATAGATCTAAAGATGGTGCTGTCTGAGTTTGGGCAAGGGAATCGGTGCTCCTTGGCAAACTCCGAAGGCTGGGCACCACCCACAGCAGGCCCAGGCAGGCTGCCTGCTCGTGGAGAATGGCTGGGGCAGTAACAGGCGTCAGCACCTGTTGCCATCCTTGTCCGTCTCTCTGCTTAAACCACACAGACTTCCTTACTATTCCCCACGAACACCCGTGCCAGGGCTTTGCATTGCTGCCTTGCAGGTGCCCCCGTCCCTGATATCTGGATGACACAAGACTTCCTCTGACCACCACTGTTCTAGTCTGTGGTGCTGCTAACAGCAGAAATAGGGTGTGAGTAACTTGTAAGAACAGAGGTCTATGAGCTCATGGTTTTGGAGGTTAAGGGGCTGCACCTGGTAAGGGTCTTCTTGCAGGTGGATAACATAGGGAGGACCCTTGGTGAAACCGAGCAAGCACAGAGCAGGAACCAGGGTGTGTCCATGCCTTTGTCTCCTTAAAAATCCAGAGGAAGTCTAGCTGGTATCATGGTGGTGAAAATCCCAAGAGGAGAATAGGGGAGAAAGGATTGAGGCATGGCCATCTCCTGGTGTTTTCTCTTCTCTGTCTTGGGGGAGCACACGTCTTCTGTAGCAAAACAAAAAACAAACCAACCCAGAGGGATCCAATCATGGGGACCTTAACCTGATGCCTAATCACTTCTCAAGGGCCCCGTCTCTCAATACCGTAATCGGATTAAGTCTTCACCCTCTCAGAACCAACACAATGGTTCGCCGCCAGATTGTATTACATAAATGGGAGTGGGTGGACATTCGAACCGTAGCAACTGCCCTTTCTAGAATAATAGATCCGCTGGCCCCATTTACTCTCTCCATTTGCCATTTTTAATTTTCTGCAAGTCCTGAGCCTTTCCCTCTTTTTCTTTCTGTCCGACTGTCCATCTGTCCATTCATGCACACATTTTGTTTCTTGCCTGTTTCATTCACTAGGGTGAAATTCCTCCATATCTGTTTTACTAACTGCTGTAGCCCTGGCACCTGTCACGGTGCCTACTATAAGGCTGGCCACAAGTAACATTGGCTGAGTTGATTCCATTTCCTGAAATTCCACTCTGTCCCAGGGGAACACCAGCTTCTTACATCCTCATCCCCTCAGGCACCCAGAAGTTCGCTCTGGAGGCAATGGATAGAATAAGTTCTGATATACCTTTACAGATATTGTAGGTGGATTCCAACACACACACACACACAACACCCATTCCTCCCACTCATTTGAAGTACTCAAGGTGCAGGATTTTTCTTTTTTTTTTACTTCCCTACTTTGCTTTGCCTATCATGAAGGTCATTTCACATCAGTTGAAACAGAGCTTCTCATTCTTCATAGCTAAGTACCATTCCAGTGCGCGGATATACAGCAATTAATGTGCTGTCCCTCCAGAAGGGCATGTAGGCTGTCCTTCTCATTTTTCGTTATTACAAGGAGGTTGGAAATAATCTTGCATGCATGTCACATCGTGCATGTGTGAGCATACCTATAGGACACATTCTTAGAAGTGAAATTGCTATATGCATTTGTAATTTGTATAAAAATTGCCAAATTGTTCTCCACAAGAATTGTATCTACACTCCCACGAACAATTGATGAACAAACGTATTTCCCCACATCTTTATGAAGCTTTCGTTTATCTTTGCCAATCTGATAGCTGAAAAGTATATTGCTGTGTAATTTTATTTTGCATTTCCTTATTGTGAACAAGGTTTAATATCTTTCCATATGTCTAAGAGGCATTTGTATTTCCTTTCTTATGAACTGCCTATTTTTCTATTAGATAGTTGTTCCTTTTTGGAAAAAAAATCAATTTACAGGAGCTCTGATATATTAGGAAAATTACTTTTTGGCTGTGAGATGACTTACAAATATTTTTCCCTCTGTGTCATTTGTCTTGGGATAAAAACCATTCTATGGTTTCTGCCTTGTAGCTTTTTTCGATCTAATTTATTCATCTGTGTATGCATGTGTGTGAGACTGCCACTCTTTAATTTGCTTTTTAAATACTTTATCATATGTCATTATCCATTTAGCTATATTCTTGAAAAGTACATCTTCTGTTCGTTATATTTAAATTGGCACTTCCTGGATGGGGTTTTTAGGATACACTCTCAACTCTTGATGAACCAAGGAGCTATCTAATTCCTTGAAGACTCTTGCGAGGTTTGGTAGGTACCCAAGCAGTGATCACCCTCATTCATTTCATGCTGGCTCTTATAAATCGATTTCAGAGAGTGACATTTTTTGGACTCTTTTTCAAGATTCCAGACGCACCACCTGTTTTAGTCTTTAATCATCTCTCCAATCATTACAGGTGCAGAAGGCTGAAGCAACTGGAAAGCATCTGTCCCAAACCCATTCTCATGTCACTCTGCTTGACAGGATCCCATCAAGCACCCCCTGTCAGCTTCAATGAGCCTGCCCTCCCTGCACCTGGCTTCCCACGTCTTCCATCATCAGTGTCTCCCATCTGTCTCACTCTCTACCTGCTTGCCACGGGTCCAGTTTTGGCATCTGTTCTAGGCAGGCTGGCCATTCCCCTGTCTTTATTGTAGCTTATGCATGAGATCTGATCCAGGTAACGGGGCCTTAATAATGGAGTGTTCTTTTTTTAAAAAAAATTATTTAATTTATTATTATTATTATTATTTAATTCACCAGAGAGAGAGAGAGAGAGAAAGAGAGAGAGAGTGCAAACTGCCAAGTCTGGGACCCAAACTGCCATCAGTCATGTGGGAATTCAGTGCCTTATCCACCATGCCACCCGCTGGCCCCTGGAGCACCCTTTTGTTAAAGTTTATTTATTTCTTCTATGAGTGAGAGAGTCAGCAAGATAAGAGAGGGACAGCTCCGCCAAGAGTGTATCAACATCACAATCCACCCACAGCCTTCACCCAGCCCAGGATCATGGACACATGCGTACCGAGCATACTCAGGGAATCTCCAAATTTAAACTGGAAACTTCATGTGGGACTGCCTCACAGGAAAAAAATGCATTTAACTACTGCACCACCATCTGGCCAATAGGCACTTTTTTTCATTTTAAATTTCAATTTCTTTTATATATCCAATCACATGTTACTTAGCTTGCAAAGTGACTATTCCAACATATGTACATTTCTCACCAGTCCAGTAGAGAATACTATACACGTTATTTTCAATAGCTAATAACCCATCTCTTTGTCCCATAAATGCCTTGTCTCTCTACTTTTCTCCTTAATGTCCTTCCTCAGACTCTACTCCTTCACCCACATTCTTGCCACACTGTATCTGAAATTTATAACCACTTACTATGTTTCTATATCCTCTAGTCATTCAGTTTCGGCTATAGAGTGTGAACAGGTGGTATATATTAAGTGGAGATATACAATGTCTCTCCTTCATAGCCTGGCTTGCTTCGCTCAGCAGTAAATCTTCCATAGTCTTCCACTTTCTGTTAAAAGCCAGGGTCTTGTTATTTTTTATGGTTGAGTAGTATTCCATAGAGAATATATGCCACACTTTTTCAATCCGTTCATCTGTTTGTGGGCATTTGGGTTGGTTCCATGTCTTAGCAATTATGAATAATGCCATAATAAACATTAATGTGCAAGCAATTTTCCAACTAAGGATTCTTCTGTCCTTTGGGTAGATACCAAGGAGTGGGATTGCTGGATCACATGGTAGTTCTATTTGTAAATATTTGAGGAATCTCCATATTGTTCTCCACAGTGACTGGACCAATTTACATTCTCATGAGCAGTGTAGGAGAGTTCCCCTTTTACCACACCCCTGCCAGCATTTACCATTTTTTTTTTTTTAATATTCGCCATTCTGACTGGGAATAAGTGGTATCTCACTGAGGTTTTTATCTGCATCTCCCTTACAATGAGGGATTGAGCATTTTTTTCATATGGCCAATGGGCATGCTTAAGCAAAATGAATGCAAAATTACAAATACAAATTACATACAAAAATTAATAGAATGAGAAAATAAATCATAACAAGTTACAAAGTTTTAAGCGCTGATAAATACCAGAAGAAAAACACAAAACAAAAATGATTTTAGTGTTAATGAATTGTTTGACACAATTCTGTAATACTTTTCTTTTTCCTTCCTTTAGCTCCATTTTAAAAAAAGAATTATTTATTTAATATATTTATTATTATCCTTAAATTTGACCAGAGAGAGGGGGAGAGAGAGAGACAGGGAGAGAGGGAAAGTGAGAAAACAAGTCACCAGGTCTGGGATTTGAACCATGATTGGCCATGTGGGAGTTCATGGCCTTAACCACCACACCACCTACTTCCCTCTCCATTTTATTGTTTAATTTCCAGAGGGTGTATACACTCCCCAGAGAGAAGGAGAAGCTACACCCAAGTGGTGCATGGTCACACCCCAATACCTTTTTTTCTATTTCTCTACCCTGTCTGGATTTAGGGCACACACACTCAGCATGGTTTTTAAGCCACTGGGGCCAGGATTTGAATTGCCATCAGCCCTGCAGGATCTGGCTCCCTTAACCACTAGGCTAAGGAGCCAGCTCTGTGCTCAGCTTTTCACAGTGAGCCAAGAATCAAACATGGCCTCCTATCAGCTCCAAGGCTGAGTAACACCATCCACGAGAACACGTTACTGTGGCTGGGTCAACTGCATATTTTTGATGGTCTTCATGACAATAAGGTTGAAATACCATTATCCACAGAGGGAACAGAAAGAGGCTTCAGGCTGTTTTCTAGCCTGGCTGATAGTTTAGAAAAATTTATTTTAGCTTCACAATCTGTTATTTGTAATGTCTTGCTAAGACATAGTCCAATATATCAGGATGAATGAATTATGCAACTGCACATACAGACAAGCTCACTGTTTGCTTTGATCCTACAAGTTTGTTATAAGGTTCCATAGGAATTCTGAGAGATTGAATTTGGGTAACTTCCACCAAAATAGGAAATAAAATGTATATATATTATGTATATGTACCTTTATCTGGTATATTCCTGACAAGCAAGAATTTTAATTTTGACCAGAAATTGACAATCCTATCACCCATATTAGAACTGGAAGAAGTCTGGTCTG
>NW_006159928.1:6620403-6666051 GCF_000334495.1 Tupaia belangeri chinensis
CGGAAGAATTATGTTATGACAGACCAAGCGTTGGCTCTGAACATTTCCTCTTTGTTTCTCTTGCACTCCCCACATATTTCTGGTGGCAAACACTGTGGATACATTTAGTCCCCAGTACAACCTCCAGCCCTGCACCTTCTTGTAACCAGGCTAGGTGGGTCAGTGCAGAAGTATTCCTAAAAACCATCCCTACACCTCTAATGAAATGAGTGAAAGCTCTCATTTAACACAAACTAACTGTGTCCTCAACTCAATTTCTCCCTAGCTGGTTTTCAAACATCCCCATGGTCACATCAGGCTGGGAAGAAAGAGGATAATAGAGGAGAAATTGAAATGGAAAGTGACTGGGATGATCATAATAACTGAAGCTAACCGGGTGTGGTGGTTAAGGTGCTGGATCTCACTCTGCAGTTTGAGTCCCAAGCACTGTGACTTGAAAAACACACTGGGCACATGTGCATGTGTGCCCAAAGTCCTGAGAGGAGGATGGAAAAGAAGGAATTATAGCATGGCCATCCCCCAAGGGTGGTGATTTCTCACTTTCCCTCTCTCTCTCTGTCTCTCTCTGGTGAGTGCATAAGCTCTAGAGCAAACTAAAAAAATATTGCAGCTAACTTATCTTCTAAAATTTTTGCCAAATGAGGGACCAGCAGATGGCATAATGGTTACATCAGTGGACTCCCATGTAGTCGACTGTGTTTCAAGTCCTGGACCTGGTGGCTTAAAACTCATGCCAGGCCCAAAATCCCCAGAGGATAATGGAGGAGAAGGGATTGTGATGTGGCCATCTCCCTAGGTGGGATGTGTATGTGTGGGCGATTTCTTGCTTTCTGTCTCTCTGTCTCTCTCTGTCTCTCTGGTGAGCGCATGTACCCTATAGCAAAAATCTCTCTCAAACAAACAAAATTTTCCAAATGCTCTGTGATGCCAGATTCACATGGGAAGGTCCCAGATTTGGTCCTTGAGGGCTCCCTGTACACACCTTGTGCATGAGTGACTATGGTCTGGGCTGGCTGGGGCTGGGTGTGGATTGTAGCATGAAGACGCTACTGGAGGAACTGCCTGCCTGTCTTTTGTCTTCTGTCTCTCTCTCAAGGAAGATATAAATAAATAAACTTAAGGACTGGCCCCATAGTGCAATGATTGAGCACAACACAAGAGTAACTCCCCCTTGGCTGACTGGTTCAAGTCCCAGCCCTGGCAACTAGAAAAACAAGCTGGACTTGAGTGTGCGCCCATGCCAAAATCCTGATGGGATGAAGTGATGGAGGAAAAATGATTGCAGTCTGACCGCACCACAGTAAGGTAGGCTTTCTATCTCTCTCTCATTCTGGTGAATGCATATACCCTTTAGCAATGAAATGTAACTACCTACCTAAATAAATAAATAAACTTTTTTTTTTTTTTTAAAAAGCACCAAAACACATGAATATCATTTCTATGTACCTTGGAGGGGTACAGGTAAGCAAGTGGCCTTGAGGATTAACTTCATTAGCTTCAAGATGACTCACCTCCACTCCTGCTGCCTCCCCATGTCCCCACTGCCTTGCCGCCATTCTTCTGTATAGGTCACGATGACTTCGATTTCCAAGGAGAGAAACCCAGCTGGAACAAAATAAAAGGAGGATATATTGGTTCCCAGACTGCTGGCCTCAGAAACACATGGAACCAGCAATGGAAGCACTACCAGAACTTTTCATCTCTCTACGCCTTGGTTTCTATCTCTGTAAGTGCAGGCTAAAACCTCAACCTTACAGGAGGCTTGACCCCTACCAGCTCCAGACTCGCACTGCACTGCTTTGCCACTCAAGGGGAGCAAAGAGACTCACTGGCCCAGTGTGGGTCATATGACCACTGCAAAGGAGTGCCCTGGTAAACAGCTCCCATTGGATCAACAATGCCGGAGGAGGGAAAAGGATGCTGTTGTAGACAGCGATGTCTCCCCAAAAGTGCCCATGTCCTCATCCCTGGGACTATGAGTATGTTACTCTACATAGTAAAGAGACTTCACAAATGTAATTAAAGATTTATTCATTTGTTTAATCTTAGAGAGTGAGGCATGCCCGATAGGGTTTTCATGCCACAGTCCACCCCCAACCTCAGCCAGCCCACGTCCTGGTCACGTGCATACCTGGCATGCATAGAGGGGCCTCAGGAGGTGAATCTGGGACCTTTCCAGGTAAGGCCGGTTCACAGAGCATTTTGCCACTGTGCTGCCAGCTGGTTCAGGAATGTGTCTGACATGTCTTAGACAGCAGGTGATGTGGAGTTGAGGTGCAGAATCCCACAGGGCCGACTACGCAGTTTGAGACCTAGAAACGTTGGTTTGAAAACCAAGCCAGGCGTGTGTGCGTGAGTGCCCCAAAACAAGAGGAAGCCGGAGGAGAAGGGATTGTGGCGTGGTCATCCCCCCTGAGGTGTGACTGCTTGCTCTCCTCTCCACAGCAAACACACGCGCCCTATGGCAAAACCGAAAACAGCAACAAAAAAATTCCTAGATACCCATCAAACTGGTAGTCAGAGCTCTGCAGTGGGCAAGTCAGAGGTGTCCTGATAACCAGTGCATGGTACACACACACGAATACACTCACAGCTGATAATCAGAACCTGTCACTCAGAAGATAGGGCTGTGATGGAAAGGGACTGCACTGGAAACCTTAGGGTGGGGGAGCACAGCTTTCGAGGCACTAAGAGAAATTCACCCTGCCCGGAATGGATAGACAGTGTGTCAGGGGAGAGGAGGCTGAAGGGCACAGGAGAAGTCGGGAAAGTGGGCCTCCTGAGCACCCTTAATGGTTGCACCTCCATCCCAGACAATGGGAAATGGCTCAAGGGTCTTAAGCAGGGAGTGATGGGACTGGATTCGATTTTGAGATAAAACAAAAACTAGAACCTGGAATGCTTCAGCTAACTGAGTCAGAAAAAGCCCAGTGGCCCTCCACAACAGCTCTCCAGGGTCTCACCTGCTCGTGTGGAGAATGAGGAGGTTGGGACTTGGGAGAACTAGGGGGCTGGAGGGGCTTCAACAAGGGCAGTGATCCTTGAATGTGTGTCTCGTTCATAGCAGGTGGCAGTGGGTGGGATGTGTGTGGATGTGTGTGTGCACACTTCGAGTGGGGTCATTTCAGATGGGTCTGGACAAGCTGACTGTGCACATGTTCAACCTTGACACCTTCCCTAGCCAATTCCAGACCAGGTCAGTCAATAGGGGGTGGTGCCAAGGTCCAGCCTGACCCTCGGTGCTCCCTGGGGACACCTGGAGGACATATTGAGAACTCCAGCTATACACGGATCCAAGATGTGGTACCAAGTGCTCAGTAACCCGTGGCAACCCCTAGAGGCTGCTGTAACCTCAGCAATGAGGAGCACTCCACCCAGGGAACTAGCCAGCTCCCCCAGACACAGAAATGGCTGAACCTTGGTGATCAAAGGACGTGATCAACAAGAGTCCCTGCATTTGTTAAAATTCTCTAGCTGACAACATCTGAGGGGACAATGCCCACTCCTCTAATACTCTCCTTTTGGGGTGGGGGTATGTGGGAGGAAGCCATATTAGAAGAAATGGTACGAACAATAGATGCTATCTCTCCAGTGGCCAGTAGCTATGAAATGTACCTTAAGTTTTCTTCCTCAGTTTGTTCAAGGGCAGTTCTTCAACACTGGGGGCTTGAAATCATTTCTTCAGAAATAATTAACTGGCTGCAATGAGTAAAGCCGCCTAACACCTGGGAAGTACCGTGGTCAGAAGAGCCATAGTTGGGGCAGTTTGGGGAGGCGGCCATTATCTTTTTAAGTCTAGTCATTCATTAAGAGGTGATTGACTGCTGGATGGCTGGTCTCAGGGATTCTTGGTGATGGGATCTGAGTTCATCTTCTTTTTTTTTTTTTTTTTTTTTAAGAGATTTTTGCTATCTGGCACATGCCCTTGCCAGAGAGACAGAAAGTGAGAAAATGACCCCCAGGGGGGATGGCCACACCACAATCGCTTCTCCTCCAGTCTCCTCTTGGGATTTTGGGCATGCATGTACATATACCCAGAGAATTCTTCATCCCTGATCTTGGCCTTGGGTAAAAATGGCAGGATGCTATAGGATCGTCAACAGTTGTGCTGAAGTCACTCTGCCCTTCTCAGTATGGTGGGATGCCTCCCGAGGGGGTCAAAGCTCTGGGTGGTCCACATTAGCCTCTGGGTCCTCTAGTGCCTTCCTGTTCTGGATCTCATTTTCTGCTTCCTCTGTGAGCCGCATGACAGGGATTCTGTCTGATGGTCTCCCTAAGCAACCAGCAGTAGCCACCAGAAATACATATGGATTCCAGAAAAGTCTCCAAGCCCCTGCTTCCACACCCACTCCCCAAGATGGACGACAGACCTCAGCAGCAGGAGATGGCCATGCTGTCTGCATGACACTGGCAACCATGTTACAGGTTTCTCATAGGCACCCAGGCAGGGCCAAAAGCAGTCACCAGCAGAGACTGGATGAGAAGGAGGCCGAGAATGCCCCAGCTACGTGGATTCCCCCTTTCCAAGCCCTCATTCTATATATTTGGCTCCCACCCCTACTCTCAAGCTACCAACTCTCCAAGTTGCACCCCACACCACCCCACCCATACTCTAGGCTCAAGGCAGAACTGCACTCTCAGCAAAAGAGGCCACTTGCCACATCGTACTCTACTCCACACATTCCTGCCACCATGTGCCTTTACCCAGACGAAGCCGCCACTGGGGGAAGGCCTACTCAGTGTGTTCATCTTGATCCAGGTGATGTGTGATGTAACCATTTTAAAACACCGCTCACAAAGTTACTTTGAAACACTCCCTTCCATTAAAAATTAGGAGTAGTCTTCCAAGTGAATGGGGCAAATGAGGGATCATGAGGGTTTGTACAGAAGAATGGCCATGGTGTCTGTTGAGCACATTACTCTATAAAAACAAAAATTAAAACTAAATAGTTAATAATTTGGCTTTTCCTCTAGATACTGAAAAAGGACCCTCACAGTAAACTAGTTGCTTCACTATCTGCATGTCAGTATGTAATAAGTTTGCTTTTACTGGTTTCTCCACTTTCTTGCTCCCTGTTTCAGTTAGGAATGCTTTATGATGCCAGTGCCCACTAGCAGGGCCTTAAGAAGGACGGACATTTATTACCTCACATCCCAGGAAGTCTGCAGATAGTTTTTGACAAAGAATACCTTCTTCCCCACCCCCCTGCCCCCCACTGCAATGGGGCATGGTCATGCCACCATCCCTTCTTCTTCTTCTTCTTTTTTTTTTTTTTTTTTGAGAGGCTTTTTTTTTCTATAGGGCGCGAGCGCTCACCAGACAGACAGACAGAGACATAGAGACAGAAAGCGAGAAATTGCCCCCCAGGGGGGATGGCCACGCCACAATCCCTTCTCCTCTATTCTCCTCTCGGCATCTTGGGCACGCACGCACATGCGCCTGGCGTGAGTTATAAGCCACCCGGTCCAGGACGTGGACTGTGGTCGACCATGTGGGAGTCCAGCGACATAGCCATTACGCTAATTACTGGTTCCCAACCGTCTCTTCTTTATTTCCCTATCCTTTAGGGATCTCGGGCATGCACACACATACACTGGCATGTTTTTAACTGCGCAACAGGGCTGACAAGGACTCAGCTCTATCTTTCTATTGCTATACCTAACACATTGGCTTTCCGTTCTCATGCCTGTCTCTTCATGGTTCTTAGATGGTTGTCATGGTTCCAGGCATCACATCCACACAAAAGTCAGGGAAAAAAGAAAAGGGAAGGACAGTTACAGCCATACTGGGAAAAACTGAACTGGAACCAATGAAGCTGCAGTTGAGGCGGACAGATGACTGTTTTGGTCAGAAGGTACATTCACTCACCAGAGAGAGGAATAAAGTACCTCCCAATGGGACGTGGTCATGCCGCAATCTCTTCTCCATTTCCCTGTCCTTTAGGGATTGGGGGCATACACACACATACACCTGGCGTGTTTTTCAGGTTGCCAGGGCTGAGATTTGAATCATAGTCAGCCATGTGGTATCTAGTTCCTTTAACCACCAGGCCATGGGGCTGGCCCTGGAAAGTTAACAATTTTGAGATAAGTTTAGAAGATAGAGTTGACATGACCTGATGGTGACAATGATGAGAAAGATGGCTCTGAGATTTCAAGCTTGGGTGAGTAGGTAGGTGGTGGTGGTGGTGCCTTTGATGAAAGTAAAGAATACAGAAAGAACAGAGATGGTGTAAGAAAAACACAATGACCTTAATTTTTTGGTTTGAGGTGCCCTAGGGATATCCATATATAGATATTACACAGGAGAATTACAAATTTGATCTATAGTGTGGATCCTAACTGTGTAATTGTGGTAGTATTTATCACACAGGTGGTAGTTGAATCCTCAGAGAGTGTGTAGAAAGGAAGTGGGATGGAGATAATGGAGCCACAAAACCCTGAAGCGTGGTAGAGAGGTAGAAGGAGAACCAAGAGAGGAAATATCCCAAGAGAGGAACAAGCTTCAAAGAGCAGAGAGAGGTCTGCAGTGGGGATTGATCTAGAAATTAAGTAAGGCCAGGGTTGTGAAATACAGGCACTGCTTTTGGCAATTAGGTAACTGGTAATGTCACTGGAAGCAGTTCATGGAGGGAAACACTATTCTAGTTTACAGTGAGTTGAGAAGACTTGGGCAATAAGGGAGTGGAGACATTTAAGAAATGTGTTGAAGAGATGGTCATGTGATCTTACCCAAGAGTCATAACGCTGATCTTGTTGGGGACCTTCCAGGAGATTTTCCTTTCTGTAAGTCAAGAAGTGAGTGGGAGAAATTGCAACTCCCTGTTTTTCTATATGAGGATGTCATGCCTGAATCCGGGGTGGCCTTTTTGTGGCCACAAGGGGAGATATTTATGGACTAAGGCCAGTATAGTAAAAGGATAGATGAGCTTAGCCCTTAAACCTCACTGAGCTATGAACCAACCCTGTAACCACCCATCTCTCAACTTCTTTTTAGGTGAGAAAACTAACCCTATTACTTAAGCCACCTTTACTCTGCTTATAACTACACACCACTCATGAAATGTGATAAAAATAAACTCTATTGTTTTCATCATTCCTGGAAATGATCCAGGGATGATAACATCCCTTATTCTTGGATGAAGACTCTGGCAGGTCCATGACGTTTGTCCTCATCCTTAGGTAATAGTCTGAAGTCCCTTTCAACAGCAAACACATTAAATTAAAATGTGTTCTGTGAGTTAAAATGGTCCATAGGAGTAAACAATACTGAACTTAATTTTGTATTAAGTGTCCCATTCTTCACAAGCTTCTGTCAGGCCCAAACCTGAGGTGAAAAGGGGCCCAAGGTGACTTCTCCCTTTTTCTGCCTATGCTTCTCTTTCTTCTTCCCAACTCAACCCTGCTGGGCTGTTTTTCTTTACCCGTTGAGGCCAAGATGTGAGGGTGTTTAATGCCAAAGTGATGGGCAGGGTATTTCTCGAATGGGTACTTCTATGAGCTGCCTGTGACTCTCTGGCCTCAGCAGATGTGAAAGCCAACTTCGTTAGGAGTGCTTCTTCAGACTCTTAGAAAATCCACATCTTTGGGGATTTTCTCCCTGCAGTTTCCTTAGCCTACGGGGATGCCTCTATCCTAGAGTCTCCTGCCTCTGGCCCACGGGTATGCTATGCCCAAACTCAGCTTCTTTCCACTGGGATTTGTACCCCTGCCAACTCCTACTCTATTGGGTGAGGTCCAACTCATCCCAAGCAGATTTCTATGCTGCATGGTCCATGTCGGTCCAGTAGGAAAAACTCAGCATTCTTTTTTTTTTTTGGAGAGGTTTTTCACTATAGAGCGCGTGCGCTCGCCAGACAGACAGAGAGAGACATAGAGACAGAAAGCGAGAAATCCCCCCCCCCTGGGGGGATGGTCACGCCACAATCCCTTCTCCTCCATTCTCCTCTCGGGATCTTGGGCACGCACGCACACGCACCTGGCGTGAATTTTAAGCCACCGGGTCTGGGACGTGAACCATGGTCAATTACGTGGGAGTCCAGCGACATAGCCATTACGCTAACTGCTGGTTCCCAACACTCAGCATTCTTGACGCTCTCCCTAACACAGCCCCTCTCTATTGACAGCCATGGGTCTCTAGATTTCTCTCTTGTCAATCAAGGAACACACCTCAGAGCTGTCTGAGATCTGCCTTACGGGGAAGGCAGGAGAATCCTCATTCCAGACACCACAGAAGAAATCTGAAGAAAAAAACAACTCAAGAATTTTTTCCTTCTCTTCTCTCTGTGAATTCTTTCTATGTTCTTGAAAAGGGTGATGGGTTCAAGAACACAGGGAAAGGGCCTCACTCATGCCTGTTCGAAGTGCTATTCACAACGATGTAGCTTTGAAATGTTCTGTTTTATATTCTGGCGCTTGCACAAAACTGGGTTTTCAAAACCACCTCTAGAATGTTTATTAGGGCGAGAGATAACCTGTGTTGTTTTAGCCAGGTCTAGCTCAATATTCTATTACCAGCCACGGAAGGCAGCTGAACCACTTCGCCACACCAAGATGCCTTCATGACTCCCCTGACACAATAAAGCCAAAGCCAATCATTAATAATCAAAAATCAAAAATTACAAATATCCAATAAAAGGATAGTAAACAAACGAAACATGAAGATGATGAAAAATTATCTAGGCACTTAATGATAAATTTGGGAAAACCCAAATATTAGCATATAGGAAAGATAAATATTTTGTTAAATTATATACATGCAGAGCAAAAAGACTAACAGAAAATATGTCGGAAAAATAAAAGTTTAATTTGGTTGAGAAATGGAATACACATATATGGTGTATGTGTCATGAGAAAGATTCGCAAGACATTGGTTTCAGCGGCCGGTCTATGGAGGAGCTCTAATGATCTGGGTGGGAGAGAGAATTCAAAATAAAAACTGAGCTAGCCAGGTGGCATGATGGTTGAGGCAGATGGGTCCCAGATGGCCAAATGCATGGTTTGAGTCCTGGATCCTGTAGCTTGAGAGATACACTAGGCACATGCCCAAATCCTGAGAAAAGAATGAAGGAGAAGGGATTACGGCATGGCCACCCCCCTGGGTTGCTTTCTCATTTCCCCCCTCTCTCTGTCTCTCTCTGACAAGTGCACACACATCCTATAGCAAAAATAAAATAAAACATAATTTTAAAAAATAAAATATTCAAACTTAAAGTGCTGAGTTTTTCAACTGTGTCATTTCATTCTTATTTCCACTGAAGGGAATTAGAAGTTTTTCTGTGTTTTTGTTTGTTTGCTAATTTTGACACTTTTGGAGAGAAGGGTGCTCAAAGAGTGAAAGGCACATATCAAAAGGACTCAAAAGACTGCCGAAATGAGTATCCACTGGGGCAGAACAGGGAACAACCTGCCCTTAAAATATTTAATCATCATGGATTATAACCTGGTGAATAAAAGAAGAAACTGTGGCTCCATGCTGACATAAGTAAACAAAAGAATAAATTGAAAGTTTGATGAAGAATGGGAAGGATGAAGTACCTCTCTACAAAATAATTAATTACCTGGGGGGAAAGATGTCCACAGTGAAGGGGCCTGGCAGATGCTTCAATTGAGTGATCAAAGCAAAACCAGCAGTAATGGGACAGACTGAAACAGTGCCCCATCTGATAAGATGTCGTGAGAACACAGGGTCGTGTCTGTGACACCCCGGCTAATGGCGGATAACCTGAACTTAATCATGAGGAAACACCAGATTGTAAAATGCTATACAAAACGACAGCTTATAATCTTCAAAAGTCAAGATCACGGACATGAGAAAAGCTGGAGGAATCACTCCAGACAAAAGGAGACGAGAGGGAATGAAATACAGCTCATAATTCTGACCTGAATCCTCTTGTTACAAAGGATATGATTGGGGCAAACTTGAGAACGGGGCCTGAGGGCATCATGTCCGTGAGATATGATTTTTTGTTGAGAAATGGAATACACATATATGGTGTATGTGTCATGAGAAAGATTCGCAAGACATTGGTTTCAGCGGCCGGTCTATGGAGGAGCTCTAATGATCTGGGTGGGAGAGAGAATTCAAAATAAAAACTGAGCTAGCCAGGTGGCATGATGGTTGAGGCAGATGGGTCCCAGATGGCCAAATGCATGGTTTGAGTCCTGGATCCTGTAGCTTGAGAGATACACTAGGCACATGCCCAAATCCTGAGAAAAGAATGAAGGAGAAGGGATTACGGCATGGCCACCCCCCTGGGTTGCTTTCTCATTTCCCCCCTCTCTCTGTCTCTCTCTGACAAGTGCACACACATCCTATAGCAAAAATAAAATAAAACATAATTTTAAAAAATAAAATATTCAAACTTAAAGTGCTGAGTTTTTCAACTGTGTCATTTCATTCTTATTTCCACTGAAGGGAATTAGAAGTTTTTCTGTGTTTTTGTTTGTTTGCTAATTTTGACACTTTTGGAGAGAAGGGTGCTCAAAGAGTGAAAGGCACATATCAAAAGGACTCAAAAGACTGCCGAAATGAGTATCCACTGGGGCAGAACAGGGAACAACCTGCCCTTAAAATATTTAATCATCATGGATTATAACCTGGTGAATAAAAGAAGAAACTGTGGCTCCATGCTGACATAAGTAAACAAAAGAATAAATTGAAAGTTTGATGAAGAATGGGAAGGATGAAGTACCTCTCTACAAAATAATTAATTACCTGGGGGGAAAGATGTCCACAGTGAAGGGGCCTGGCAGATGCTTCAATTGAGTGATCAAAGCAAAACCAGCAGTAATGGGACAGACTGAAACAGTGCCCCATCTGATAAGATGTCGTGAGAACACAGGGTCGTGTCTGTGACACCCCGGCTAATGGCGGATAACCTGAACTTAATCATGAGGAAACACCAGATTGTAAAATGCTATACAAAACGACAGCTTATAATCTTCAAAAGTCAAGATCACGGACATGAGAAAAGCTGGAGGAATCACTCCAGACAAAAGGAGACGAGAGGGAATGAAATACAGCTCATAATTCTGACCTGAATCCTCTTGTTACAAAGGATATGATTGGGGCAAACTTGAGAACGGGGCCTGAGGGCATCATGTCCGTGAGATATGATTTTTTTTTTTTTTTTGAGAGAGGTTTTTGCGAGAGGGCACGTGCGCTCAACAGAAAGACAGAAAGTAAGAAATCAGCCCCCAGGGGGGATGGCCATGCTGCAATCCCTTCTCCATTCTCCTCTCGGGATCTTGGGCACACACACACATGCACCTGGCGTGAGTTCAAGCCACCGGGTCCAGGACTCAAACCGCAGTTGACCACATGGGAGTCCAGCAACATAACCATTATGCCAACTGCTGGTCCCATGAGACATAGATTTAACCTGATTCTGATGGTCTTCAGAAGGTCTTTATTTTTAGGAATTACGCACTGTGGTATCTATAGGTGCTTAGGCTAGAAACTTGCTCTCAAATGGTTCAGGGAACATAGAATTCTTTGTTATTGAATAGTGAGATGTTTTTCTAAGTTTATGATCATTTAAAAATTAAAATAAAAGGGACCAGTAGGTGGCGTGGTAGTTAAGGTATTGGGCTCCCACATGGCTGACCAGGTCCTGGACCTGGTGGCTTCTTTCTCTTTTTCCCTTTCTCTCTCTCTCTGGTGAGCACATGTGCCCTATAGCAAACTTAAAAATAAATAAATGAATAAAATAATAAAATAAATAAATTTTTAATTAAAAATTAAAAAATTATTTTTTATATATAAAAATAGGAAACAAACATTTCACATAAGTAAATATATGAAATAAATATCTTTCAATACATAGCTTATATAAATAGTATAGACTGTATAACACACGTGTTTTAGTTGTGTATTTACAGCATAGACACTATGTTTGTAAGTATATTGCACCGGGACCTGGGAGCACACCTCCACTTCCTCAGGCCACCGCCTAGGGCCTGCAGCCCCTGAAGTTCCAGAGCCCGCATGGATTGCCTGGAGGGCTGGGTGATGCAGCTGGAGACCCGGTCCCTCTCCATAACATCTATTCATCCTGCTCTGAGAGAATGGCTTCCAAACTTCCTGAGAGATCATTCAGAAAATTCTAAGTTTATTTATTTATTTCTTCCTTCCATAAGCCAGACAGAGACAAGGAGAGGCACCTTTAACTGGCTGCCATACCGTGGTCCATCCCAGCCTCAGCCAAGGGACCATAGTCACATGTGTGCCCAGCACACTCAGGGAGGTCTCGGGATGTGAACCCAGGACCTTTCCCAGGTGGGTCCAGTTACAACACCACTGTGCCACTCTGTCTGGTCCCTGACATTCAAAATTTCTAATATTCTGCCCCAGTGTCCCTAGAAATAATAGATTCCAGAAATAAACCGCATGTCCCAGGCTGCATTGTGCCTGACGGTTTGGAGTCAGACAGCGGAGGGACTGAATTCCAGCCCTGTTTCTGTACTTCCTGTTCCTGCAAGGGTAGAGTGAGATGACAGCAGCTCCTGCTATGACTGCTGAGGGGATGGGCTGAGGTAATATAGAAAACCCCTAAGCCTGTGCCTGGCACTGGACAGGGTCCATGAGCGGGAACTTTCTCTTCATCATTTCTAAGTTCTTCATAAATAGAGCTGGGTTTGGTTTTGTACTTGATTGCAGAAATGTGGTCAATGTTGCGATAAAAGTAAAAAGTACCTAAAGTCGGTCTGGGCCAGGCCCTGACACATGCTCCATTCTCTCTTCAGCGAGAGTGGACTTTGGACTCCAGCAAGCTTTACGAGATCTGCTTTATTGCCCCCAAGTTCCTTCTAGTCCAGGGTGAGGGAGACATGGGAGGGGCAGGCTGAGGCAAAGGTCCATGTGAAGGAAAGTGAAGTTGGAAGGAAGTAAGTTGAGCTTGGCTTTTTTTTTTTTTTTTTTTTTTTGAGAGGTTTTTGCTATAGGGAGTGTGTGCTCACCAGAGAGAGAGAGACTGAGACAGAAAGTGAGAAATCACCCCCTGGGGGGATGGCCATGCCGCAATCCCTTCTCCTCCATTCTCCTTTCGGGATCTTGGGCACGCACACACACGTACCCCAGCCTGAGTTCAAGCCACTAGGTCTGGGACTTAAACCATGGTTGACTACATGGGAGTCCAGTGACATAGCCATTACGCCAACTGCTGGTTCCCCCGAGCTTGACTTTTAAATACTATGTTCCACCAGAAGGAACCCAGGCTGCTTGCAAGATTGTCCAGTTCAAGGTTTAGGGAGGGAGAATATGCGATCCTGGAGTACCTTGTGCCAAGAGCAAGGGGTGCTCAAGAAATCACAGCGTTCTGGTTGGACATCTTTCCCTCTACATCGGGAGGGGTTTCTGGTATTAGAACTGAGTAAGCCCAGTTCATATGCAGTAACATTTACTGAACACGAAATGTCTCGGAATGGCAAATAAAGAAGACAAGACACGAGCCGGGCATGATGCGTGCACCTAGAGGTCCGGCTATGAGGGAGCCTAAAGAAGAAGGGTCATGAGTTTAAGGCCAGTCTGGGAGGGTGAGACTCTGTCTCAAAAAAAAAAAAAAAAAGAAAGAAAAGAAAAAGAAAGAGACCATCTCAGCCCACCAGTGCTCACAACCACAATCCAGTGGTTAAGGAAAGTCGCCCCAGAGGAGCTCTCACACTCGTGAGAGGCTTCTTGCTCAATGCACCTATGGAACACCACCCACAGGCCTGACCCCTGCTGAGGGGCTGGAGGGAACCAGATGAGGAAGACATGGCTCCGGCCACAGGGAACTCACTGTACTATGGGGACAGACCTGACACACACTTCCTGACAAGGACTTCCAGGGCTTCGCTCAGAAATTCAGACTTGGCCCTCTGGGCAGGAGGAACCACTGAAGAGTTTAAAAAGTGGAACAAGGTGGCCTGATTTGCATTTAGAAAAGGTCACACAGGCAGTCACATGGGATGTGTTGGGTGGGGGTAAAACCAGAAACCAGGGGACCATGTAGGATAGGAGGCTGTTACAATTGCCCTGGGGAGAAATAGTGATGCCCTGAACCAAGGCAGTGGGAGGCAGCCCCGAGCGAGGGGGACAACTTGGGGGTTATTTAGAAGTAGAATTCACTTGACTCAGTGGCTATCGAGGAAGAGGATGCACGATTTCTAGTCAAGGTGGACGGATGGATGGTGGTGGCGCCTGGAAAGCCATTAAGTAGTACAGACAGCAGATTTGAAAAAAGGGCAAAGAAAACTTGAGCGTGGTGTTATACTTTGAGGTGCTCTAAGGATGCGCATGTAGAGGTGAAGAGTAAATAATGGGAATGTGGGTCTGTGGCTTAGGAAAGAGGCAGGCACTCACTACCCAGGCCACAGCAGTCATAAAGATGGTGGCTGAATCATGGGGAGTAGGTGCATAGGAGGTGAAATGAGGATAATGCAGCTAAAGAAGTCTGTAAGGTGGTCAAGAAGAGGCAGAACTACTATAGTAGAGTGATGTCTAGAAAATACCCATGGGGGCAATGGGAGGGAGCCTTACAACGGCAACTAAGGTAGAAGTAAAGACAGGTGTGATGTGCTCACCAGATACGCAAATGCATCAGTGGTAACCCATTAAGGTACCTTTTAGGGGACAGTTGGGGCTGACTCTAGATTTTAGTGGATTAAGACATTGGGAGCCCAGCTTACCATGCGGTCCATAACAAACTGAACTGTAGGGCTGGAAACCACATGGCTGGGTGGGTTGGGATCTCCAGGGAGGCCCGGAGATGTACTGCGCATGTGCACACATGCGTGCCCACAATCCCTGATGAGCTGGTGAGCTGGGGACATGGGATCGCAGCATGATGGGACACTGTGGGGGGTGCTTCGCTTTCTCTCTCAAGTGTGCCCATGTGTTTTCTATTATGAATAAAAATAAACTTTAAAAACAATGAAACAAATCCTGAGGAAGGGGAATGGACACCATGCCTTTAGGTAACCTGTGGTGCTGGGGAAGAGAAGGAACAGAAAGGAGAGTAGGATCCAAAAGAGTGGTTGTAGGATGGCAGCAGTGGGACCTTTGCGCAGGTTGAACCAACAGAAGACTAGGCGTTGATGGTGCAGGAGCCGACAGTGGAGCAAAGCCCTCAGAAGAGGCAGGGAGAGATCCAACACGCCTCGGGAGCACACTTGGAAAGAAGTGTGGAGAAGAGTGAAGGCAGGGCAGAGAGTGAGCTGTCCAGAGAGCCACGGTGTCCAGCCCTCTGTGGAAGGGAGCTCTTGAGGAAGGCGCTCCAGACCAGCCCCTGCTGCAGGAAGAACTGCAGACATCCCCGGTGGTGAGGAGCCTCAGGCTTACATGTGGTGCTCTCTTCATCAGAGAGCAGAGCCTGATTGAGCACAGGCTGTGACCAGGCAGGATGACACCTGCCCAGGCCAGGGCTCAGAGTGCAGAGGCTGCCTGTGGGCAGCTCCCAGGGAGATGCAGAGAGCCAGGCAGAGGCTGTGTGGCTCAGGGCTCAGCGCCCGCAGAGGAAGTTGCTCACTGCTGACTCAGCCCCAGGTGCTCATTTGCATGTTATTCATTTCAAGCCCCAAGGAGCTGGAATACCAGCAGCATTTCTTCTGTTCCAAACAGAACCACCCCAGATCTCTGAGGGCTCCTGCTGCTGCACTGAGTCTCTGACCTAGAAATAACTTTCACTTTGGAGGGCTCTATTCAGCCAGGCGCACATGGCTGGCTGTGAAATGAAGCTTGAAGAAAGAAGACAGATAAACGTCAGGAAGTTCATTTCCTCTATTAGACTACGGAGGTGAATTTTAATTTTAGGTGAATATGCTCAGAGCAAATGCTATGCTATGTTTTATGCATCTGACTCTTCCCATCAGAATGCGATCTCCATGAGGACAGGAACATTGCTTCATACTCTGAGCCTGGCATATTAGTGGTGCTCAATAAACACATGAGCCGATTGAAGGCCCTGTTCCAAGCCATTTATCTCATCTAAAACTCACAGCTCTAGGCAGTTAACAGATCAGGAAAGGGAGATTCTGTGAGGTTAAACATTTTGGAGCCTGCGGGTGGCGTGGTGGTTAAGGGTGCCGGACTCCCATATGGTCAAACATGGTTCAAGTCCTGAACCTGACAGCTTGCTTTCTTGCTTTCTCTATCTCTGTCCCTCTCTGGTCAAGTTAAAATCGATAAAGTTAAATCAAATAATTCTTAAAAAAAAAAACAAAAAACAACATTTGCCCAGGTTAATCAGATTGTCAACGATAGGAAAGCCCCTAGTTTCAAGCTGGGCCCCTATGTGTCATGCTGTCATTCATAACCTGTTTATTAGGTGGCCACTCCCGTGAAACTGACTCACACTAACCCAATTCTGACAAGAACATCTCTGAAAGGAAAAGAGCAAATAGAGTCACTTCAGTTCACATATACCCAGCAGCTGAGGAGCTCGATGGCTCTGTCTGGCCCCACTAGGAAGGGTCCGTGGACGGAAGCTGGACCAACAGCCCCAGCTTGGCCTGCAACCTGGGCTGAGACTCTCAGGAAACCTGGAAGCAGCTCTGTGAATCAGATCCACCCCTCCACACTGCTGCCCAAGCTCCAGCTTACAGAGAGCCACCAACGACCGTTAGCCCCCCCCACCCCCCCCAGTCCTTCCAGCTGTTTCCGAGAAGACAATGGCTTACTGACCGCAGGGCCCCCCCTTCCCCATCCCTCTTCCACCCTGGTTTCTATTGACTTCCTTGAGCGATTGTTTCTGGGTGACAAGAGAAAACTGATGCAAAGTGGGAACAATTCTGACCACGGTGCTGGGGAAGGCCACCTCTGTGGATCCAGGCCTATGTTTGAATTCGACTGGCTCAAGCCACTGGCTCAATCCAGGGCTTAAGTCTGAGATGTTACTTTACTTACACTATTTTCTTTTTCTTTATTTTTCCTTTGGTAGAGGTTTTTGATATAGGGTGCGTGCACTCGCCAGACAGACAGAGAGAGACAGAGAGACAGAAAGCGAGAAATCACCCCCCAGGGGGGATGGTCACGCTGCAATCCCTTCTCCTCCATTCTCCTCTCGGGATCTTGGGCACGCACACACTCGTGCCTGGCGTGAGTTTTAAGCCACCGGGTCCGGGACGCAAACCGCGGTCGACTATGTGGGAGTCCAGCGACATTTACGCTAACTGCTGGTCCCTTTACTTACACTATTCTATGAGCATCAGGGCTTGGGCTTCAAACCACAAGTGAAATAAAATGAGGGAAGAGAAGACAAAAACCACTGTGGGGACATGCGCCCTATGGAAAAAACCTAAAAAATAAGAAAACATAACAAACCACAGTGGGGAGGAAACAGCCAGCAAAAGGCTGGGTTAGCACCATTGCTCAGATGATGCCAGTCTAAGAACCAGAGAAGAATCCAGGCCTCTGAGCCTAACCCTAGCAAAGAAAGTCCCTGACTGCTAATCCAGAACAAGGCATGGCTCTCCTCTTTCTACTGCTTAGTAGCTTGTTTTTAAGCAGAAAAGGAAAAAAAAAAAAAAAAAAGAAAGAAAATCCAATTCCCAATTGCTAGGCCAGGGTAGAGTTACCATCAGCAAAACAGCTGTTAACATGGCTGATGCTTGTTCCTGTTAACTGCCTTAGCCAAGTGAAAGGCCTGGCAGGGGAGAAATTCTGGCTGGCTTAGCAAGGAAAAAAATTCCAGAGGTAGCCACCACAGATGGTAGCAGATGTCATGGAGCTCAGAGCAGCAGCTCACCAGAGATGACACCGCCTCAGAGCTAAGCAAAACGCTGAGAAATACTCCACCAAGCCAACTGCCAACTACATACTCCAAGAATCTCAGAAAGCCAGGGACAGGGGGAAAGTGGCCTTAATTAATAGCTTTCCATTATCTCCATCCGCAAATCTGTCAGTCCATGGCTCTTCAAAGGTCTAGGACGTTGGCATCAGGTAACTTCGCAAAGTATGGCCCTAGTGCAAAGGTGGAACCGTACACCGTAACCACAGTACTGGCTGCTCTAGTTCAAGGACCGAACGTGATCCCTTCTAGGGTTCCAAGAGAAGTATCTGCTTTGCAGGGGAGGGAGTTACTGAGCTACAGGGAGCCAGCTGCTCAAATTTCTTCCAATTCAGGGCAGGGTAGTGGCTACCAGTGTAGTCTCCAGAGTCACACAAGCTTGGGACTGAACAAACAGCTCCACCATTACCCACTGCATGACAGTGTTAGTTACTTAACCTCTCTGTGCCTCACTTTCCTCATCTGGAATGCTATTGCCTGTCACACTGGGTGCTGGCATGATTACACTCGATACTGCAGGTAAAGCACTTGATACAGCACACCGCCTACATGAAATGCTCAAAGAGTGTTAGGGGTCATCCCAAACGTGTGCCCAGATTTGATAGTGTATGGTGTTCCCATGGTCCTATGTGTCCCAAACATGTCACCAGCTCACAGTCAAACCTACTAGAAAGTAACTGTATTTGGGGCTGCAGATACGGTGTATATGTATGTATGTGTTTATATATGTGTGTGTGTGTATATTAGGTTACTTTGTCGACTTGTGACTATGAACATTCACCAATGACCAAAATAATATTTAATATCAGGAATCCATGCACGGCTCAACAGCAGAAGTACTGCTTTATTCTATGACAATATCTTTCTTTTTTTATTTTTTTTTTAAGAGAGAGATTTTTGCTATAAGGCATGTGCACTTGCCAGAGACACAGAGAGAGGTAGAGGGACAGAAAGCAAGAAATCACCCCCAAGAGGGAATGGCCACACCACAATCCCTTCTCCATTCTCCTCTAGGGATTTTGGTTATGCACACACACATGCCCAGTGGGAGTTTTAAGCCACTGGGTCAGAACTCGAACTGCAGTCAACTCTGTGAGAGTCCAGCAACATAACCATTACACCATCTGCTGGTCCCAATATCTTTCATTATTTGCTAGAACCTAATTAATATAACTTGTATTTCATTTCTTTTGTCAGAGAAACCATAGACTTGTTAAGGTGTTTTCCCCTAAGCAACACGGGGAAAATTCTGGGCTGGACACCTAACCAAATCACTTCCATTTTCTATATTTACATTTTAAGAAATAAAATGATACAGTGTGCAAAATAACCATGATGTCCCACAAGATTTCCAAGGACCAAGGTATGCTCTGTTTCCCAGGACAGGGGATGGGGCTGATACAGTGAAGAATCTTCCTTACTCGACTGTTCCGGTTACCCTGTTTGTACAGGATGGGTGCTAGATGGCTAATGGAGAGAACTGCTCAGGCTTGAATTTGAGGGCTAAAAAGGCAGAAAGACGGGCAGACAAGGAAGTCCTGAGTCCCTCCTAGCCATGACCTTAGGAAAACCTCATAGGTCCAAGCTCCACTTTTATCCTCCTAACAGGGACAATGGCACCTGCATCCATCACTGAACCACCACGTTCCCACACTATGACAATAACGTGCTTTGTGGGCCAGCAGGGGGCATGGAGGTTAAGGCGCTGGATTCACACATGGCCCACTGTAGTTTGAGTCCAGGACCCAGTGGCTTGAAAATCATGCTGGGTGCATGTGTGTACATACCCAAAATGTCAGGAGGAGAATGGAGAAGAGATTGCAGGGTGGTCATCCCTCCTGGGGGGGTGATTTCTCACTTTCGCGCTCGCCCCAGTGAGCACACATGCTCTATGTCAAAAAACTAAAAAAAATAATAAAAGAAAATACTGTGCTTTGTAAACACCAAAGCACCACAGAGACGAGAGAGACTAGGGTGACTGCTCAGGTCAAGAAGTCTCACCCTTATCACCCAACTATGGGCACATTGAATGGAAACTGGCCTTGTTCTTCTTCCTCTTTTCTTTTTAATTTGCTAAAGAGCTTTTGTGCTTGCTGAGAGGGAGAAAGAAAGTAAGAAAGTACCCCCAGGGGGATGAACATATAGCCATCCTATCCCCTCCATTTTTTCTTAAGATTTTGGGCATGCTTACAAACACACCAACATCATTTTCAAGCTGCCAGATCTGGATCCTAACTGTGTACTCAGCCATGTGGGATCCAGTCGGCTTCACCAGCATACCACCAGCTGGCCTCCTGGCCCTTGTTCTTGTCCTTCTCATTCCAGCTCACGAAGGCTCTGCCTGTCCTTACTGTCACTTTCCCTTTCACCACACGAGGACACATTTCCTAGTATTCCAGGGACGGGCTAAATGAACCACCCTTCTCCCTCCCACTAGGGCTCAAAGGGTGGACTGCACATCATCAACTTCCTATGCAATAGAAGACTTGAAATAAAAACTGATTATGGGACGAGCAGATGTAACAGTTAAGTTGCTGGACTCCCATGCAGTCAACTGCAGTTCAAGTCCCAGGACCTGGTGGCTTAAAACACACTGAGAACGTGTGTGTGTGTGTGCACCCAAAATCCGAAGAGGAGACTGGAGGAGAAGGGATTGTGCCATGGTCATCCCCCTGGAGGGTGATTTCTCACTCTCTGTTTTTCTGTCTCTTGGGTGAGCTCATGTGCCCTATTAGCAAAGCTCTCTCTCTCTCTCAAAAAAAAAAATTGATTACAGGGGGTTGGGAGATACAAACAGATGCAGCACAGGCCATTTTTAGGGCAGTAAAACTACGCTCTGTGACACTATGATGGCAGATGGTTGCCATTACATGTTCATCCAAACCCACAGAATATACCACACCAAGAGTGAACTCTCATGTAAACTATGGACTTGGGTGATGAGGATCCCAATGTAGGCTCAATTATAGCAAATGCATCATTCTAGGAAAGGGTGGGGACAATGAGGGGACTATGCAAGTGTGTGGGGGGAGGGGGTACAGGACATCATTGTACCTTCTGCTCAATTTTGCTGCAAATCTAAAACTGCCTTAAAAATTAAAGTCAATTAAAATAGTGGATTCCACGCACAGGCATCTGCTACTGAGATGGACTCTGACGAATGTGAAAATTTAAGAAATCTAACTTTATTTGAACACCAAAGCTAACATCAAGTGTTTATTTAAAAAAATAATGGCACCCGCTTTGAATTCATTGACGACACCACCAGAGGGTGAAGATCTACAGAGAATTTACAATTGGAGGCTGACATGAGACAATGTAGTACCCCACCAAATGGAAATTCTGCAACAGACCGCATGATACACATTTCCGGTTTCTACTTCCAGAGCTGCTAACTACTGCCGAAACATATCTTAAACAGAGTACGTTTTGTTGAAACATGTCTCTTAGGACAAACACAGCCGACATGCTATAAATAAATTAAAATCACAACACATAAATCATTCCTAAAACAATCAAGGTACATTACTTTCCAGTGTCTCACAAACAGAATTGTACTGACTTTAGAAAATAAGTTAGTTCTGTTTTCTATCTTGTGGGTTACTAAACTTCTGTTAATAGTACTTTTTTTATTTTTTAGCATCTTACCTACTTTTGATGTAAAAAAGCCAATCTCACTCTTTTTAGTGATTTATCTTTTTAGAGCAACTCTTTCTTTATTGCAAGTTCTAAGCTCCTGGAAATATCTCTCTCTAGATAAACCGCGAAGTTTTATCTATTTATTTATTTATTTATTTAAGTTTTTGCCAGAGGGTGCATACGCTAGCCAGAGAGAAAGACTGTGAAAGAGAAAGTGTGAAATCACCTCCCAGTGGGGATGGCCACACCACAATCCCTTCTCTTCCATTCTCCTCTTGGAATTTTGGGCATGCATGTACACATGCCTGGAGTGATTTTCAAGCTGCCAGGTCTAGTCAGCCATGAGAGTCTAGCACTATAACCACATCACCTGATGGTCCCAAGCTCTGCATTTTAAATAATGCCATTTCTTCCTATTGCTGGCCCACCCTTCAAAATGACAGAAACATGGAAAATACATTGTTTAATCACAAATGTTCATATTAATAAGTTTTTAAAAGTTTTTTCAAACCAATACAATTACATTTGGTTATACAAGTAAAAAATGTTCCTATTCATTGCAAAATGATTTGGTATTTAAAATCCAACCAGAAAAGACAAAAATAATCAGTTGCCTGAGGGAAGCTAGTTCTCTAATATTGAACCCATAATTAAACCTGATATGACAGAGAAATGGGATGGCAATAAACACACATAGTAATTCTGAAATGAAAACTGGAGTGACAAAGCAAGAGAAGGGCTTGCGTCACATGAATGCTGAGTGACAAAGAGGGCTGGCAACATCACCAGCTGAAATGGAAAGTGAGGTTTCAGATTTCTGCCTATCAGTAGGTCAGAGGGATCTTGAAGGCTACATGTTTGATACGTGGGCTGTCCTGTTTTCACTATCCAAAGTCAGAGGTAAGAGCACTTTGGAGTGCTTTGAGCTTTTGCTTTTTTGTGGGCATGATGAATTTTGGGGGTGGGGATGAAAGGAAGTTCTTTTCCTGGCTTAATCATACTCAAAATAGAAGCTGAAATAACCATTTCAAACTCTGCAGAAGAGCATTTTAAATTTTTTATATTGTCCTCAAATTATCATCCTAAAGATCATAAAGTTAGTATGTTGCAAAAAATCCAGTGCTAGAATCCAAAGTCCAGCATCTTAAATCACTCAGTCACATTCACTGAGTGACCAGGTGTTTATCCACCCAACAACTGGATTGCATCTTTTGGGATGCACAAGATGTTTACTGCAAAGTAAAGGCACGGGAAAAGGATTAGTTGACTTAAATATAAACTAAAGATTCAGTTCCAGGATATGACATAGCTCTTTCACTATTTTTAATTGCATATTTATAAAATTTCATTTAATCTCATTATGCATTGAAAAGAACAAGCAATGGAATAGTTTATTCCTTAAGAAGAGAATAATAAGCTAGAGTAAAAGTCTCCTAGGAGTCTATCATATTAAAAAAGCTTCATGAACTTTCAACAAGACTCTAAAGTAAATATACCATGTTGGTTGAGCATACTCAAGTGAAAACAAGGTTAATTGACATCTACTGGGAGTCACCAGACATATGAATTATTTAAAAGGAATTCATGATCGGGTGGATGACTTCTACCCTATGGTATTTTATAACGGAGCCAGTTTCTAGCAAGTTCTGTCATTGGACAAGAGGGAGTAGAGTGTAATGCTTTCCATTTTCTTTTCTACCTCTCTCACTGGAAGATATCCTGATCACAGGTCTAAGTAGAATCAATCAAACCAAACTTGCTAGGCTGAGTGGGGGAGTGGTGTGTGGTGGGGAATGGTGTATGGTGATGTAAGATGAGGCTCAGGTCTTCTTGGAACCTCCCTGAACCCACCTCAAGGGCAGAAATCTCACTCATCATCTATAAACTAACAGTGGCATCTACACCTATCCTAACCTCTGGTGTGTCCAAAGTGCCCCTGGGAAAGATTCACAGATGGAAAGAGAAGCCCACTTCAGGATCCAGCTTGATTCAGGGTATAAGGTATACCCACCATGCATGTGGAATCTGACACCCAGTGCTGGCCATTAAAATAAAATCACAAAGGGAAGAACCACCATTGTTTTCCCTCCATGCCCTGGAGCCCCATCTGTCCCTGGATTGGATGGGTCACAGTGTCACAGTGTAAACATATCAACCTGAGAGACCAGGAGGAGCCTGACAATGAAAGACCGTGACCATGAGACAGGGGTGGGACTAGTAAGCCCCTCTTTCCTGAATCCAAAATACTTCATAACCGAAGATTTTATGCAATGATGTTTATTGTTTTGAAAAGCTTGGGTCTGGAATTAGATAATGGTGATGGCTGAACAAGTGTGTGAAATTTACTAAAACCCCTCAGTTGTTCACTTAAAAAAGAAGCAAGCAAGCCTGAGCTGCATGAGTCTCACACGATATGGCGGACTTCTACTTAGCTACTCCATTCTTTCAAACTATGGTGCACACTGTCACTTTTTTTTTCCCCCAGAAGATTTCCCTAAGAATAGCTGTTTGCAAAATATTGCACTTAATTCAAATCCAGATTTCAGTGTGTTCTGGAAAAAAATAAATGTACACTAACATGCGTCTTGACATAAAGCCTTCAGCAAACAGCAGGAGTGATGGGGGAGGGACCCAACAGCAGTTTCCATTAAAATCTTCTAAATCTTCCTTTTTGTTAGGAGCACAAAGAAATGGATGTAAAGGAAAGTAAAACCTGGGCTGAAGTGAGGGAATGGAATCCCCTTAACAGGCATGCTAGCTTTGGGATGTTCTCACCTGGTGGCAGTGTGGCCCATCCTAGTACCTTGGAATTTATTTTCAGTCCAGTCCTAAGAGACAGAGGGTAATCTTGGCTGAACTTAATTCATTTCAGCCTTGCTGGCCTGTCACGTCCTCAAGAGGACCCTCTCCATCAATCTTCATCCAGGTGAACTGCTCTCACTAATCTAGCCACCTTCCCATTCGGCCAAATGTCCTATTTCCCTCATGTTCCCAGGGGTCCTGTCTCAGTGCCCTCTAGCTGTATAAACTATGACTCTGTTGCCCTTCAAGGAAAACACCCTGCCACAGGAACATCACGTTTGCCCTCCTCAGGTGAGCTTTGCAACCCCTCACAGACCTGTGAAGAAAGTGAATCACGTACAGTGAGTCATATCCTCAAACGGGGTTTATCAAAATTAAGAAGAATCAAAACACAAACCTCCAACGTGGTATTCCTAAGACCCCATAAATGTTAAAGCTACAGTCTGATGAGGGGTTGGGAGCATTTCTGTGTGCTCTAAAGGGAGGGCATTTGCTAGCTAGTTAAGAGGAAATCAGGTGTGGTTACCTGGGCGTAAGAGGGGGAAAGCCCCACCCAGAACTCCTTGGTCTTACCACGTAAGGTAGACTTCTGGTGGACAAACAGGTGCATTACAAGACTTCACATTTCCGGGTCACACGCAGAGACCACTGCAGACACTGTGTACCCAATGGAACCTACAGCCCTCTGCGGGCCAGCGGGAAGGACCACACAGCCTTTACTGTGTGCTCAACACTGTCAGTGCCTTTCCTCGCTCCCCCAAATCATGCCTCATCCTTGCGGGTTACAGGACTCGGGAAAACATGATCACTAACAACAGAAAATCTCAATTATGACAGAGATGTGAGAGAACCCTCTTTTCTTCTGGGTCACTAATTCGGCCAAGTGCTCAATAAAGAGTGGTTGACCATGCTGGGCTCGTCAGGTGGGTAGGAGAGCTAGGCTGGTTAAGGCAGTGAGCAGTGTGGGGAGAGCTCTGAAACAGACTCACGGTCACCAACCCTGGGACCTCGCTGGCAACTGCTACGATGCTGAAAGAACTGCAGTTATTTACACCGCGCGGCCCCAGTCTTTGTCATCTGCAGCCGGCCCAACCATTCCTTATCAAATTTGGTAGTATGCACAGAGTTTTCTTTAAAATAATAACTTGAAAGAACTCGAAGGCAGGAACCCGTGGCTTCATCTTGGTATTATTATTCTCTCTATGGCACACAAAATATGGTCCCAGTTTTTACAAAATATGGCAAGAAGAGTCACGGCGAAGAAGGTGCCCAGGATGTGAAAGCGGCTCTTCATCATGGGCGAGACGAACTTGGCGATGGTAGACACGCACACCAAGATGACGGTCATGAAGGCCAGGATCACGTTGATGCACTTGCCCAGCAGCACTTTGGCATTCACCGTGTCCGTCTGCAGAGCTTGCTGCTCTTGCTGGTGGAGCTCCAGCTTAGAAATGCGAGTCTGGCAGGATTCTAGGGCTTCCTGTGGGTAAGAAGGAGAGCCAGGATGAGACGCTGGGAGATCCCGGGAGACACGCAAGCGCATGCTCAGATGTGCACAGAAGCCCCTGGCTTGGGAGGCTGAAGCCCCGGACAGTGGCTGATACCCAGATGGATGACGATGACGATGACGATGTAAGACAAGAATCCCAGTGCTCCTCCTTGCCTGCTATTCACAGGCAGGGTGAGCATGTGTACACAACCACAGAACATCAGGAATGAGGAATGATGGTTTATTTTGACTCCACTTGTATTTATAATAAAGTAACATAAGACACTGTGCTTGCTGGTGCTGTTATGGACAAGCCAGAGAAGGGGTGGGCTTCCTTTTCTGACAGCTGACTTTTCTGCCCTCGGCCCATGCAGTCGTGTATCTCCTCATTTCTCCCAGTTAGATTGTTTATAGCCCAGTGGAAGATGGTGACAGAAGGCGGGGGAGAAGGCAGGGACGGGAACAACTGTGGGGCACCTCTGGCTGAATGCTGTGATCCTTGGCTAGGCACTCCCTGAGGTCTTGTGTATCCCAAGGTGTCACTCTGCATGCATCTCTCTAGCCCAGCCATCTCTTCAGAGACTGGTACATCTATCCACGCGCCTCCTGGATTTCTCCACGAGAATCCTTTACAAGCACCTCAAGAGCAATGGGTCCAAATGCGAACTTGTGTCTTGCATCTACAGTCAGCCTTGTTTCCCCTCCGGAGTGCCTTTTCTCAGGAAACAACATATGATCCACCCGGATCTTCGTGCTAGCTACCTGCAAGGCATCCCTCGAAATCCCTCTCCTCTAACCTGTCGCCCAGATCCGCCAGTGCAGGCCCTACTGTCTGTCTCAGTGGATCCATTCTCTCTCCTTCCAGGGTCACTATCCCAGTCTAAGTCATCAAGCTCTCTTGCCTGCAACAACCTCACACAAATTTCCCCCCACACTATCTTGTTTCCCAACCCTGTGAATCCATTGTCCACTGAGCAGCCCAAATGACTGTTTAAAGATGCGTATTTGATGTCATGCCTCTTCGTAAAACCTTCTGAAACTTTACATGGCCCTTTGAGGCATTGTGTGTTCCAACCCCAGCTGCCCCCCTCCCCTGGCTTTTTCATCCTGTCACAATGTCAGTCCCCGTCTCTCTCAAAAGGGCTTTGGCCATACAGGCTTCTTCCAAGTTCTAAAAAAGGAGCATGAACTCACCCCAGGGTACATGCACATATATACACACATAAGTATATACATTATATATATATATAAACATACTATAGATATATATTCCATGTACTTATATATTCTTGCATATGCTTTTACTCTGCCTGAAAGGGGTGCCTGCTCCACTTCTGCTCCTCTTCACCTGCAGATTTCTCATGCTTTCAGTCTTTACTTCAACTGCCAAATTCTAAGAAAAGCCTTTCCTGGCCCATCATTTTAGGCCAAGACTTCCTTCAGCCCTCGTCCCTGGCTGAGACAGCACAGGCTCCGTGAGGACGGGGGCCAGGCCCACCTTGCTGCTCATGTCCTCCACAGTACGAGCCAGTGCCGGGCATGCAGCAGGTGCGACGCCACAGCTGCATACAGAGACTGGGTACCAGTATAGGATGTGAGGCTGGAGAGAGAGCACTCCGAGAGACTCTTGAGAGATGTGGATCTGGCTAGAGGCAGCACAACGTGCCCCTTTTTAGTCACTAGCCTACTGTCTGACCCACTTGCCAACAATGCTTTCTCAATTAAAATACAGTCATCTTTTCATGTTTTAAGCCAGCATAATGGCTCCAACATTGATTTGCTTTTCTTTTGCTGAATATACTGTATGGGCCAAAGAATGGTGTTCTCTGTTACTATAGTAACTAGTATCATACTCGCTACCGACAAAAAAGACGAATCTCTCTAGATCTTCACAAGTGAAAAACTGCTAGCCAGTATAATAATAATCATGCACCTGGAAATCCTGCATTCTTTTCAACTACCTGGGCCCTGAGTGCTGCCACTTTAGGTATGGCATGGAAAAAGTGCCAGAACAAGACAAAAGACCAACATGTTAGGCAAATTCATTCATCTTTGATTGGGTAGATGAACATGTACAGAGGAACTGATCGTAGAAATGCCTTTACACTATTAAAATTTTAGTTGCCAGAGAGTGCATGTACTCACCAGAGAGAGACAGAGAAAAAGAGAGAGAGAGAGAGAGAGAGAGAGAGCGCGCGCGCAAGAGCGAATAAGCAAGCGCACTCTCTAACGGGGCGTGGTCATGCTGCAATCCCTTCTCCATTTCTCCATCCTATCAGGATTGTAGATAGAAGCACATGGTACCCAAAGTGTTTTTCAAGCCACCAGGGCTGGAATTCGAAATGAAGTCAGTCTGTGAAATCTGGCACCCTTAACCAGTAGGCTATGAGGCTAGTAATATCAAATGTTATAAATATAAGATTTAGAGTGTTTAAATACATTTATATTTATATATACATATATGTATATATAGAATATTCATATACTCTAAGTCTTATACAAATATACTATAAATCATGTTATAGTACAAATATATTTATATATTATAAATAGACATTTATATGTATAGATTTATAAATATTATATATAAAAACTATACATGTAAAATTTGATATAGATTGGTGCTATTTATGTGTGTGTGTGTGTGTATATAGATATATATCCATATATATAATTGTTTTTCATTTAAATTTTGTAAGACGGTCCATGTGCTTGCCAAAGTGAGAGAGAAAGTGAGGGAGAGAGAGATAAAGCACCCTACATGGGACATGGTCACACACCACAATCCCTGCTCTATTTCTCCATCCTGTCAGGATTTGGGACATGCACACACATGCCTTGCATGTTTTTTAAGCCAATTCGAACTGCATGGTTGACCATGTGGGATCTAGCTCCCTCAGCTACCAGGCCATGGGCTGGCCCCCACATTTTTTTACTAAAAGAAAAAAATCCAAAAAAATTGAGTGGTGAATTCCAAGAACATTTAGTCCTAGGATCGACAGACACTCCGCACCATTATCTTTAATATGTTCTTGGCTCTAGTATCTGACTTTTTGGGAAAGAAGATAAATGAAGCCATTTCCTTTAATGACAAATGACAAATAAGACATTTCCTTTTAGTTGGAAACTCAGGATCATTTTTTTTAAAAAAGGAAAGATCTCAATTGCTTAAAACAACAACAAAATCCCTTGCATCCTTAAAAACAATGGCCACCTCTATCTAGTAGATTATTAGGAAAGTCGTGATGCATTTTTTTCTATATTTTTCTACGCAAAAACATGTCATGACTTTCTGACAGCCTAATACGTTAGCTCATCCCTGTGTTGCAGACCTGCCTATTAGAACAAAGGAACGAGAAGATGAGGGTGGGCAGGCCCAGTTGCTAAAAGCCCTGAGTTCTCTGGCTACTCACCAATATAATACGATGAACGGCCAGTATTCATTTTTTGGCTATTTATTATGTGTCAGGGAAAGACTTCAGTTTTCTATGTATTGGGTCATTGGAAGTCGTTACACATTTTTGTGTAGAAAAAAACATCATGACTTTTCCAATGACCCAAACTTATCCTAAGCTTCTAGATAACGTTTTTAGGTAGAATTGTTAATATTTCTATTGTGCAGAAGAGAAAACTGAGGTACAGAGCGCTAACTAACTTATCCAGGGTGTCAGAGAAAGGCTTCTAGCCATGACACGACAAGAAAGACCCCTCCAATCATTTACACAGATGGTCTCCACAATTCTGACCTAGAAATGAAATCAGAAAATGTCAAAATGAACTTTTGAATTTTGAAGATCCCTCTTCATTGATAAAATGTGTTTTTTAAAAAGGAAAAAATGGGGCCAGCTGATGGCATGGAGGTTAAGGTACTGGATCCCACATGGCTGAGTCCCAGGCCCAGAGGCTTGATAATCTTACCTGGCACATGTGCCTGCCCAAAACTCCTAGAAGAGGCTGGAAGAAAAGGGACTGCAGTGTGGCCATCCCACCCACCACACCTGGGTGTGGGGGGGCTGATTTCTCACTTTTTCTCTCTCTCTCTTTGGTGAGCACATACACCCTCTAGTAAAAACTGAAAAGAAAAAAAAAAGTTGGTGGTAACAGGCTTGGGGTAGATCATGAATGCTTGTTAACTGATTTAGGCAGAAAGTACAGCATACAGCCTCTTCCTCAGTAACGTCTACATCGGCTAATGGGATTAACGTGGCGAGGAATGCTGGTGCAGAGCACACATTCGGTGCCATGTGCCAGAAATACTTTAAAGCTTAGGGGTAGCCCTTGGTTTGTTAAGTGAATTGAAGCCTGGGGAGGGCCTGTGTGGGCATCTAATCTCAGTAGGGAAGGCACCTGGATGTCCCGGGACCGCTCGTAGGCCTGGTAGGCCACCTTCTCCTCGATGCTGGCCAGCTCCTGTTTCAGATTGGCCGTCTCATGCTGATGCAGATCTGTCAGGTCATGCAGCTGGTCTTCCAGTCGCTCGTACCTTTACAAAGAGAGAAGCCGATGCTGAGTGTGCCATTTCTAAACCTTCCAACAACACTTTCTAGAACATCATCCTTTTTTTTTTTTTTTCTTACTGCCGACAGCACCCCTTGGCTTGTTTTCATCTCCAGGTAGGCTGTTTTTCTAAAAGGCTAAGTCTAGCTAAGTGGGGATATACTTTTAGAGAACACTGGTTTCTAGCTATGAAAAAGCCTGGTCTCTGTAGTCTTAACTCTTACGCTTGCTATTGAGGGTTCATGCAAACCATATCTGGCTTTT
Source organism: Tupaia belangeri chinensis (assembly GCF_000334495.1). Lineage (NCBI taxonomy): Eukaryota > Metazoa > Chordata > Mammalia > Scandentia > Tupaiidae > Tupaia > Tupaia belangeri. Next base: position 6,650,863 of record NW_006159928.1, read on the forward strand.
TCACACTCACTGGACTTAGCTGGCTGTGGTGGCCACAGGACAGACCTCATCAGTCAACATCCATCAGAGCCTGTCAGGAGACAGAGCTGGGCAGGATCTGGCACAAGGCCAGGGCCTGCTGGTATCTGTAGTGGCTTCTCCTCAGTGCCCAGGGCTTCATGGCCAGACAACCCATAAAGAAAGAACTGAGCCTTTACTGGGTCATTGGAAAGGTCATGACACATTTTTACACAGAAAAACAGAAAAATACCTCATGATTTTTCTGACAACCCAATAGTATCAACTTCCACACTGGAGCCAACTCTACTACTTCTCTGTGCAGACATTCTTCCTCAAGATATTTTAAGCTCTTGGAACGTAAGTGCCAATAAAAACCTTAGCTTGTTACAAATTGTAGATGGTTTATCTGTTGGCATTTCCAAAAATCCAAATCTAAAGAAACAGATATACAAAGGCTCCATTCCCCAAGCCTCACTCAGAGAAAAGGATGTGTTTCATGTTTAAACCTTCTACTGTCTATTGTAAAGCAGGATGCACTGTTTGGGGAAGATACATTAGCCTGCAATGACTTTGATCAATGCCAGTTTTATAAGCTTATCAAGGCTACCGGATAGAATTATTTAAAGAAAAAGGGGCAAAAAGCTTAATGGAGAGTTAGTGATTATTCTCAGGCATGACTTTATAGGTCCCAAATGGTGCTGTAAATAGGATTTATAGTCTCTAAAGTAAGTGATATACTCGGTAGCTACATAGCGGGGATCACAAATGTAACCACGAGATAAATGTAAACAAACTGTCCTGAACTTGGCCCAGCCATTGTGGCACAGTGGTAACAGTAGCACCCTGCAGTGCTAGAAGCCATATGGCAACTGTGGTTCGGATCCTGGGTCAGCCTGGAATACATGCCAGGGGCCTACATGGGTGCTCAGAATACTGAGAAGCTGGAGGGTTGGGGAAGAGAGGTCATGGCATGGCGAGACCCTACTGAGGGTGCTTTCTCTCTATCACATGCCTCATGCAGATGGGAAAAACAGAAAACATTGTCCTAAACTTACGTAAACGAGTATTTGTAACTTAGAAGAAAATGTGCACCCAAAAAGCACAAGAATCCTAAACTATTTGGATTGGATTAAGGTTAACACTCTTTGGAAAAGCCACGACTCAGGAAATTAATCTGTGACAAAGATATCAAAGTCAAAGAGGCAGGTGGAATGTTTTAAAAAAAAGTTTCATAAAATACAAACGTTGAAAAAGCCTTATTTCTAAATTAATGCCGACAAAAATTAAATATCAATTATAAAACAATCTACAAGCTAAATTTAAAATTTAAATGGTACAGTATATAATGGGCATTTTACTATTTATCTACATTCTCATAAGTTAACATATTCATTTTGACTAAAAAATTTTGGGGGGGATTTTTATTTTGTAAAAGAAATACAGTGGGGTTAGCAGGTGACATAGTGGTTAAGGTGCTGTACTCCCACACAGCTGACTGAGATTCCAATCTCAGACCTGGTGGTTTAAAAATCACTCTAGGTGCATGTGTGTGTGTGTGTGTGTGTGTGTGTGTGTGCCCAAGATCCCAGGAGGAGAATGGAGGAGAAGAGATTGCAGGATGGCCATCTCCCCTAGGGGGTGATTTCTTGCTTTCCCTCTCACTCTCTTTCCAGCAAGCACACACACCTAACAGGAAAAAAAGAAAAAAAAAAAAGTAAAGGTCAATAAAAAATAAAGAGAATGCAGTGTTTCTTTTTAAAATTATTTTTAATTCTTTTTAAAAAATTTCTAGAGTGCACGTGTGCCTACCAGAGAGAGTCAGAGACAGAGAGAGGAAAGTGAGAAAGCAGACCCTGTGGGGGATGGCCATGCAGCAATTCATTCTCCTTTATTTCCTTTCAGGATTTTGAGTACACATGCACACATGCCCAGCATGTTTCTCAAGCAGCCAAGTCCCATCTCAAAACACGCAGCTGGTCATGTGGGATCCAGTCACCTTAACCATCACACCACTGGCTGTCCTGGGAGATCTTTTCATTGAGGACGTTGGAGAGAAAAATCATCTCCTATTCAACCTTATACACTTTTTTATTTATAAGGCACAAGCACACAGAAGCCACCCTGTAAAACAACTGCTTTTAAAATACTTAAGATAACCCAAAAAGTTTGATTTTATACTTTAATCTTAAGATCATTTTTTGATTCTATCTAGCTCTTTATCCACAGTAAAAAATTTAATGAAGAAAACACAATATGTGATGTACCAAATACAACGGACCTCGTTGGACAATGAATTCCATTTTTATGGACAGCTATTATAGAAGGCAAGCAAATAAGGGATCTAGGAAGGAGCACAGCGAGACTATCACAGAAGTTTAGGACAAGAGATTGCAGCATGGCCATCTCCCCTAGGGGGTGATTTCTTGCTTTCCCTCTCACTCTCTTTCCAGCAAGCACACACACCTAACAGGAAAAAAAGAAAAAAAAAAAAGTAAAGGTCAATAAAAAATAAAGAGAATGCAGTGTTTCTTTTTAAAATTATTTTTAATTCTTTTTAAAAAATTTCTAGAGTGCACGTGTGCCTACCAGAGAGAGTCAGAGACAGAGAGAGGAAAGTGAGAAAGCAGACCCTGTGGGGGATGGCCATGCAGCAATTCATTCTCCTTTATTTCCTTTCAGGATTTTGAGTACACATGCACACATGCCCAGCATGTTTCTCAAGCAGCCAAGTCCCATCTCAAAACACGCAGCTGGTCATGTGGGATCCAGTCACCTTAACCATCACACCACTGGCTGTCCTGGGAGATCTTTTCATTGAGGACGTTGGAGAGAAAAATCATCTCCTATTCAACCTTATACACTTTTTTATTTATAAGGCACAAGCACACAGAAGCCACCCTGTAAAACAACTGCTTTTAAAATACTTAAGATAACCCAAAAAGTTTGATTTTATACTTTAATCTTAAGATCATTTTTTGATTCTATCTAGCTCTTTATCCACAGTAAAAAATTTAATGAAGAAAACACAATATGTGATGTACCAAATACAACGGACCTCGTTGGACAATGAATTCCATTTTTATGGACAGCTATTATAGAAGGCAAGCAAATAAGGGATCTAGGAAGGAGCACAGCGAGACTATCACAGAAGTTTACTGAATCAGGATCTTACTATGCCTGTGAGTCATAGTCTGCACAGTGATATTTGAAGAGACCCACACATAGACTGTCTTTCTCTAAATTTGTCAGCTACAAACCACAAATTATAAAACTCAGAACCATGAAGGACAGAAAGCACTATAGGGCTTTTAATTCATTTTCCTATGTATTGAAAACACAACCAGTAGCATAATCCTAAGCAGACATTTGCAGGCTCCTGAAAGAATTCTCAAAAATACTTTGAAATACCTGTATCTCTCCTCCTGCAGGGTCTGAGAGATAAAGCCATATTCTCTCTTAAACTGCACCTTCAGCGCCTCGATGTCCTCGGCCAGCTGCGCCTGGGTCTCCTTGATCTCCCTGAGTTCCTCCAGGATCACGGCGAGCTTCCCCTGGCTGTCCAGCGTGCCGGCTCCACCAGCCCCGAAGGACTGGTTCCCGTTACTGTCGGCTGAGCCCGACGTGCCGCTCGAGCACTCGTCATCGCTGCCGTACTTGGGTTTGTTCACGATGGTGGCGCTGCCCCCGTAGGCTCTGGCGCTCGCCTCGGGCCTGAACTCTTCGAGGGAGTTCTTCAGGTGAGCGATGTTGTCGGCACTGCCGAACTTATTCCGGATCAAGTTGGCAAACTCTCTGGACTTATTGAAAACAAACACGGGGGGCGTGAGGGACACCCCCGGCATGCCCGACTTGCTGCTCTCCAGGCCGTGGGGGGCAGTTCGAGACTTCACGTGGGCATCCTTCAGACAGTGCTGAATGTCCTTCAGGTTGTCCTTGGAGATGTCCTTGGCGCTCCGGGAGGCGCCGTTCTGCTCGAGCTCCCGGAGCTTCCTGTGGTACTGCTCTAACTTCTTCTGCAGCTGGGCGATGGAGTGGGCCGATTTCTGGTTCTTCTTCTCAAAAACTTGCTTGATACGCCCGGCCTGCTGCTTGTCTGCACTGTTGACCAGTTTCAGATACTCTGCCACGTTCCCATCGCGGGATGTTTGCTCAATTTTTATCTGCTCTGTCACCTTCAGAATTTTCTGTTTCAGGCTGTCCGCACTGAGTTTGACTTTGTGGAAGTCCAGGATGCCATCTGGGACATCAAAGTTGAGGTTGGTGTCGGACCCGCCGCGGCGTATGTTCAGGGGCAGGCTTAAGGTATTCATGTCATGACGTTCTACCTGAAAGGGGCGGGAGAGAAGCAGGTTGAGATTGGAGGTCACACACCACGAACATAAGTCCCAGAGAGTCAAACTGCAAGGATGAAAACTGTCACTACCCTCTCAAGGTGGATACAGGACAGCCCTGCACGCATGCTAGGGAGAGCCGCATATCTTAGGGCTCCCTGTTTCCTGATGAGACAGGAGCTGTCGTAGCTCATGTAAAAAGAGCGGAATGGAACGAGGTCACCAGTCAGCCTGGTTTCCCAAAGGGCTCAGGTAACTGGGGTGCCTGCCATATCCCCTTCACTGTGAATTTCACCATGACGGGAAATGTGTGCAAGGTAGAACTCACTCGTTTAACAGAAGGAGAATGAAAAAGAGAACGAAAGATATCAGCAGATGCACCCATCAACTCAGGAAATTATTTTCTTAATGGAGTCATTAAACAGATGTGACAGAATAAGGTGGTGTAAGATTAATTTCAATAACTGGGTAATGCAACAGTACTGAGATGCGGAAACAACTCCAAACCACAACCACACAGATTTAAGAAAAAGAAAAACAATGATAACGCTCAGACCCCATGATAGAGCATTCTCTTTCAAGGGCCATCTAGAAAAAAGAACTGCAGAGTTGCAAGGGGTTAGCAAATTTGTGCTCTGAGAGGGAATGGCAAGAGCAGACCGCATGCCAGGTTCTGAGGATGTTTCTCACGGGCCGCCTTGTTTGAGCCTCATTCCCACACAGGCAAAGAACGTGTGAGGTGCACCCCCAGGTAGACACGGTTACAGAGCCATACTGAAGCCAAGTCCCCCTAAGGCTAATCCCTGTTCTTCGCCAGGACACAGTACTATAGGTCTTCTCAGAGGACGAAAGACTTTGAACATAATCTCCAAACGAGAGTCATAAGATCTTAACTGAAGCATCGAATTTGTCACGTTACAACCCTCTGATTAGAAAATGCCCTGATACTGAATCTCAATAGAAACCGTAAGAGAGACAATAAAATGTTCTGCACAAGTTACATTTTTCTTTTATTTTTTTTAGAGAGATTTTCGCTACAGGGTGTGTGCACTTGCCAGAGAGAGAGAGAGAGAGAGAGAGAGAGCGAGCGAGCCGCCGAGCAAGAAATCATCCCCGAGGGGGATGGCCACGCTACAATCCCTTCTCCTGCATTCTCCTCCATACATGCACAAACACCCGGCATGAGTTTTAAGCCACCGGTCTGGGACTCAAACCTCTGGGACTCAAACTGCAGTTGGCTATGTGAGTCCAGCGATATAACCATTATGCCATCTGCTGATCCCACATTTTCTTTATAAGGGACTAGGAGAATGATAGCAAAAACGGAGTAAGGAATTAGCAGACTTCATGTGGTCTGCGGACCAGGGCGCAAGCATGGCCCATTTCCCATGATGAGTGTGAACACTCTGCCTCGTGATAAATCCCGCGCGGGGCTGATTTATCCCAGAGGAGGATTGGCGGCGCAGCAGCACACAATCCCAGGCTGCCAGTTCAGGTCTCTGTCACAATTTATGAAAGCGCGTTACCACTATTTCTTGGCCCCTCTTTCCACATGTAATTTTGCCATATCTGAGAGACACTGGCTGCTTGATCTGGCAGAAGAGCATCACGCGGGGAAGGCGGGAAGGAGAGAATGCGAAACTCCCCCTGTCGCTATGTGTACACTCTGTGGCACCATTTCTCCCCTCCTCGTGGCCCTAATCCACGTACCCCGCCCATGCACACTCCCTCCGGGAAGGGATGACGCCATGGCAGGTGTGCCCAGCTTCCCTCATTCTCAGGGGTTGTCAGTATATGCATGTTTGCTAAAGTAAGGTGACCTCATCCATTATTCCAGGGAGCTGACAATGAGTCATCTAAGAAACATTTTATTAGAACCAAAAAATGACTCGGAAATTCTGCCCGCAGAGCCCAGCAATTTCAGGTGGAAATGTTTTCCCCAATGTCTAGATAATACATTGTGTACCACTTCACACTGATTCAACTAAATGGAGGCTTTTCCGAATATCGATGACAACAAGCTATACAAATATGGGGACAGCAGGAGGCATAGTGGTTACGGCACTGGGCTTCCACATGGCTAACCACAGTTCAAGTTCCAGACCTGGCGGCTTGAAAATCATGCTAGGTGTGTGTGTGTGTGTGTGTGTGTGGGGGGGGTGGTATGTGGTTTTTGTTTGGGTTGGGGGGGGGGTGGTATCCAAATTCCTAGGAGAATGGTGGATAAGGGAGTATAGAATGGTCATCCCCCCGGGGGGTGATTTCTCACCTTCCCTCTCTTTATTTCCCTCTGACAAGTGCATGCAGCCTGTGGCAAAAAACTTTTTTAAAAAATTAAAAAAGAAAAAAGTAAAGATACAGAAACACAATTAAGAACTTTTAAACCTTCACTGAAGTGTAACTTACACTCAGAAAAGAGCACACTGAATATATAGGAGCCTCAATGTATCAAATTATAAAACTCAATGGAAGTTTTACAAACTAAGCACACTGAGTAACCAACACCCAAAGAAACAGAAGTCCCCTACATCCCCAGCTCCCCTTCAATCACCCCCATTCCCAGGATTATCATGAACCGGACTGTAACAGCACACATTAGTTTTGCGTGTCAATTTTTCATTCAACTTGGTCCGTAAATTCCCTCAGAACTTGTTCTTGCCCTCCTGGCACTCACAGAATCTGTGAATTACAGAGATTACATTAAGTTATAGAAAAAATGGTTTGACATTTTCTATTGAGCAGTCCACTCTAAGGTCGAAAGATGGAAAGGTTTGTACCTTACCTTACTGAATTCAGCAATAAATTACCACCTGTTTCTCTCCTCCTTTTAATTCGCCACTACACCAAAGCTGGTCACCCAACTCAGCAGTGTCAGTCCGGCCAGTCCTGCTTTCTTAGACACTTGTGCAGGACAGCCGCGCTCAGACACCCAGGCTTGTTTACACAGAGCGCCAGCTGCCTGGCTGACTTCTGGCCCACTTTAAAGTGATAACAATGCTTGGCATGTCCTCCAGAGTCCAGGTTAAAAAGCAACAGCATTTAAAGCCCAAATCAATCTTTCAAGCTTACTGCTGGTCAGCAAATCTCAGTTAAAAATGTTGGATGAGGATATAAAGTTGCAAAGATAGCTGGGCTGCACCTTCCGGCCTTTTACGGCCCTAGCCCTGCTCGGATAATTGACAGCCAGCTACGCACATCAATCTGAGATGCCCATAAAGTCCCTGAACACAAACTGCAATCGTGTGTATGTGTGAGTACAAGCGATGAGTGTCTTCCATCCTTCCTTTCATCTGGACTTGGCAATGACCCTCCACGGTGTGATGTACAGTGCAATCTGGTTTTGGGGTTAGGACAGGCGAGGACAAAGGTTCACGGTTCACCTGGAGTCTACATGCATGCAGACCATGGGGACCAGGAGACAGGCATTTCAGTTTGGACACTGACTTTTTTTATTTTTTAAACAATTATTTATTTAATTTTAGTTAGTCATTATTTTAATCTGACCAGAGAGATACACAGAGAGAAAGAGAGGGAAAATGAGAAAGCAAGCCACCAGGTTTGGCATTTGAACTGCAGTCGGTCATGTTGGACCGTCCAGCCCCTTAACCACCACGCCACCTGCTGGTCCCCTGGACACTGACTTTTACAGTCTCCAAGTTGCTGGGTAAAACTCACCTCTGTGGGCTTCCATCTCCTAATCTATATGACAAGGAGGCAAAATCAGACAGTTCAGAGCTAACATTGTGTAATTCCTGGAAATGTAATGTCACTGTGAGGAATAAATGGGCTAATATACATAATGTCATTGTGAGGAATAAATGAGATAATCCCACATAAAGTGCTTAAAGACTTCCTGGTACACAGAATGGTTTCCAGGAATGTTTGGTACTGTTACCTTCCTACTTTCATTTTCAAATGCATGCAAAGACTGAAAAGAAAACAAGTCCCCCAAGTGCTAACGATGGGGTTATAGGTGGTCATTCTTTTTCATATTTTCCAATTTTTTAAAAAATAAAGAAAATGTATTACTGTTTTGGTACCAAAAAAATATACATATGCTGTTTTTAAAGATGACTGCTAGTGTCTTTTAGTTCTTCCAGAATTACCTGGCTGCTATTCCCGGAATGACAGGCAGACCACCAGCGCCCTAGTGAAATGCTGTTCCTAATCACGCCTTCCTTCCGGCAGCAGAGACATTTCCATGACACCTCAATGTTCTGGAACAAAGGCTGAGGAAAATCTTAAGCCCTGGACAGACGTCAAAACCTGACCTGGAGTCATCTCCGTCATGAACCGAGCCTGCAGTATGATACCCAAGCCAGCCCCCCTTACCCATGAGGACGCACACACTCAGTCACGACCAGGGCTGCTGGGAACACGCTGTTCAGGCTGCAAATGAGGGCTGTCTCCTCTCTCACTGTATGTACGCCCTGTGCACGAAAGGGAAGGCTAACACGACCCAGAGGCACACAGCACTGGAAGGAGGAGGGGCCTCCTGGGAGCCCCTGAGAGGCGAGGACAGAGACACGAGCCCTCTGAAGCTCCTGGAGGCACAGAGTTCAGAACGATGGGACAGGTGACAACTGCCTACTTGGTCCCAAGACCAGACACAACGAACCTTAGCTTGAAGCAAGGCGGGTTGAGCTCACGTAAGGAAAGGGTCAGGTCCTCCAAACGTGTTGCCATTTCCAAGGCAACAGGTAGTTCGGAGTGTGAGTGTAGATTTACACACAGGTCCACGAGGACGTTTACGGTCAGTATCTAAAGCCTTTTATGCATCTTTGCGGCCGGGTCCCCAAGTCAAAATCACTGACATGTCAGGCCAGCAGGTGATATGGGATGTTAAGGTGCCTGGATTTTACATGGTTGACTGCACGGTTCGAGCTCCAGACCCTGCAGCTTGAAAAACACACCAGGCATGTGTACATATGTGTCCAAAATCCCCAGAGGAGAACAGAGGAAAAGGGACTGTGGCATGGCTATCCCCTGTGGGGAAGGGGGTGATAACTCTTTCTCTGGCAAGTACACATGCCCTAGAGAAAACAAACAAACAAAAATCACCACTGACATTTCTTCCTATTACTCATGTTAGCTGAACTCTATCTGCTTCAGGCCTGGAGTCAAGGCTATTCCTAGGGTGTGCCAGCCTGAATCTCGGTGATTTTAACGCTGTTTGTTAATCATCCCCCACACCCTAACGTCTCCCAGAGGACATACATGGGGCCCTCTCCGCTCAGTACACTGGCCTTCCAACTTCCATGGGACAGGAGGAAAAAAGTCATGTTAGTGACACATCTAGTGTCTTACTGCTGGGGGAAAGGGCAGTAGGCTCTACTATGATTGCTTTTTGGCAAATGAGAAAAGTAGGCACAGAGAAGTTAAGTCAATTGCTTCCGGCACATAGCTGGAAAGTGGCAGAGCCAGGATTTGCAATCCCAGACACCGTGGTTATCTTGTAGTCATTGACACACACTTACACAATGTCCTGCTGCCAGTGAACATGGAACCCAGGGCAGCTAACCACGCTGCTGGAACCTCACATCAAACCCTTGGTCTTCTTGCCAAAGGAGCTAATCTGTACTGGAAAAATAACTGAGTGCTCAACAAGTCTCCTTGTCACGCATGTGTACATATGTGTCCAAAATCCCCAGAGGAGAACAGAGGAAAAGGGACTGTGGCATGGCTATCCCCTGTGGGGAAGGGGGTGATAACTCTTTCTCTGGCAAGTACACATGCCCTAGAGAAAACAAACAAACAAAAATCACCACTGACATTTCTTCCTATTACTCATGTTAGCTGAACTCTATCTGCTTCAGGCCTGGAGTCAAGGCTATTCCTAGGGTGTGCCAGCCTGAATCTCGGTGATTTTAACGCTGTTTGTTAATCATCCCCCACACCCTAACGTCTCCCAGAGGACATACATGGGGCCCTCTCCGCTCAGTACACTGGCCTTCCAACTTCCATGGGACAGGAGGAAAAAAGTCATGTTAGTGACACATCTAGTGTCTTACTGCTGGGGGAAAGGGCAGTAGGCTCTACTATGATTGCTTTTTGGCAAATGAGAAAAGTAGGCACAGAGAAGTTAAGTCAATTGCTTCCGGCACATAGCTGGAAAGTGGCAGAGCCAGGATTTGCAATCCCAGACACCGTGGTTATCTTGTAGTCATTGACACACACTTACACAATGTCCTGCTGCCAGTGAACATGGAACCCAGGGCAGCTAACCACGCTGCTGGAACCTCACATCAAACCCTTGGTCTTCTTGCCAAAGGAGCTAATCTGTACTGGAAAAATAACTGAGTGCTCAACAAGTCTCCTTGTCACCTGCTAACAGAGCCCTATTAACACGTTCCCACAAAGGCCCACACTGAATGCTCAGTACCGGCATTCTCTGCAAGAGGAAAGTTACACTCTTCCCCATGACATGTTGGAAAGGAAAAATCTTGAGGATCTTCACAGGGTATCCAAAAGGACACCCTATTAGTCAAATGTCTTAGTGAAATGTTTGTTCCAATTTGTTTAGACAGGCATGTTTCCTTTCATAGTTCGAGTCTCTTAACAGTACACGTTGAACTCAGAGTAAGTGCACCATGCACAGTATGGAAACCGAGTCAGTAGTTTTACCATAACGGTTTTACTCCTCCCAGGGAACCAGCAGTTAGCGTAATGGCTATGTCGCTGGACCCCCACGTAGTCGACCGCGGTTCACGTCCCGGACCAGGTGGCTTAGAACTCACGCCGGGTGCGTGTGCGTGTGCGCCCATGATCCTGAGAGGAGAATGGAGGAGAAGGGATTCCGGTGTGACCATCCCCCCTGGGGGGTGATTTCTCGCTTTCTGTCTCTATGTCTCTCTCTGTCTGTCTGGCGAGTGCACGCGCCCTATAGCAAAAGCCTCTCAAAAAAAAAAAGGTTTTACTCCTCCCCCATCCTTCCTCTTCCTCTTAGCATCACTAAGAGAACAGATCCTGTCCCTTCGAAAGCTCTATTTCCTGACAGCAGGTAAAGCAAAAGCTCGTTCCCTGGAATCGAGGACTGTGTGGAGCAGAGCCTGGAGGGCACATCCCTCCGACTGCCCGATCCTTTCTCCACAGACACTGCAAATTAGCCACGTGAAGGAGATTAGGCAGCGTTTAAGGTTCTCAAAAACAAATTCTTCAAGCATCCTCAAGCACTTACCAACACTTGATACTGTAATTAGAAATAATTATCTTCTCATTAAGCCTCTACCAGGCAACAGTGGGATAATCTGCTTCGAGTTACATCCTCTAGAAAATACCCATTTCTTCAAAATAGCTTATAACTCACACTTTCAATGAATACAAAGTGATCTCTCACCAAATTGGTGTGACCTGGTGATGCTTTACGACATACGAAATGTATGGAAGAATTAAGGGTGGAAGGAAGGGAGACAGGTTTTAAAAGATGATGCCTCGATGGGGAATGCAATGGTAATGAAAACCAACTGACTGCATTCTAAGCCCCAACGGCAGGTCAAGGCCAGCCTCACCACTGGGGGAGGACACACAGGGGAATGTGAGGCCACCCCGAAGGGGGCTGGGCTATTCCTAAGACAAGAAAGGGGTCTCTGACGATGCACGTACCTTGAAAACATCACGTTTAGGAAGCGGAAGTGAGCACCTAATTTCTGCCCCCTCACCTCCCTGGCCTGGGCACTATGAACCAGGCATTCTCAAAGGAGGAGCTCATAGTTCCTTCTCGTGGAGGGGATGGTGAGTTCTGAAGAGGAGGAAGCAGGAAGCCCCAACTTTAGGGCTAAATAGAGAATGAAGACCGCTAAGACTTTTAATTGCCAACTAAAGGGAAAGGAAGGAGTAAATGAAAGCCCCTGGGTGCTAAACTGAAGGCCTTCAAGGGGGCCCCCTGGAATCTTTCCCACACAGCAAGAAGGGAGGCCAGCAAAGAGAATGTGGGGATACCACCCCCGAGGAATTGAGGGAGTGGAAGTAACTTTTAAAGGCAGAGAAAAAGGACTCCCTCCAAAGCCCTCAGCTTGTGAGCAGAGAAAATGGCGGGCCCTGGACTGGCGGCCAGGTTTCCCCTTTTCCTGTACATTTATTCACTGCCTGCCTCGTTGCCAGACACCCAGGCTGGGTGCGCCAGGGGCGCCTGTGAATAGTCTAAGTTTCTGAATGATAGCTACGAATTGCTGATAGCACCTGCCCCGAAGGTTTGCAGCATATCTCCACGCTTTACAAGGATCGTCTAATAAGCCACCTGGGTCTGCCCCAGTGTCCGGGCACTAGGACTTCGCGCTTGTTGAGAGAATCGCGATTGACAAGCAGCCAACTGGGGCAGCCCCCGAAGGCTTGCAGCATATCCATGCTTTACAAGGATCGTCTAATAAGCCACCTGGGTCTGCCCCAGTGTCCGGGCACTAGGACTTCGCGCTTGTTGAGAGAATCGCGATTGACAAGCAGCCAACTGGGGCAGCCGGCTCCTGTTTACAATCGCTCAGCTGTTTCCAATGAGATCCAGAAGAGCCTGCAGCTGAGGTTGTGCTGGACTGTGAACTGTTCATGGCTTCTGATTCATGCACGAGGTCAGATATGCAGGAAAACGGGGTGCTTCGTGGCTCTCTGCTGCTCCATGTAGAACAGAGGTGATCAATTACCAAATGACGACCAAGAGTCGCAATGCCCAGAAACGCAGGTGTGACACTCCCCCTGCGGGTGCCGCTGTAATTGCTACACCCGTACCAAGTGCCTGCACCTTCGAAGACAACGGATGTCTTGACTGTATCAATTATTTTTGCTGGCATAAGGAAGCAGTTTTATGCTGCATTAAATTAGAAACTTTAAAACGTAACTTCTCCAAGGCACCAGCAAGAGGGCCAAATGTAGATTCTTGTCCCTTGGGAAATCACAATTCAATAGAACATGAATACAGAAACAAAGAAGTTCTTTATCCTCCCAAATCTAAGGCGGCAATGACTTGTTGAAAGGACAAAGGCAGACCACAGGAAGAATGGCTGCAGACAGGACAGGAGCTTGGCAAGATAATTCAACTTTATTATTGTTTTTTTTTTTTTTTTAAATGAGAAGTCACTGGTTATTAAGGACTTAGAAGTATCAGATAATTTTCTAAATGCTTCATGTCCATTGTTTCATTTTTCCTTTCAAGAGCCTGAGATTACAATCATTACACCCGTTTTTTAAGAGGTTTTTGCCTTAGGGTGTGTGTGCTTGTCAGAGAGAGAGAGAGAGAGAGAGAGAGACAGACAGACAGTGAGAAGGAAAGTGAGAAATCACCCACAGGGGGGATGGCCACTCCGCAATCCCTTCTCCTCCTGGGATTTTGGCCACACACACACAAACACACACACACACACACGCCCAGTGTGAGTTTTAAGCCACTGGGTCCAGGACTCGAACTGTGGTCAACCATGTGGGAATCCAGCAATGTAACTGCTACACCATCTGCTGGTTCCATTATGCCCCCTTTAAAAAAAATTATTTGTGGGTTCATCGGAAAGGTCATGATGCATTTTTCTATTAAAAAATCATCATGACTTTTCTGATGACCCAATACTTTTTATTTATTATTATTTTCAATTTGCTACAGGGTACAAGCACTAGAAAGAGAGAGAGAGAAAGAGGAAGTGAAAAAGCAAGCTGCCAGGTCCAGGACTTGAATCATGGTCAGCTATGTGGGAGTCCAATGCCTTAACTACTATGGCACCCGCTGGTCCTCATTATGTCCATTATACAGATGGGAAAAGTAAGTGATTTGTCTGGGGTCATAAAACAAGTAAGTGGCAGAGCTGTGATTCCAGCCCAGGTCTACCTGGTTCCACCTTTATTGGGAGCCTACAGCAATTGCCAGACCATTTATTAGACACATACAGGTTTTCATCATGCTTACAGACCTAAATTTACATAGCTTACTTTAGTCATTGTGTTACCATTAAATATTGCACAGGTAAAAAGAAAAAAGTCTAATCAAGAAACCAGAAGAGCAAACACAGACTGTTTTAGACAGCCCTTGGTGCCGCAAGGTAATTACTGCAGATGTTCTCAATTTGACATTAATAAGTAAGAGAAGAGACTAGATTAAATCCCAAGATATCTTGCATAATAAAAAATGTAGGTTGCTTCTGTTTTAACCACTAATAATGCTTCTCCACATCAGCCTGAACCTAACCACCCTCCTCTGGCTAAGGCCCTGGCAGTTGCAGTTTTCAAATGCTCTGCTATCAAGATGCAGGGAAGAGGCTTTCTTTTTTCTTTTCCCACTGTTACAGCAGTTTAAAAGTATCATTTGATGAGAGACTAGTGCTTTAGGAACATTTTGCTTTGTAATCTGAGAGAAGAGAAACCACAAAGAAAGGAAATGAATTACGGAGTGAGTTTTCAAGATCAACACTGTATCATGACCCTTCTTAGACCCAAGTGTAACTTGGGTTGGCTGTATTTCCCAAGCACAGGGAATGACCACCAGGGGCCTACTTACAACCCTGGCAGCCACCAGTCTTCACAGGGAAGCTCTGATTCCACAGCCATCCTCCTACACCGAGGTCCGTTGCCAGAATGGTAGCCTAAAGGCTCCAACTTCAGAGCCAGACTGCCTAGGTCCAAATTCCCACTCTGCCATGTGAACTGAATCACCTCAGGCAAGTTCCTTTCTTCGCCTCAATTCCCGACTCTGTAAGGGGAGGAGGGCAGTCTCCCCTTCATGGGATGCTTGTGCGACTGTATGAATGAATGTTTGTGGAGGGCGTGGCATGGCCTTCGTTGTAGGGTATAAGCGCTCTCAGTGTTGGCTATCATTTATTTACCCTAACGTACCCCAGACAGGTGGGTGCTTCAGAGTGGGTCACAGCCCAGGAGAGGCTGGTGG